>NC_134265.1:20766766-21366766 GCF_031893055.1 Leptodactylus fuscus | reverse complement strand
AAGGCAAAGGAAGCAGCGACATACCAGGATTGCAAAAAGCAGATGGTAGGTGGTGGGCAATAAGATAAGATAATCCACCATGGGGAAATTCAGTAATAAAATACAATACAAATTCAATGATACAGTCTGTATCGGAACCAGGTCTTCAAATCAAATTGAAGGAGGCCTTCTCCAAACTGCCATCAGGAGATCTCTCCCCCACAGGTGTTCTATGGGATTCAGGGCTGGACTCATTGCTGCCACTTTACAAGTCTCCAGGGCTTTCTCTCACCACCATTTTCTAGTGCTGACCTGAAGTGTGTTTTGGGTCCTTGTCCTGCTGGAAGCCCCCTGACCTCTGAGGGAGACCCGGCTTTCTCACACTGGGCCCTACATGATGCTGCACAATGTGTTGGTCGTCTTCAGACTTCATAATGCCATGCACACGGTCAAGCAGTCCAGTGCCAGAGGCAGCAAAGCAACCCCAAAACATCAGGGACACTCCGCCATGTCTGACTGTAGGGGGCGTCTTCTTTTTTTTGAAGGCCTCTTTTTTTTTCCTGTAAACTCTATGTTGATGCCTTTTCCTACTTTTGTCTCATCTGACCAGAGAACATTCTTCCAGAACGGTTTTGGCTTTCTCAGGTAAGTTTTGGCAAACTCCAGCCTGGCTTTTTTCTGTCTCTGGGTAAGAAGTGGGGTCTTCCTGGGTCTCCTACCATACAGTCCCTTCTCATTCAGACGCCCCCGGATAGTTCGGGGTGACGCTGTTGTACCCTCGGACTGCAGGGCAGCTTGGACTTGTTTGGATGTTAGTCGAGGTTCTTTATCCACCATCCGCACAATCTTGCGTTGAAATCTCTCGTCAATTTTTCTTTTGCGTCCACATCTAGGGAGGTTAGCCACAGTGCCATGGGCTTTACACTTCTTGATGACACTGCGCACGGTAGACACAGGAACATTCAGGTCTTTGGAGATGGACTTGTAGCCTTCAGATTGCTCATGCTTCCTCACAATTTTGCTTCTCAAGTCCTCAGACAGTTCTTTGGTCTTCTTTCTTTTCTCCATGCTCAATGTGGTCACACAATGACACAGGACAGAGGTGGAGTCAACTTTAATCCATTTCAACTGGCTACAAGTGTGGTTTAGTTATTGCCACCACCTGTTAGGTGCCTCAGGTAAGTAACGGGTGCTGTTAATTACACAAATTAGAGAGGCATCACATGATTTTTCAAACAGTGCAAATACTTTTGTCCACCCCCTTTTTTATGTTTGGTGTGGAATTATATCCAATTTGGCTTTTTGACAATTCTTTTTGTGGTTTTCCATTGAAGACAAATTAAATAAAGATAATACCAAAGAATTTGTGATTGCAATCATTTTCTGGAAGAAAATGAGTATTATCTGACAGAATTTCAGGGGTGTCAATACTTTTGGCCAACACTGTAGATAGATAGATGATAGATAGATAGATAGATAGATAGATAGATAGATAGATATGAGATAGATAGATAGATAGATAGATAGATATGAGATAGATAGATAGATAGATAGATAGATAGATAGATAGATAGAAGATAGATAGATAGATAGATAGATAGATAGATAGATAGAAGATAGACAGATATGAGATAGCTAGATAGATAGATAGATAGATAGATAGATAGATATGAGATAGATAGAAGATAGATAGATAGATAGATAGATAGATATGAGATAGATAGAAGATAGATAGATAGGAGATAGATAGATAGATAGATAGATAGATAGATAGATAGATAGATAGATAGATAGATATGAGAGAGATAGATAGATAGATAGATAGATAGATAGATATGAGATAGATAGATAGATAGATAGATAGAAGATAGATATGAGATAGATAGATATGAGATAGATAGATAGATAGATAGATAGATAGATAGATATGAAATAGATAGATAGATAGATAGATAGATAGATATTTAGATAGAGACAGAGAGATAGATAGAGAGATAGATAGATATGAGATAGATAGATAGATATGAGATAGATAGATAGATAGATAGATAGATAGATAGATAGATATGAGATAGATAGATAGATAGATAGATAGATAGATAGATAGATAGTGGAAGTGTCTTCAACATTGAACAAGACCTTGAAAACCAAGTCTCCTTCTCTCTATGGCCATGACGCTGCTGTCCGCTGTGTATAAGATGTATATAAGATGTATTATTTTCCGATCCAGGAATATATTTTCTAGCATGGATCATCCATTATTTCTTTGTGGTAGTTATATAATATTAAATAGGGGAAATTATACAGCAATTATTGATTTCAGCGCTGCGCTGCCCTGTGCCTCGATGGCTTCCTCGTAAATTTCTTATTAAATTTAGGTTTATGCAAGTGAGCCGGGAAAAGATCAATAAGCGAGTGAATGAAGAACTGCTGAATGAATTCATAAATGAATACAATTGTATGTGAGCGCGGCCTGGAGATCCCGATTATTTATTTATGGGTTTCTAATACAAGACAAGGGAAGGATCTCAGAAATCGTGCGAGTCCGGTGTATGGGGTCTATGTTATTATAATGAGGAGAGGGCTACAGACATGAAAGAGGAGAAATAATGTGACATCCTAGCTGTAGGGCAACTACAAACTCCAGCACGCTTGGACAATTTTAGGATTTTTTGTTGTTTTTTTTAATTAGAATTTTAATATTAATTTATTTGTATTCAGATTCTGTTATTATTATTACTATTAAAAATATGATCACTTTCACTTCCTATAGCGTAATCTGCTTTAACCCCTTCCCCCCGGTGACATTTTTTTGATTTTCGCTTTTCGTTTTTGACTCCCTGCCTTCCAAATCCCATAACCTTTTTATTTTTCCGTTCACAGAGCCATCTGAGGTCTTAATGTTTGTGGGAAAATTGTTCTTCATAACAGTACCAGTTATTATTCTATATAATGTACAGGAAAGTTCGAAAGAATTTCTGAATTGGGTGGAATTGGAGGAAAACTGCATTTGTGCGACATCTTATGGGGTTCATTTTTACGGCGTTCACTCTTCAGCCAAAATAACATGTCCCCTGTATTCTGTGTTTCGGTACGATTCCAGGGATACCAAATTTATATGGTTTTATTTACATTTTAACCCCTTAATAAAAATCTAAAACTTTCAAAAAAAATATTTTTTTTCTAAAAGTTTTCATATTCTGACACCCGTAACTTTTTAAAATTTTCCTTGTACAGAAATGAATAGGGCGTCTTTTTTGCGGGATTAGGTGTACTTTTTTAGGTATACCATTTTGGTGAATGTCTATTGCTTTGATCACTTTTTATTCATTTAAAGGGATTCTATCATTAAAATCGCATATTTTCTCGATCAAACGTAGGAATAGCCTTAAGAAAGGCTATTCTCCTACCTTTAGATGTCTTCTCCGCGCCGCCATTCCTTAGAAATCCTGATTTTCGTCTGTACGCAAATGAGTGCTCTTGCAGCACTGGGGACAGTCCCCAGCACTCAAACAGCACTGGGGTGTCCCCAATGCTGCGAGAGAACTCTCCATCACCGCCTCCATCTTCATCAGGAACGGCCTTTCTGAGTATCTTCTTCCGGAACTGGATTCAAACTTCTACGCATGTGCAGTCGGCTCTGCCTTCGGGACTCGGGCAGAGCCGAATGCACCTGCTCGTGGCCATTTTTTTGTGGCCGCTTACCCCAGCTTACTGTGTAAGCGGCCACAAGAAAATGGCCGCTTACACCAGACGGGCACACGCAGTCAGCTCTGCCCGAGGCCCAATGGCAGAGCCAACTGCGCATGAATAGAAGTCGAAGGCTGTTCCTGAAGAAGATGGAGGCGGTGCTGGAGAGTTCTCTCGCAGCATTGGGGACGCCCCCAGTGCTGTTTGAACGCTGGGGCCCGCCTCCAATGCTGCAAGAGAACTGATTTGCATACAGACAAAAACCTGGATTTCTATTGGATGGCGGCGCGGAGAAGACATCTAAAGGTAGCAGAAGAATAGCCTTTCTTAAGGCTATTCCTACGTGTCATCAAGAAAAAATGGGATTTTAATGATAGAATCCCTTTTAACAATGGCATCTGAGTGGTTAAATGCCCATAATCAGAGTCATCTCACTGACCCATCATTACATCACTACTGAAAATAGATGATGTCACACCTTAGGTCCTCCCCCCTCCCTGCACAGAACATGTCTAGAAAACTCTCCCATAGACCTCACTGGGATAGCTCTGGTCTATTGCCACCTATGGCCATGACTTTGCTCTAAAGTAAATCACTAGATGTTGTTAACAGAGCAGAGGAAAAGCTCAGGAAAGATGGCCGCGCCCATAATCATGGACAGAAAATAGAATAAGAATTCTACAATCAGAAAATAAAAACAGATTAGAAAAAAGTGATGGATTCCACTATCTGGATTTAAAAATAGCGTCACATTCCCTCTTTTAGGCTAATAATAAACATAGAACATTGACAGCAAGGCAAAACTATACATGAAATCACTAAGAAGAGTCTAATCCCAAGTCATTGCACTAGGCTTCTTGTACGCCAGACAATGCTCAATGGTGATCTACCTTCCAGAAGGTGGCGCTAGAAGAAATGGTTTACTTTGTGTCTTTTAGAATAATGGTATATTTTAAATGAGAGAAGGACCTACAGAGCCCTCTCAGGGTCCACGGCCGAGTAGCAACTGTTACTGCTGCATCCATTATAGCTACACCCCTGCTGCAAAGCCAGTCTCCTTAATGGGAGAGTGTCACCAGTATCCAGTATATCACCCCATCCCTGTAGATAGGTAGGTTAGTGTCACCAGTATCCAGCATGTCACCCCATCCCTGTAGATAGATAGGTTAGTGTCACCAGACCCCAATATATCACCCCAGCCCTGCAGATAGATAAGTTAGTGTCACCAGACCCAGCATATCATTCCAGCCCTGCAGATAGATAGGTTACTGTAACTAGACCCAGCATATCACCCCAGCCCTGCAGATAGATAGGTTAGTGTCACCAGACCCAGGATATCACCCCAGCCCTGCAGATAGATAGGTTAGTGTCACCAGAACCAGCATATCACCCCAGCCCTGCAGATAGATAGGTTAGTGTCACCAGAACCAGTATATCACCCCAGCCCTGCAGATAGATAGGTTAGTGTTATCAGAACCAGCATATCACCCCAGCCCTGCAGATAGATAGGTTAGTGTCACCAGAACCAGCATATCACCCCAGTCCTGCAGATAGATAGGTTAGTGTCACCATAATCCAGTATATCACCCCAGCCCTGCAGATAGATAGGTTAGTGTCACCATAATCCAGTATATCACCCCAGCCCTGCAGATAGATAGGTTAGTGTCACCAGGACCAGCATATCACCCCAGCCCTGCAGATAGATAGGTTAGTGTCACCAGAACCAGCATATCCCCCCAGCCCTGCAGATAGATAGGTTAGTGTCACCAGAACCAGCATATCACCCCAGCCCTGCAGATAGATAAGTTAGTGTCACCAGACCCAGCATATCATTCCAGCCCTGCAGATAGATAGGTTACTGTAACTAGACCCAGCATATCACCCCAGCCCTGCAGATAGATAGGTTAGTGTCACCAGACCCAGCATATCACCCCAGACCTGCAGATAGATAGGTTAGTGTCACCAGAACCAGCATATCACCCCAGACCTGCAGATAGGTTAGTGTCACCAGACCCAGTATATCACCCCAGCCCTGCAGATAGATAGGTTAGTGTCACCATAATCCAGCATATCACCCCAGCCCTGCAGATAGATAGGTTAGTGTCACCAGGACCAGCATATCACCCCAGCCCTACAGATAGATAGGTTAGTGTCACCAGAACCAGCATATCCCCCCAGCCCTGCAGATAGATAGGTTACTGTCACCAGAACCAGTATATCACCCCAGTCCTGCAGATAGATAGGTTACTGTCACCAGAACCCAGCATATCACCCCAGTCCTGCAGATAGATAGGTTACTGTCACCAGAACCAGCATATCACCCCAGCCCTGCAGATAGATAGGTTAGTGTCACCAGACCCAGGATATCCCCCCAGCCCTGCAGATAGATAGGTTAGTGTCACCAGAACCAGCATATCACCCCAGCCCTGCAGATAGATAGGTTAGTGTCACCATAATCCAGCATATCACCCCAGCCCTGCAGATAGATAGGTTAGTGTCACCAGGACCAGCATATCACCCCAGCCCTGCAGATAGATAGGTTAGTGTCACCAGAACCAGCATATCCCCCCCAGCCCTGCAGATAGGTTACCGTCACCAGAACCAGTATATCACCCCAGTCCTGCAGATAGATAGGTTACTGTCACCAGAACCAGTATATCACCCCAGCCCTGCAGATAGATAGGTTAGTGTCACCAGATCCCAGCATATCACCCCAGCCCTGCAGATAGATAGGTTAGTGTCACCAGATCCCAGCATATCACCCCAGCCCTGCAGATAGATAGGTTAGTGTTATCAGAACCAGCATATCACCCCAGCCCTGCAGATAGATAGGTTAGTGTCACCAGACCCAACATATCACCCCAGCCCTGCAGATAGATAGGTTAGTGTCACCAGAACCAGCATATCACCCCAGCCCTGCAGAAAGATATGTTGGTGTCACCAGAACCAGCATATCACCCCAGCCCTGCAGATAGATAGGTTAGTGTCACCAGAACCAGCATATCACCCCATCCCTGCAGATAGATAGGTTAGTGTCACCAGAACCAGCATATCACCCCAGCCCTGCAGAAAGATACGTTAGTGTCACCAGAACCAGCATATCACCCCAGCCCTGCAGATAGATAGGTTAGTGTCACCAGAACCAGCATATCACCCCAGCCCTGCAGATAGATAGGTTAGTGTCAACAGAACCAGCATATCACCCCAGCCCTGCAGATAGATAGGTTAGTGTCACCAGAACCAACATATCACCCCAGCCCTGCAGATAGATAGGTTACAGTCACCAGACCCAGCATATCAGCCCAGCCCTGCAGATAGATAGGTTACTGTAACTAGACCCAGCATATCACCCCAGCCCTGCAGATAGATAGGTTAGTGTCACCAGACCCCAGTATATCACCCCAGCTCTGCAGATAGATAGGCTAGTGTCACCAGAACCAGAATATCACCCCAGCCCTGCAGATAGATAGGTTAGTGTCACCTGAACCAGAATATCACCCCAGCCCTGCAGATAGATAGGTTACTGTCACCAGAACCAGCATATCACCCCAGTCCTGCAGATAGATAGGTTAGTGTCACCAGAACCAGCATATCACCCAGCCCTGCAGATAGATAGGTTAGTGTCACCAGAACCAGCATATCACCCCAGTCCTGCAGATAGATAGGTTATTGTCACCAGAACCAGCATATCACCCCAGCCTCACAGTTCACCAGAACCAGGTACCATACTAACCAAGTTAGGGTTGGCAGAATGAAAAAGTTCATCAGCTCTTCACTATGCATCAATAAAACAAAATATTTGAATAATCCAAACTAAAGAAATGTAGCAAATAAAACAAAATGTGTCCAGTTTTGACCCAGGGATAGTGGTCATGAAGTGGCTAAAATATACGCGATATACCTAGAATATACAGGTAAGTCATTTTCAGGGCCAGAATTGTAAATTCTCCTGTTTCTTTTTGTCTCAAAAAACCGATCGGAGGACCCGGAGCAGTGACAAAATGAGTAAGTCACCTTTGGATGCGACGTCTCATCACTAACACTCTGAGCCATGGCACCTGCAGGCATGTTATTCCACTGAAGAAAGCAATTGTATTAAATAACCGCGCCATTCCTGACACAAAATTGTTCTTTCCCTTTAATTTAGGAGCCACCGAGCCCCCTGTTTGTTGAATTTGCAGCATTTCCCTTAAGGGCACTTAAATTTGTGTCAACAAAACCAGAAAGAAGGAAATAGATTTCAGCTTCTCGGGTAAGCGGCTCCAAATCACCGTGTCACTTTGTATCCCTCCAAATTGTGTTATTTTTACTCATTCCATTTCTCCCTTTGGATGAGTTTCTCGGCTCGTGTCATCGGATTGTCACAAATCAAGGTCTCGCTCATGTCTCACCTTTTACTATACGTGTAGTTTTCAGTTCAATCCAACCATTCGTACTTCCTTCCTGTCTTAGAAAATTACCCCGCTAACTGGAAATCTGCGATTCCTGACACGGTATCATTTTTCACATTTAATTAGAAATTTGGCCTAAGAATAGACACATCTGTTATCTGCCGCACTTGACGATTTTCTAATTCAGTGACTTTACTTATTACATCATTGTAAAATTTTTATTTTTCTTTATTTTTCTTATTTATTGTCCATTTTTCTGCGCGGAATAAATTTACCGTCACACGTTTTCCTTACATGACACATTTTGACCCCAAACGCCAATCAATATGACAAGGACCGTGCATAGGTATCAGGCGCTTTCAGAAATAGAAGGGTTAATAGTTTATTTTAAGTAATGAAGTTGAGAGAAATGTAAATTCCATCAATATTTGGGATGGCCTTTGCCCTTTGGTCCTGGAAGTGCCGATACGGCCCAGCAAGCTTAGATCTAGAAAACTGTAAGGAATTGATACAGGAAGTCTATTGGGAAATCTTGTATATATTTGTTTCTTAAAATTGAAAAAAATTTCTTTAACACGTAGGAATAACCTTAAGAAAGGCTATTCCTCTCCTACCTTTAGAGGTCGCCGTTCAGTATATAATCCAGTTTTCACCGGTATGCAAATGAGTTCTCTCGCAGCACTGGGGGCGGGCCCCAGCGTTCAAACAGCACTGGGGGCGTACCCAATGCTGCGAGAGAACTCTCCAGCGCCCCCTCCATCTTCTTCAGGAACGTCCTCCTCCTGGCTTCAAACTTCTAGGGCAAAGCCGACTGCGACACAGTATTGTAAGAAGCTATTTTCTTGTGGCCAGTGGGCATGTCCTTATAATAATAATAATAATACATTTTATTTATATAGCGCCAACATATTCCGCAGCGCTGTACAATTTATAGGGTTCAGATACAGACATACATAACAAAGAACGTCATTTCACACAATGGGACTGAGGGCCCTGCTCAAAAGAGCTTACAATCTATGAGGTAGAGAGGGTGACACAAGAGGTAGCAGGGGCGGCATTGCTTATACAGTGTTCAGACAATTTTGTGCATTAGGAATTGTGATAGGCTTGTCTGAAAAGATGCGTCTTTAGTTTGCGTTTGAAACTGTAGAAGTTGGGAGTTAATCTGATTGTCCGGGGTAGAGCATTCCAGAGAAGTGGTGCAGCTCGGGAGAAGTCTTGTATACGAGCATGGGAGGTTCTGATAATAGAGGATGTAAGTGTTAGGTCATTGAGTGAGCGGAGAGCACGGGTTGGGCGGTAGACAGAGATGAGGGAAGAAATGTAGGGAGGTGCGGCATTATGGAGAGCCTTGTGGATGAGAGTAATAACTTTATATTTTATTCTATAATGAATAGGCAGCCAATGTAGCGACTGGCACAGACCGGAGGCATCGCTGTAGCGTCTAGCCTGATAGATGAGCCTGGCCGCTGCATTCAGAATAGATTGTAGAGGAGAGAGTTTAGTGAGGGGAAGACCGATTAGTAAGGAATTACAGTAGTCAAGGCGAGAATGAATCAGAGAGACAATAAGTGTCTTTAGTGTATCTCTGGTAAGGAAAGGGCGTATTCTGGAGATGTTTTTGAGGTGGAGGTGACATGAACGTGCGAGTGATTCAATATGAGGGGTGAAGGAAAGGTCTGCGTCAAATATGACCCCAAGGCAGCGGGCATGCTGCCTAGGAGTTATAGTAAGGCCTGAGACTGCAATGGATATATCAGGGACAGATCTGTTAGATGGTGGAAACAGTAGTAGTTCAGTCTTAGAGAGATTTAGTTTCAGATAGAGCGAGGACATGATATTAGAGACAGCAGAGAGACAGTCACTGGTGTTCTGAATGAGTGCAGGGGTGATGTCACGGGAAGATGTGTATAATTGGGTGTCATCAGCATAAAGATGGTACCTGAAGCCAAATCTGGCGATGGTTTGTCCAATGGGGGCTGTGTAGAGAGAAAAGAGCAGGGGGCCGAGGACCGAGCCCTGAGGAACCCCAACAGCAAGGGAAAGAGGGGAGGAAACAGAGCCCGCAAATGATACACTGAAAGTGCGGCCTGAGAGATAAGAGGAGAACCAGGAGAGCGCAGTGTCATTGAGGCCAACTGAGCGGAGCATAGTGAGGAGAAGTTGATGGTCAACAGTGTCAAAAGCTGCAGAGAGGTCCAGAAGAATAAGAAGAGAGAAGTCACCATTGGATTTAGCCTTTAGTAGATCATTAGAGACTTTTGTGAGAGCTGTTTCAGTAGAGTGCAGAGCGCGGAAACCAGATTGTAAGGGGTCAAGCAGAGAGTTAGCAGAGAGATAACGGATTAACCGAGAATAAACCAGGCGTTCCAAAAGTTTAGAGATGAAGGGGAGGTTAGAGACGGGTCGATAGTTAGCAGCACAGGATGGGTCCAGGGAGGGTTTTTTCAGTAGCGGGATTATAACAGCATGCTTGAAGGAGGATGGGAAGATTCCAGAAGAGAGAGAGAGGTTAAATATTTTAGTAAGGTAAGTAGTGACAGCAGGGGACAGAGATTGGAGAAGGTGTGAGGGGAAGGGGTCACTACTGCAGGTTGTGGGGCGAGATGAAGAAAGTAGCTGGGAAACTTCCTCTTCTGTGACAGGTTCAAAAGATGAGAATGGACAGTCATAAGTGCGGCTGGTGAGGGGATCAGTACTATCGTAGGTGTGGGAGTCAATGCCACCTGGGGCTTGGGCAGTAATTTCCTGATGGATCTTATCAATTTTATCATGGAAATACATGGCCAGGTCATCAGCACTAAGGTCTGTGAATGGCGTCTGCACCTTGGGTGTGAGTAAGGAGTGAAAGGTTTCAAAAAGCCTTTTAGGGTTGCTTGAGAGAGAAGAGATGAGGGCGGTGAAATAGTCTTGTTTGGCAAGGTAAAGGGCAGAGCTATATGTTTTAAGCATAAACTTGAAGTGGAGGAAATCTGCAGGTGAGCGTGATTTTCTCCATAGACGTTCGGCACACCTAGAGCAGCGCTGAAGAAATCGTGTCTGTGGCGTGTGCCAGGGCTGATGCCTCCTATGTGGGACTTTACGAGTGGAGGGGGGAGCAACCTCATCCAATGCATTTTTGAGGGTATCATTATAGTGACTGGTGGCCAGATTGGGACAGGAGATTGAAGAGATGGGGGACAGGGAGGACTGTAGAGTATCTGAGAGGTGCTGGGTGTCAATAGCACGCAAGTTCCTATATGTGTGATGGATAGGGGCGTCTTGTGAAGGGGAGAGAGCACTGATGGTGAGAGATAGAAGATTGTGGTCAGAAAGCGGCAGAGAAGAGTTAGAAAATTTAGAGAGATTTAGAAAATAGGAGAGTTCTCTCAAATATGGTCCATAACACTGTACAAATAGAAAGCGAATGTAACAAACTTTTTTGTCAGAGAAAAATTATATTTAGCAGACTCTTCCCCTTCTTTCTCCCTCTCTTCTTAACTGACATTCACTCTAAAATCTCTGCTAAATCCATCTTGCCAGAGCAAGACAGACTGCAGCTCCCAGAAGTACCAAATTATGTAGAAGTCTAAAGAGAGGGGAGGGTGGGGCAACACGGTGGCTCAGTGGTTAACACTGCAGCCTTGCAGCGCTGGAGTCCTGGGTTCGAATTCAACCAGGAACAACATCTGCGTTTGATCTGAGTTTGTATGTTCTCCCCGTGATTATATGGATTTCCTCCCATTCTACAAAGACATACTGATAGGGAAAAATATACATTGTGATCCCTATATGGGGCTTACAATCACAAAAGAGAGGGGAGGGGGAGTGAGCAGGAGATGAGTGAAAGTAGAAGTACAGGTACTCACAGAGAAGCTGGAGCTAAATAGGAAGTTTCTATGTCACCCCAAACACTTTATTTAAATAATGTCCTCCATGTTCACAAACAATGTTGAAGAGATATTATAGTTAGAGATGAGTTTCAAGTAGCCCCTCAATATTCGACTACTCGATCAAATATCGAATCCCATTATAGTCTATGGGAAAAAATGCTCGTTTGAGGGGAAACCACTATTCGACTAAAGGAGAGTCACCAAGTCCACGAGTAGCAGGAGGAGAGTGTTTAGGATGAGCGCTTTGCAGTTAAAGCGCACGGACCCCATTATAGTCTATGGGGTCCGTGCGCTTTAACTGCACAGCGCTTGCAGTTGCGCTGATATTCCGTTTGGGGGTCCTCCTGAGGACTCCTTCCGGACAGGAGGCAAGCGCTAAGGTGAACCGGCCCTTACTCGTCCTGCAGAACCAGCATTGATTGCCCGAATGCTATACACTGTATAGCATTCGGCCAATCATTGCTGGTTTTGAGTCGATTCTTTACTGCGAATAGCGATAGTATTCGAACGAGTACGAGTATTTCGAATACCGTAGTATTCGTTCGAATACCTACCCAATCGAATCATCTCTCGCTCATCTCTAATTATAGTAGCTAGTCTACACTCACTAACCTTATTAGGGAATATGGACATCACAGGTAAGTCCCAAGTTGGAGCAGACCATATATGACAAGGTATGTATTGGAATACCATCGCAAGTAAAAACATATGGCCAGCATAAACTTCAATGGGTTCCAAGAGTTAGATGATATCAATGTGGTCAGGCTTTGATTAACAGAATAGTGACCTATAGGTGGCACTGGAGAGTTTCTCTCTTACCAAACTGTTCAGCAGTTTCAAAGGCCTGACCTGGTGTCACCTGCACAAACTCCGATTATGACCCACTTAGGGTTGAGCCAATCTTGAGATTTGAGGATCGATTTTAAAATCCGATTTCCAATAATTTTCCAGCCTATCCCGATTGCAATCGTGAAAGATCGGATCGCCGATTGGGATCCGATCTTTCCCGATCGCTCAACCGTAGTCAATGCTTCTCTATGGGAAAAGTCACTTTCAGGGTTGAGCCGATCTTGAGATTTCAAAATCCAATTTCCGATCATTTTCCAGCCGATTCCAGTCGTGAAATTTGCTCAATTGCCGATCAGGATCCGATCTTTCCCAATCCCTCAACCCTAGACCCACTCTATCCCTCTTATGGCTACTACAATACTCACAAAATAACACAAAAATGAACTGAAAAAGTCAAATATGAAACTTTGAACATTTAGTGATTTACCATCATTGATATTTGTGTAAACATTTCTGGCTTTTTTTGACTATTTTGTTATTTTTGTCGCCTTTTTATACTCTACTGCATTACACGAGATGTAATCGAGACAGTCACTCCAGAAATGTGTTCTGTTCTGGCTTCAACACAAGCGAATCTGTTAGCCGGCCCATTGCTTAGAAGCAGCCAGCAAATCAGCAGACCCTGAAGAAGCAGCGACAATCTCTTCCAGACTCGGTCTACACCTCCACAATTATGGCACTCGCTAGAGATATTTGGCAGTGCTCGTGGCATATCATTTAGAGGTAGCCACCTGCTTTACTGGCCAAACCTGGTAGAAAGGATTGATAGGAACCATTCACTTGTAACCTGGAATAGAAGGTTTTGAAAAATTGATCAACTTTATGAACCAATTCTCCCGGCTAAACTTTCATATCAATGAAAGTTCTCAATGTCAATGTACTTTTTATGATCCTTCATAGAATTGGCACTGTCCCCCCAAGGATTTTGGTGTTTTGTTTATCAAAATCTGTTCCGCCATTCCAAAGATATAGTGTTGAATAGTGTTTACAAGACAAGTGGGCGGAACTCTGTGGTTCCTCAGGGGCGGGGCCTCTTTGTGCTGTAGGTCATGCTGCCCAATTGCCTAGTAGACTAATTTTCATCAACACCTACAGGGCTTATATCTTTGGAATGCCTGAACAGTTTTGGATAAACAAAACACCAAAATGTTCATGGTGACAGCGCCGATCAGGTGGTGTATGTGTATGGTGAATGGTTTCTGAAGAGGATATAGAGCATTGCATCAAAAGTGGAGTTTCACCAATAAAGATTTATTGAGAAATTAATCACTGCGGAATTTTATTAGAACAGAATATTTTATATCGAAAAATTGTCACTCATGGGTGTACATCAAGGTACCATACCATACAAGTTGGCACCGCAGTTGTGCCCGCACAATCAAGCTCCGCCCATGGAAAAACCGCTTGGTCCTAAGGAACAAAAATTGCTTGACTCTAAGGGGTTAAAGTAAATTTTTACCCTACAATAGATGAAATTTCATGATTTTTATACAATGCTGATGGACTCAGGGATTGGGGACTTGTACAGGAGGCTGAATGTAGTGAGTGCGCACGTCTCCGGTATAATTACAGACATCGCTCTATAAAATCATTAATTGCTCTTCTAAAGAGATGTATATTTATGTCTCCGATAGGTAATTACGCGTCCGGCCGTCTGGAGCGTCAGTCTAATCATGGAATATAAATATTAGCACTAATGGCTTCAGACAAGGCGATTAAAGACGTCGCTCTCTGTAAATGGAACTGACATATAGATGTCACGCCATCATCCCTGCAAATATTTCATTTTTTTTGCTGTATTTGCTTTAATAATGGACTTTATGCTGTGAGATACAGGGGAATTGTGGGCAAGATTGGGCTCAAATGTAGATCTGATCAGTATCTGGTTATGTCTACAAAGTTGCTCCAATATGGAGTGTATATACAGGCCGACAGCTCCAACTTTGGTAGGACAATTCCTCAATCATGGCCGAATACAGATACGCTGGGTTCTGGTGGCACACTCCCTTTAAGTTTCAGGTTCTAGGTGCAACTGCAATCACTGCACTCCATTGACACCCCTGTACATAAGACTGGGTGCCGGACTCTACCAAAGGACCTACTGAGGTCTAGTCTAAGTTTTCCTATCAGCCTAATAGGTCTTATGATTTATGAGTATTTTCTTACCCAGGGCAGGGCTTCAACTGTCATAGAGCATCTAGAAGAACCAAGGGCATGCAAAATGTAAGACAAATAAGGGATAGTGAAAGACAACCTGTACCTATGAGCAGTGGTGCATGTATTGGTTGCATCATCCTCAGTAGGTTCCATATGGTTGGTTGTAACGCCATAGACTACAGAGAATGAGCCAGAAAGACAACTAGGCCACCAAGTATCTACCAATAAGTCAAGCCCATATCAGAGGGCTTCAGGTGTACCAACATTACAATTAGAGATTGTGCTCATTGTTACTATGCTGTTTATTTGTTACAAGGGGACCTGGTGTACAAATGTTACAGTACATAGTTACATAGTAGATGAGGTTGGATGAAGACATCAGTCCATCAAGTCCAACCTAAAACCCTATTACCGTAGACACTGTGCTGTTTGCAATGCTAGTAATTAAAAAAAAAAAAAAAAAAAAAACATTTTACACCTGCGTTTGGGTTTCCATTCTTTGGATCCACTTGGGGACCCAAAAAATGGAAACCCAATTTGCTTAAAAAGCAGTTACTCTATTGGGGTCCGCCAGGTTTCCACCAAAAAAATGGGGAAAAATGCAGAGAGAAAAGTCCTGCTTGCATTTTTCAAGCGGATTCGGGGACAGAATCCTCAAACGGAATGCAGTGCAGGTGTGAACCTAGCCTTACTGTGCTGTCTTCTTATTACAAGGACACCTGGTGTATAAATGTTACTTTAGACACTGAGTTGTTTGTTACTATATTGTTTACCGTATTTTTCGGACTATAAGACGCACTTTTTTTACTCCAAATTTGGGGGGAAAAGAAGGGTGGTGCGTCTTATAGTCCGAATGTGGCTGCAATACAGACCCGCATCCGCTGTAATAGGAAGGCGGATGCCGGAAAGGGTTAGACGCCGGCACATGTGCCGGGGCCTGAGACATCGCTATGCTCCTGTCCTATGCTCCTGTCCTCCGTCCCTCCCCGCAATAGCAGCATCGCTCCTGCTGCTGCTGGCTTCATGTAGGACAAGAGCATAGCGATGTGCTGGTGTTAACCCTCCCTGGCATCCGCCTATTACAGTGGATGCCGGGTCTGTATTGGCGGCCTCTTCCCCCCCACCCAAAGTGTAAACTACCCCCCCGGGCCCGGTCCCCACCGGCCCCATACCTGTAAAGTTGCAGGCCGGCTCCTGCGCGGCGATATCGTAGGAGCCGACCTGTTCGGGTGACAGCCGGGAGCCTAATGAGGCTCCCAGGCCTGTCACGGCTATGTTAGTATTGCGGCTGGGTCTATGACCAGCCGTAATACTAATATACAGAATGTCCCATAGACGGCAATACAGTTGTATTGCCGTCTATGGGACTTACAATCAAATGACTGCAGGTTCAAGCCCCCTAGGAACTAATAAAATAGTTTAAAAAAAAAAAAAAAGCGCTTTAAAAATATATAATAAAAAAAATGAAATAAATAAGAGTTCTAAATCACCTCCTTTCCCTAGAATACAATGTGGCCTTGCAGCTGTCGCAAAACTACAACTCCTATATATTAAATATTTTTACCATTTTGTGCTTCAAAATTTTTTTCCCCTATTTTCCTCCTCTAAAACCTAGGTGCGTCTTATAGTCCAAAAAATACAGTATTTTGGCACTTGGAGTATAAATATTACATTGGACACTGTGTTGTTCATTATTGTGTTGTCTACATGCCTGCAGCCACAAGAAAAATGGCCACTTACACAGTAAGTAAGCAGCCATTTTCTTGTGGCTGCATGCATGTGCAGTCAGCTCTGCCCGAGGCCTAGAAGTTTGACCACCAGCGCCATAAGAAGACGCGTGAAGAGGACATTCCAGAAGATGGAAGCGTCGCTGGAGATTTCTCTCGCAGCATGAGTACCGCCCCCAGTGCTGCGAAAGAACTCATTTCCATACCGACGAAAACCAGGATTGCTACGGAACGGCGTCGCGGAAAAGACATCTAAAGGTAGGAGAAGAATAGCCTTTCTTAAGGCTATTCCTACGTATTAGGCAGAAAAAATTGTGTTTTAATGATAGGATCCCTTTAAATTAAAGATTGTCACTATCTCGCCTTGTACCTAGCTCCCATGTGTGCAATTCCAGGGATCCAACTAAGAGACTGATGCTAGAGCCCTATGAAAGAATCCAATTGGCACTCTTGTTGATTGCAATATTGGCGCAAGTTAAATAAAGGTAAAAAGTTTTGTGTCACCCCTCCCCCAATATACACCTTTATTGGATAGATTAATGTGGTTTAGCTGTATAATTTTACATAATCTGCCTTGGGGTTGGTTAAAATCTAATTAGAAAGACATAAAACTGGACTGGGCTATTCTACTATGATAGAAATATTCGGAGGGTGTCGGCGTAAATGTTGCGTTCCTTCCGTTGCCTGGAGATGTCTGTAATTGCCTGATAAGGAGGGATATTTCCTTGTATGTCTTTTGTGTGCTATAATTTGTGATTTCTATATTCCATGCAATTCTGTTGTTCTCTGGTTCGTTCAGCGCTTTCCAGTTTTTAAGTAATCGGTCTCAGTGTAATGATATGTTACATGGAGGCGAGTAATGAAAGGCTCCGATTAAACACGGAAAGAGCAATCTCATAGATCTAAGCGCTAGTTGTACAAGTTTAGTCCAGACATAGGAAACTGACGGGAACTTGGGTAACCGAATAACGTCAAATAACCATTGAAATGGACAATTGGGCAGCACCCGAGGGCAGAAAAATAACCAGAGGGTCCCAGGCCAGGGCAACTATTTCCTCCATGCTCCCGATTAGAAGTAATTGTCTCCTGACTTCAATATCAGCTGAAGAGTAAGTAGGAGAAAACAATGTATAATGCAATAAAAGATATAGATGGTTTGACAGGGACAAGGTATATTACCATGATATGGAGGGCGTATTACAATAACATGGGTATACTTGGAATACTGTTAGCTGCAGTCCCTTTACTATGATGACCCTAAACATAGAATGGGGCAGAAATGTCCCTCTAACGCTTTATGTATCATAACCCAGCCAAGTTATAGCAATGGCCCATACACCCCCGGGGTACTGGCCGAGTGCCACACTAATAGACACACGTGTATGTATTACATGGAGTGATACAAGAGGCCTGCACCCAAAAAGATCTAAAATGACCCCACGCCTTTCAAATAATCATCATCATCAGGGGTCCAATGAATAATTATTGTATCCAGCGTGAGACATCAGTAGGTGGACACATCATGGGGACACTCCAGGCCTGAGATTTCAAGCCGTTCAGTTTGTTCGCCCACCCAGAAGACGGAGCGATGGGAAAAACTTATATTGTGCAAAGTGACACAATGTATCTTCAGGGTTACAACGGTGCAACCACGAGGACTCGATAAGCACTATGACTTTGCAGGTTTCATCTAGTTAGATGGTTCCCTGCCCTTTGTTTACCTTTTGTCTTTTGGGTAATTTTGGGAATAACATCCTGCATTGATCCAGGGGTGTATATATAGCTTACTATGGTAGAGCCCTGGACCTGGCAGGACAAAGTTATCAGCCATCAGCTTGGTGCTCCATTATTCATCCTTCACCTGGTGATGTCCGCAACAGGCAAGTGCAATGAGCCCCAAGCTGCAGACATCATTACAGTCGGAGCCTGTAGGTTTGTGGGAATGGGGTTAGATGAGTATTCTTTGCTTTTCTTTGTAGCATTGGTGGCTGAGGGGGTCTTATGTGGAGCTTGGCCAGGGAAAATTAAATTATTTGGAAAAAGTTTAAACAGGGCCCCCTATTACAATGGCTCTCTATAAGTAATGCTCCTCTTCTGACTAGAGGTTTTAGGACTTATAATTTTATCAGAGGTGCAATATACCATGTATGACGGTGCTGAGTGTTAACTGTACGCTCAGGACAACGTAATAGTATGACACTGAGAATGAAGGGGTTAAAAGTAAAGTTTTACTATACTTTTTTTTTTTCCTACCTATTCTCACTGAGCTGCTTCCTCTGCACCCCCACAGTATAATGTCACCCTATAACCCCAAACATTATAATTTACCCTTAGGTCTCCCCACATAGTATAATGTTCCGTTGTGAGCCCACAAACAGTAAGATGGCCCGCTCAGTGCCCCCATGTAACCATTGTGGCCTATTCAGTGCCCCCACGTAACCATAGTGGCCTATTCAGTGCCCCCACGTAACCATAGTGGCCTATTCAGTGCCCCATGTAACCATTGTGGCCTATTCAGTCCCCCACACACAATATAAAGGCCCCCTTTGGATATGTGCTGCAGGGTCCATTCAATTTATATACAAATTATGGAAATTTTTGGTTGTGTACACGTGTGGACCAATGGACCAATGCACCAATGGACCAATGCACAAGTCTTTTCTAGTAACATAGAAAAAAAACCTATGCCATAGCCGTGTATATTGCATGTACAATATGGTGCCTATAGAATTCTGGGTCAGGTTAATTTCCGAGAAGCCTTTCGTCACGGACTCATTAGGGCTAGATTATCCTATGTACAGAACCATTCTATTGATACTGCAATAAAGCAAGCAAACAAGCTTCACCGTCCATAAGTCTTGCTCAATAAAGTTACTTTTAGAGCTCAAATACTGAGGGATGTTATCATCGCCCCACCATTCATCCAAGGAGTCTTCAGCAGTCTATACATCAAGCAGTTAATACGAGGACTGAGCATAGAGCGGGAACATCTTTCATGTTCTCCAAATACTGTAGAACCAACTCGGCTCACAAGGACATCTCCAATGACACTAGACCTTCCCTTGAGACGTCAGTAAATTACGTTTCAGCAGCAGGAAGAGATCTGAACGAGGAGCAATTTTTTTACAACATGGACCAAAAAAAGGAATTTATAGTAGAGAAAATGACTCTATAAATTATATATAAGTTATATGAGGAGGCGGATTCATGCTCACCGGAGACCTTTTAATATGTGATAACAAAGGCCTGCAAAAATCTGCATTACTATATATATATATATATATATATATATATATATATATATATATATATATATACTAGCTTCTGCCCGCGACTTCGTCTGCGTTTTGTTGTTGTCAATGATCCGCCTATATTCAGCAAATTGCTGCCGTCGATGGTTTGCCTGCTCAAGCATTTTGGCAGCTCTCAAGCTGGTCTGCTGCTGAACTTGTTTCTTGCACTGTGCCTGTGATTGTTCCGGCATCTCAGCACCTCGCTGGAGCGTCATATAATGAGCGTGTTGTTGGCATTGATGATCTGGCTGCTCCAGCTTTTCAGCAGCTGTCAAGCTGGCCTGGCGCTGAACTCATTCCTCGAGCTGTGCCCATGATTGTTCCGGCATCTCAGCACCTTGCTGGAACGTCATGTAATGAGAGTTTTGTTGGGGTTGATGATCCACCTGCTCCAGCGTTTCAGCAGCTGTCAAGGTGGCCTGCCGCTAAACTCAATTCTTGTGCTGTGCCCCTGATTGTTCCGGCATCTCAGCACCTCATTGGAACGTCATGTAATGAAAGTTTTGTTGGTGTTGATGATCCGCCTGCTCAGCGTTTGTCATGCAGCTGTCATGTAAACTCATTCCTCGTGCTGTGCCTGCGATTGTTCTGGCATCTCAGCAGCTCGCTGGGACGCCATCTAATGAGCATGTTGTTGGTGTTGATGATCCCCCTCAGCTCCGCTTGATGAGAGGTCTGTGACTTCTGACTACGTTCATAGCTCTCCAAACTGCCAATGTAAATTAAAGGTGTTTGCCCATGTCAGGTTGTCTGCACTGCCTGGAGTGGATCAGATAATATGCAAATGTGTGAGATAACAGCCCTGGCTTTCTCAGAAGCTGAAATAAGAGCAGTGTAATAGTATATAGCAGTGTATAGTATGTGAACATTAATTCATAACAGTAGTAAAGCCATGTCATTTACCAGGATAAAAAGTAGCCTATGTTTTAATCGAGGTTACAATCTATCTATGTGCCGAATTTCATTCATATCCGTTCAGCCGTTTTTGCGTGATTGAGGAACAAACACATAAACATACAAATTTTCACATTTATAATATTAGTAGGAATTAGTAGGATAAGATGTATAATATTAGTAGGATATATATATATTAACACTTCTAAGTAAAAATACAGGGCTTATTCTGCATAGAATGGATCATAGTTGGCAGCATAGCTTGATGGTTGGCAGCATAAGCCCTTGAGCATTGTCTGGACCTACCACAAGGATGCTAACAGAAGGCCATTGAAAGGTCTTTAAAGGGTTTGCGCCACTATGGACACTTATCACCTATATTCACAAGATAGGGGATAACAATCCAATCGCTGGGTGCCTGATCTCTGGGTCCCCCAGTGATCTGAAGGACAAGAAACCGAAAGTCCTCCATTCATTTCTATGGGACTGTAATCTCCCGCAGCACTCTAAACCCCATAGAAGTGAATGGAGCACTGTTCACACAAGCGCACTGGCCTTCCATTGACAGAGGGGCTTTAGGGGGACATTTGGTCCCCCGTCCTCCTGATCACTGGGAGACCCAGCAATCAGACTCTTATCTTCTGTCCTGTGGACAAGGCATACAGTCCTATGAAAAAGTTTGGGCACCCCTATTAATCTTAATCATTTTTAGTTCTAAATATTTTGGTGTTTGCAGCAGCCATTTCAGGTTGATATATCTAATAACTGATGGACACAGTAATATTTCTGGATTGAAATGAGGTTTATTGTACTAACAGAAAATGTGCAATATTCATTAAACCAAAATTTGACCGGTGCAAAAGTATGGGCACCTCTACAGAAAAGTGACATTAATGTTTAGTAGATCCTCCTTTTGCAAAGATAACAGCCTCTAGTCGCTTCCTGTAGCTTTTAATCAGTTCCTGGATCCTGGATGAAGGGATTTTGGACCATTCCTCTTTACAAAACAATTCAAGTTCAGTTAAGTTTGATGGTGGCCGAGCATGGACAGCCCACTCTCAAATCATCCCACAGACGTTCAATGATATTCAGGTCTGGGGACTGGGATGGCCATTCCAGAACATTGTAATTGTTCCTCTGCATGAATGCCTGAGGATTTGGAGCGGTGTTTTTGATCATTGTCTTGCTGAAATATCCATCCCCGGCGTAACTTCAACTTCGTCACTGATTCTTAAACATTATTCTCAAGAATCTGCTGACGCTGAGTGGAATCCATGAGACCCTCAACTTTAACAAGATTCCCGATGCCGGCATTGGCCACACAGCCCCAAAGGATGATGGAACCTCCACCAAATTTTACAGTGGGTAGCAAGTGTTTTTCTTGGAATGCTGTTTTTTTTGGACGCCATGCATAATGCCTTTGTGTATGACCAAACAACTCAATCTTTGTTTCATCAGTCCACAGGACCTTCTTCTAAAATGAAGCTGGCTGGTCCAAATGTGCTTTTTCATACCTCAGGCGACTCTGTTTGTGGTGTGCTTGCAGAAACGGCTTCTTTCTCATCACTCTCCCATACAGCTTCTCCTTGTGCAAAGTGCGCTGTATTGTTGACCGATGCACAGTGACACCATCTGCAGCAAGATGATGCTGCAGCTCTTTGGAGGTGGTCTGTGGATTGTCCTTGACTGTTCTCACCATTCTTCTTCTCTGCCTTTCTGATACTTTTCTTGGCCTGCCACTTCTGGGCTTAACAAGAACTGTCCCTGTGCTCTTCCATTTCCTTACTATGTTCCTCACAGTGGAAACTGACAGGTTAAATCTCTGAGACAACGTTTTGTATCCTTCCCCTGAACAACTATGTTGAACAATCTTTGTTTTCAGATCATTTGAGAGCGGGCTGTCCATGCTCGGCGACCATCAAACTTAACTGAATTTGAATTGTTTTGTAAAGAGGAATGGTCCAAAATCCCTTCATCCAGGATCCAGGAACTGATTCAAAGCTACAGGAAGCGACTAGAGGCAAAAGGAGGATCTACTAAATATTAATGTCACTTTTCTGTTGAGGTGCCCATACGTTTGCACCGGTCAAATTTTGGTTTCATGCATATTGCACATTTTCTGTTAGTACAATAAACCTCATTTCAATCCTGAAATATTACTGTGTCCATCAGTTATTAGATATATCAAACTGAAATGGCTGCTGCAAACACCAAAATATTTAGAACTAAAAATGATTAAGATTAATAGGGGTGCCCAAACTTTTTCATAGGACTGTAAGTGTCCATATCAGCACAACTCCTTTACGAATTAAAGGATTATTTCCATCTCTGCATCAAAGCATCATGGTATCAGTGCATCCCATGTGATTCGGCCTCAGCCTTCCCCTGGGGGTCTCTGATGTCATAGAGTATGTAAAAGAGGCCCCAAGATGCTGGGGTACAATAAGAGGCCACAAGTCCCAGCCACCAGAGCAGAATTTATGGAAACAGATGAGAGGCAATGCCCTTGGGTAGTCATGACTCCCATTTAGCTACCCTGTTTCCGTGACTGTTATATAGGTTCTTGAGAGATGTTTAAGACCTTCAAAGGTTTTTAGAACATTCCACAAGGATTTGTATAGAAGGTTCTTGAGAGGTGTTTAAGACCTCCTACAAGGATTGATACTGAAGACCCTTGAAAGTGTTTAGGACATTTCACAATGACTGAAGCCTCCTGGCTATTGCATCACGTTTGCTTTTTCTGCTCGTCTCTAAATATGGAGCACAGCAGGGACCCTGGCAGTCTAATGGACCCAAGCAACAGGGGGCAGGAGACAAGTGAGCACCTTTGTTATGTTAAAGTGCCCCTGTTTTATCTTTATTTTGCATGTGCTGAACAACCCCCTTATTCCTTTTACCTTAGGCCAACAGGGAAGCTTACATTAACCCATTACTGTCCTAGACCACCAGGTGTTTTAACATTAACCCTTTACTGTCATATACCATTAGGTACTTGATATTGATGTCCTAGTACCTAAACCACTATGGAAGCTGAAACTCTGTAACAGGGCTAAACTACCCGGGGATCTTGAGATTTCAGGATCGATTTAAAAATCCGATTTCTGATCATTTTCCATCCAATTCCGATCATGAAATTTGCTCGATCGTTGATCGGGATCCGATCTTTCCCGATCCCAATCGCTCAACCCTAATTGTATATTATATATACAGTGGGTTGAGCCGATCTTGAGATTTCAAAATTCGATTTTCGATCATTTTCCAGCCGATCCCTATCGCGATCATGAAATTTGCTCGATCTCTGATCGGAATCCGATCTTCCCCGATCCCGATCGCTCAACCCTAGTATCAGCCAATATGGCATAAAGAAGGGGTTGTATGCTATGTGGGGGCCAAAAATAGGTCTTGTATACTGTGTGAAGGCCAAATATGGGGATTTTCTGAACGGCAAATGGGGGCATGTGTCCAACATATTTAATTAGGGGGGGCCTCAACCAATGGTAACTGGGATTGGTATTTTTTTTTTTGGGGGGGGGGGGGTTGGGGACGCACCTTTTAATAGTTCACTTCAAGCCACAGGGAGGATATGTTTACCCCGGGGTATCGATATTTAGCATATAGTGCCAGGGATGCTGACATCAACCCCAATACTGCCCTCCCTTTGCTGTCATAGACCGCTAGGCATTTTGACATTGACACTGGACAACCAAGTAGGTCGGCATTGGCACCTTCAGAACCAAGACCATTTGGGAAGCTGACATTGACCCGTTAACTATGCTGGACCAATAGGAATTTGGTATTAACCCTTACACTACTCAAACCCAAAGGATAATAATATACATGAAGCCAAGTCCCTAAGATGGCATCCTTCTTTACCCAGAGAGTATATTTTGGTGGACATGTCCTATACAGCAGCCATATTGGTTACCACAAAGCTTCCTTGTGTAAATAAGAAACCATAAATTACTTGAATGAATTGACAGACGAGAACAACTGAGTGATTTATATTGATGGATTTTCATTTATTTTAAGGGGAAAAGCCCTTTAAGCTGCAGAGTTTTATCCCATTTACGGAGCCTCTTCAGTAACATCTGCCCTCCCGCACATCCAGAACAAGCAATGAATACAAAGAAGGCAATAACAACCTTACCCAGGTGAGCAGCAAACTCCCTCAAACATTAAGACGCCAACTGCTAAGAAACTTCTTCCCATTACTGCACATTAAAAGTTTCAGACTTTTTACATTCGGAGGAATCTTTTGGGTAAAAAATGTAACCGGTCTGTATCCTCCATTACTTCAGATGAAAGGCAAAGAGAAAAAAGGCAGGTGTGAGCGGAAGAGTGGAGAACGGGAGCGAACAAAGGACCTATAACAATTACTCCTAATAGAACTTACACCGCTACATCAGTGACGGAAATCAGATCTTAAAGGAGCATTTAAGGGAGGACAAAAGTTTTACCATCAGCATAGAGAGGATTCTTTACTGTAAGAGTTGTGAGGCCGAGGAATTGTCTCTGTCAGGTGCGTAACTTGAGGGGGTGCAGTCACATCAGGGTCCGGGACTCTTACGGCTTGTTCACACGGGGGGGGCGGGGGGGGCGGATTTTGACCATATTCTGACTCGGGGAGCCAAGTCAAAATATGGTCAAAACCCACCTGCAACAATGTCGTGGTCGCGGTTTCCCCCACCCCGGTGTCAGCTCAAATGAATGGGCCGACGCCGGAGGTTGTGGCTGCCAGGCGGAAGCCACGGCTCAGCAAGCCGCGGAATCCGCCTGAAGAAAGGGCAGCTCGCTTCTTTTTTTCCGCTATCGGCAACTGCGTTTAAAGGGGCGGATTATGACGTGGATTCTGCTGTCAAAATCTGCCCCTTTGGCCCTGTGTGAACTAGCCCTTAGGGGGTCCATAAGCACTTAGTATTGAGATTGCAGCTTCCATCTAACCTATAAACCAAGGAGACCTTCAGATTACCCAAACCACACTAAGGTGGATTAAACTCCTTAGCTTCTGTAACCATCACTATCAAGAATTCACTGTAGGGATGAGGTAGGGGGCCCCGGACAATAGATTGCATCGGGGCCCACAAGACTGGTGTCTGTGACTTTCCTCGGGGCATCTGTTGAATGTACCCCAACATCTTGGGGCCTCTTTTACATACTCTGTGACATCAGAGACCTCCAGGGGAAGGCTGAGGCCGAATCAGATGGGACGCACTGTACCATGACGCTTTGACACAGTTATCATGGTGTTGGTGCCCCACATATTTGCTGAGGCCCGATCACAAGTCTCAGAAAGCAGAATAAGATAGCAGAAGATATCAACTGCAGTATCATAAGTAAAATTAAGTGAACCCTCTGAAATTACCTGGATTTGTACAAAGAGGAAGGAGACACCATGCGGGATCTACACCATGGATAAAGAAATACTGATAGTAGTTACAGCCCTGAATGATACAATTGGTGGAGAAACCCTTGAAATGTAGTGTTTGTTATTTGCGTATACCCCATGTATTATGTATGCTTCTATTAGGCCGGGTCACTGAGCTGCAGCGTATAGGGGAGACCCGCTGAAAAGGGGTCCTCCAAGTGTCCGCTTATTTAACTTACATTTATCTCATCTCTTTATGCTTCATGCGCAGGAAATACAACGTGAAATTACCAATAAATATTTCACTAAGTCTTCAATAATATATGATGAGCATAGTAGGCAGGATTTTTTTTATGTATACAGTTTTTCTATCTAAACAATGCGTCCTCTGTATTCCTCAAGGAATATCTATCTAATATCTATCTATCTCCTATCTATCTATCTCTCTATCTATCTATCGATTTATCTATCTACTATCTATCTCATATCTATCTACCTCCTATCTATCTATCTATCTATCTATCTATCTATCTCATATCTATCTATCTTCTATCTATCTATCTACTATCTATCTATCTATCTATCTATCTATCTCCTATCTATCTATCTATCTATCTATCTATCTATCTATCTCCTATCTATCTATCTATCTATCTATCTATCTATCTTCTATCTATCTATCTATCTATCTATCTATCTATCTATCTCCTATCTATCTATCTCCTATCTATCTATCTATCTATCTATCTATCTATCTATCTGTCTGTCTGTCTGTCTATCTATCTCTTATGTACCTATCTATCCATCCATCCATCCCATATCTATCTATCTATCTATCTATCTATCTATCTATCTCCTATCTATCTATCTATCTATCTATCTATCTATCTATCTATCTATCTCTTATGTACCTATCTATCCATCCATCCATCCCATATCTATCTATCTATCTATCTATCTATCTATCTATCTATCCATCCATCCCATATCTATCTCCTATCTATCTATCTATCTATCTATCTATCTATCTATCTATCTATCTCCTATCTATCTATCTATCTATCTATCTCCTATCTATCTATCTATCTCCGTGCTGAGATGGTAGGGGTAGCCATGTTTTTCTGCACCCAGTAACTTAGTGCTCCACCATACAGGGGGTCACTCTTTATAAGCTAGTGGGCTCATACACTAAAATTACTTCCCTGGGTGCTGCGGTGCGGTGTCTGTGCCCGGTCACTATACAGGGACCAGAGTAATCGCTTCTGCCTTTGTTCTGTGTATAGTAAGGGTGTGAGAAGTGGCCCCATACAGTTAATCCATGCAGGGGCCAACAGGCGACCCCCACAATTACATATGTATGGGCCATAGAAAAATTCGGCCAACCCATCTACCAAGATGCCACTTGATCACCGTGTAGGGGAGGAAGGAGCATTATGGCCACTTCCTGAACTGTATATCCAGCACTCATGGAATCCAGTGTATACAGGAATCAGAGACAGCAATAATCCCTCCCTGCCTTCTCTGTGGGGTGCCAACGTCTGCGTGGCCGCAGCTTTCGATATCCTGACCCATCTTTGCAGAGTTACGGACCCGCCGCGTGCTTGAAGTTGCCTGGCGGTCGGCGAGCGGTTAAAGACGCTTAATAAACAACCTTCAGGAAAGCTCCGGAACTATTAAATCTTCAAACTATTAAACCTTTTTGTCTAAGTTACAAAAGTTAATTTCCATGGTATCGGGCGTCCGGGCGGCGATAATGGAGTTTGGGCTTGTTTAGCAGCGATTTTATCAGGAAGTAATTACAACAGGACTATTAAAAAGGGGAAAAAATAATTCAATACATATGTTAAGCAGGGATCGGCTTCTCCCAACGCACATAATTGTTCCAATTTATTTTTGCGAGAAATTAGATGCCCGACAGAGGAGGTTACGCAGGTTATATCCCGGTGTCAGAGCAAATAGGATTAACTGCATAATATTAACACCTTTATTAAAAATAACTATGAGGCCAAAGCGCCGCCACTACATCCAGGGCTACGTATCGCATACTAATAACTTCATCTCCTACAGCTCTGACATATGAGCAGCCAACAAAAACAACATCATTAGAAAAACAGGCGTGCAAAGGGATTTTTAATTTTTTTATTCATTTATTTTTTTTTATTGACGTATTGTATTTATTATTGGAATTTATTTATTAAAAATTATGACTTTTCTGTTGTTATTTTTTATTCTATTTTCTGTACATGATTATGGGGGTGGCCATCTTGCCTGAGCTTATCCTCTTCTCTGTTAATAGCATTTAGTGATCTGCTTTAGTCATGGCCGTAGGCATGTTCAATGCAGGGGGAGGAGGAGATAAGCTTTCAGTATCTGATGTAATGATGGGTGAGTGGTGTTATCTATAGAGGTGTTATCTTCTATTGTAATCCTGTCTGTGATGTTAATTAGGTGCTTGCTCTAATGAAAACCCCTACAGGCTAAGGCTGCTAGTGGACAGAGGCCCCATTCACACGGGGAGCGGATTGGCGGATTTTGGTCCTGAGAGTGACACAATAGGGCCAAAATGTGCCTGCCACGACTGTCGCGGATTCCCAATCCAGAGTAGGATTAAATAAATGGGCCTAGTCCAGAGGGTGCTGCCCCGAGGTGGACGCCGGGGCTGAATCAGCCGTGGAGTCCACCTGAAGAAAGGGCAGCTCGCTTCTTTTTTCCGTGAGCGGCATGTTGGCACTCACGGAAACAAGTAAGCTAGCGGTCTACATAGACCACCATTGTGAGGGGTCGGATAATGACGTGAATTTAGCGCCAAAATCCGCCGCCTCTTGCCCAGTGTGAACAAGCCCTGGAAATTTCTGTTCCAAGTTTAATGTCCCCATTCATCTTCCCTAGTTTAATGTCCCTCTTCATCTGCCCCCCCAGTTTAATAGACCCCTTATCTGGCCCCCAAGTTTAGTTTCTTCTTCCTGGTAACAAACAACCATAAAAAAAAAACTGATACTCTCCTCTCCTCGCTCCCTTGTTCCTCGGTGTGCAGTCTCTTTTCTCGGAGTCTTCAGGGAGGTGCAGATCTAATGTGAGTGACGTCTTCATATCGCTTCTACATCTCCCAGGGCCGGAGCATACAGGGGCACAGTGGTGAGGCAGGAGATCTCTGCAGATACAGAGGAGTTGAAACCAGGACATACTTCCCGCTGACCGGGACAGAGGGACAGGACCGGGATCAAGGACTGTCCCACTGAATCCGGGACGGTTGGGATTTATGCTTAAAGGCAGTCTGCTACTGTCAAAACCACCATTAAACCACTTATATGCTGTTGTAGGGTCAGATATTGACATAGTGAACATACCTTACTTGTATCACAGTGTGACAGTGCAATCTCGCTGGTGAGAAATTCAACTTTTATTCCAAACTAGCATCTGCCCGCGACATTGTCTGTGGGTTGGCATTGGCGCTGAGCTTTGATGCTTTGGCCTTGATTTACCCAAGTTGTGTGGATTCCCGCGGCCCCCCCTTATCCTGCGGCCCTCCCGCGGCACCCACATAAAAAATCATACAGCGATATTGTTATCATGCACTGCAGCCACTAGGGGGAGTCCTACTGCTTACATTTTAGGGCACTTTTTTGCTAAGATACATATAAATATATAGAATAATAAGATAGTTGGCAATGTGATCTACGTCTGATAGTAAATACCACTACGTGCTGGGGATGATACCGCCATCCATCCGCGTATAACATCCACTTGGCACAATGACCAGTACAAACACTGACGACAACAAAGTGTCCGCCAGATCAGCCTGTCCGTGGGCAGCGCCGCTTCCGCTGGGAAGATGGGCCGAATGTGAGCCAACTGATACCAACGGAAAAGCATAACACACAGCAATGCTATAATAAGAAGGAGCCGTGTTCGCTGCCCACACATTGCTGCACACAATGGGGCGATTGTCCCTCGGCCCACATTAACCCATTATATCCCTGATTTTAAGATGAGATGTTTGTCCTCAAGCAAGATGGCATAAAAGAGAACAATACTAATAGAATACAGCACATACCTATGAGCCTTGTCAGGGGCCAGGGGCAAAATCTGGGACAGGTCCTGCACCTAATATTTTCTGGCAATAACTATCTGCAACATATTAGCTATATTACGACCACAGTACAGGTACAGGACCTGCAGCGCCCCCCTCTCCTGTCTATACTGCAAGAAAATCCCAACAAAGGAAGCTTCCTTGTTAGGGATGAGCAATCGGGATTGGGAAAGACCGGATCCTGATCGGCAATTGAGCAAATTTCACGATCACGATCGGTTGGAAAATGATCGAAAATCGGATTTTAAAAACGATCCTGAAATCTCAAGATCGGCTCAACCCTATTCCTTGTAGATAATATTTAAAGAGACCCTCCATTTTGGATGGTCCCCGTTTTTATAAGAAGGATCTTAAAACAATAAACTGATCCCACAGTGATCCACCACTGGGAACCCTTCCCATTGACTGTAATCTGTGCAGGAGTCCAGCAGCATGTGTACAATTCCCCTGCAGCGACACCACAGGATCAATTGAGTATTACACTGTTCTCATTGAAATGAATTTGTTGGGTCCTCCAGAACGTGTGATGCTTTTTGTAGCTGTGGATAAAGGCGTCATCCATCCCCAAATTGAATTTTTATACCTATTCCCTTTATAAGTCACCAGTATGTGATCAATTAGTGCCTGACAACTGAACCCTGCACACAGTGGCGTAACAATCGCCTGGCAGGGTACAGGGCCCGTGGCCAGCTGGAGATGGTTGAGGCCCCGGACCACTAAGATAGCAGTCGGGGAAAGCCTACTTCCTCAACGGCTATACATATTGTTAAAGGGGCTCTATCAGCAAAATTCTGCTAATGCCCCACATATGCATGAATAGTCTTTAAAAAGGCTATTCAGGCACCGTAAATGTTACATTTAATCCCGGTCCCGTTTTTAAATAAAAGTATTAAAACATATATGCAAAACTTACCTGAACGTGCACCCTGGGCGGGGATAAAGGATGCGACGTCAGCTTCGGGCACGCCTGCCTCTTCTCTCTTCTTAGAGTGACACACACTACTACTCCAAGTTGGATTCAGACCCCACAGTGGAGTACTCTAAAAAACTGAAAAAAGCTATCTCTGGCCTATCTGATGGAGCCAAAGGCCTAAGCAGCCTCATACCAGCAAGTCCAAGAACGGGGACCTTTTATATGCTTCCAAAACTGCACAAACCTGGGAACCCAGGGAGACCGATCATTTCATGTGTTGGGACTCTCACTGAACAGATTTCTGGATGGGTGGAGGGTACTCTTAAACCCTTAGTGAAGGATACAGCCAGCTATCTTCAGGATACCACACACCTATTCAATAAACTATCCACTATAGGTCCCCTTCCAGATGGAACCATCCAGGCCACCATGGATGTAGAATCTTTATACTCCAACATCCCACACCAGGACGGTGTAAACACCTGCCAGTTTTTCATGGAAAAGCGAGGTATGAACGCTGAATCAGTGGTGAAACTCACGAAATTCATCCTCACTCACAATTACTTTTCTTTTGGTGATTGCATCTATCTACAGCAAACTGGCACAGCAATGGGGAGCAAAATGGCACCACAGTACGCTAATCTCTTCATGGCCAAGCTGGAGAGTGACTTCCTGTCCACCTGCACCACCAAGCCCCTGGCCTACTATCGCTTCATTGACAATATCCTAATCATTTGGACTGGGTCTGAACAACAGCTGAAAACCTTCCATGAACAATTCAACCAGTTTCATCCCATCATCAACCTGACACTCAATCACTCCTTCTTGGAAATAAACTTCCTGGACGCAGTCATCAAGATACAGAACAACAAAATTGAGACATCACTGTATCGGAAGCCGATTGACCGCCCTACCTACCTAAGATGGGATAACTTTCATCCGAAACACATAAAGAACTCCATTGTCTACAGCCAGGCCATCAGATACCATCGCATATGTTCAAACCCTGCGGATAGAGACAAACACCTTGAGGGCCTCAAAAACACAATCTTGAGGCAGGGTTACCATCCAAGAACAATTGATAACCAAATCACCAGGGCCACCAGAATACCAAGATCGGATTTATTAAGATACAACACCAAAAAGGAAAACAATCGGGTCCCCTGGTTGTCACATATAACCCACATCTGGAGACGCTGAGAGGAATCACATGAAAATTACACCCACTACTACAAAAAGACAACCGTCTAACATCCATATTTCCAGATCCCCCTCTCCTGTGCTACAGACAGCCACCAAACCTCAGGAATATGGTTGTCAGCAGCTCACTGTCACCTCCAACACAGGAACATTTCCATGCGGACAGAAAAGGTGCAAAACCTGCCTGCACATACTGACCACTGACAAGATAAAGATACCAAATTCTAACAGAGAATATAAAATCCCAGGTACGTTCACCTGCAGCACACCTAATGGAGTGTATTTAATAATATGCATCAAATGTTCCACTGATAATCTGTATGTTGGAGAGACCGGCCAACAGCTCAGAATGCGTATGAATTCACATCGCCATACAATTAAAGACTGGACCTTCCCGTATTAAAACATTTCTGCAATGAGGATCATAATATGACTGATCACATGAAAGTTTTAGTTTTGGGAGGGAATTTCAGATCAAAGAGAGAACAATGCATCCATGAGTGTAAATTTATGACCCTGCTTCAAACACTGGAGTGTGGATTGAATTTGTCACATGGTTTTATGTCACTTTACAGAAACCTATGAACTGATAAGGACCTGTAAGTGTTTACATTGTCTCTACCAATTACTAACAAACCCCCCACCACCACCCCTTCCTCCTGGAATTCTAACACCCTATGTGCCCTCTCTGTATATGAATATGCATCCTTCAGAAATGCTTTAAATTTACTTGATAAAGGACCCGAGAGGTTCCGAAACGTCGTAATCTGTCATCATTATGAGTTAGCCATTAAAAAGGTATCAACTACTGAAGACTATCAAGTTTTTTTGTTTTTTTATATTTAGTATTGGGGTCATCATCCTTACAATTATTGCGCAGCACTCTGAGGACCTCATCTTTTTTTTTTTTTTTTTTCATTTTAAATCGGCACACCGAACAAAAAAAGGTTTCCTACCCCTGCTGTAGAGCATATAATACTGTGTGGGGACCACTCTGGAGTATATAATACTGTGTGGGGGCCACTGTGGATCATATAATACTATGTGTGTGGAGCACTGTAGAGCATATAATACTGTATGGGGACCACTATAGAGCAAATTATATTGTGTGGGGCCGCTTCACATCACATGCCACCTGTTTTATAGCAGAAGCACCACAGTAACTTCAAAGAATTGATCAGCAGGGGCCTCAGGTGTTGGACCCCCAATGATATCTTACATCTCTTAGACTGTTAGGACCCTGTAGATCAGCTGTTTCCCACAGCACGCAGCTCAGTATTGTTTACATGCTGGGCGCTGTGCTGCTCACTCATCATATTCTTAATAACCGCGGTTGTGGGTATTAACCCCTTCCCGCCGATGGCATTTTTTGATTTTTGTTTTTGACTCCCCTCCTTCTAAACACTATAACTTTTTTATTTCTCCGCTCCCAGAGCCATATGAGGTCTTAATTTTTGCGGGACAAATTTTTCTTCCTGATGCCGCCATTAATTATTCTGTAGAATGTACTGGGAAGCAGGAAAAAAATTCAGAATGGGGTGGATTTGAAGAAAAAATGCATTTCTGCGACTTTCTTACGGGCTTTGGTTTTACAGCGTTCACTGTGCAGCCAAAATGACATGTCCCCTATATTGTGTGTTTCGGTACGGTTCCAGGGATACCAAATTTATATGGTTTTATTTACATTTTGACCCCTAAAAAAAATTCCAAAACTGTGTTTAAAATTTTTTTTTCTAAAAGTTGCCATATTCCGACAGCCGTAACTTTTTTATACGTAAGTGTACGGGGATGCATAGGGCGTCTTTTTTTGCGGGGTCGGGTGTACTTTTTAGTTCTATCATTTTCGGGAAATGTTATTGCTTTGATCACTTTTTATTCAAATTTTTATCAGAATCAAAACAATGAAAAAAAGGCGGTTTGGCACTTTTGACTATTTTTCCCGCTACGGCGTTTACCGAACAGGAAAAATATTTTTATAGATTTGTAGAGCGGGCGATTTCGGACGCGGGGATACCTAACATGTATATGTTTCACAGTTTTTAACTACTTTTATATTTGTTCTAGGGAAAGGGGGGTGATTTGAACTTTTAATACTTTTTATATTTTTTTATATTTTTTTTTACTTTTTTTTTAATTTTTTTTTTTTGCATTTATTAGACCCCCTAGGGGTGTTGAACCCCAGGGGGTCTGATCACTAATGCAATGCATTACAATGCTAATGCATTGCAAAAAATCATCCTTTCTTTTGCAGGCTGCATAGACCAGCCTGCAAAAGAGAGGATTTGCAGACAAGCCTGGGAGCCTGTACAAGGCTCCCGGCTGTCATGGCAACGGGACGTCGGCCCTGGAGCATGCTCCAGGAGCCGGCGATCCCGGGCAAAATGGCGGCGCCCATGCGCCGCCGGGAAAATGGCGGCGCCGGAGGGGTTAATGCCTCCAATCGGTCCGGGGACCGATCGGAGGCATTAGAGCCGGTTGTCTACTGCTTAAAGCAGTAGACACCCGGCGGCTATGGCAGCCGCCCGGCTCCCGGGCGGTCGCCATAGTTACAGGCCCGACATGCGCCGTACTATTACGGCGCATGTCGGGAAGGGGTTAAAGCCATAACCCTTTCAAGTATCTGAGATGCCGCTGCAGCACCCATAACCGTCACTGTCATGAATTTGCTGTAGGGAGGGGCCCCGGCCAAAAGTTTGCACCGAGGCCCACAAAGCCCATACTGTAGTTACGCCACTACCTGCACAGATCATCTGCGGCATCAGTCTCCGGGTGCCAGAAGCTGCTAGTGGGCAGGCAGTTCTTCTCCTATTCAAGTAACAGCTCAATGTCCAATGCATAGCGGGGGTCTTGGATGTTTGCGGTGCCGCACATGCCGCCCATCCACTAGCAGCACCTGGCACCAAAGGCTGCTGCAACAGCTGATCTGTATAGGGTTTGGGTGTAGGAATCTTACATATCACATACTGATGACTTATCCTTTGTATAGGGCATCAGTATAAAAATTTTATTTGGGGACGGATGACCCTTTTAATTCGCATAGGTCCCAAGCAAGGGACCACTCTATTTACTGAATGTCCTATGCAGGAGTAGGGCTAGTGTGATCCACACCCACAATCTGAGGCTATTGGGGGATGAGGATTGGTATTTTCTAATCTATATCAATCCACATTTTTACCCCGATTGATTTCATTCTACACCTTTGCAGATTTTGACATTATTACAGACCTCATCCTGTGCTTTGCATCTGCTGTGAGAATCTGCACAAAGCATTAACATGTCACAGATTTACAGTCCGCAACGCAGGTCAATTTCTGTGCAAATATTTTCTAAGCCTGGGAATTAGTTTTATCAATTTTTTTTTCCATTTGCTGCAAATATGTTCTTTACAGATTGTCTGTGTACAAATCCAGGCAGAAAATATGCTACATTTCAGCTGTGTGTGAACATACCCTTACAGATCTTAGAGTCTGCTGTTCCCCTTTACTCACCTTAATTTTTAGGGAGATATTTCATCATACAGTAAGCATCCATGTTGTTTCGGACCACCATACACTAAGTGCCCATCTTGGTACAGGCCCTCATACAGTAAGTGCCCATCTTGTTACCGACCCCAATACAGTAAGTGCCCATCTTGTTACCAACCCCAATACAGTAAGTGCCCATCATGTTACCAGCCCCAATACAGTAAGTGCCCATCATGTTACCGACCCTCATACAAATAAGTGCCCATCATGTTACCGACCCTCATACAAATAAGTGCCCATCATGTTACCGACCCTCATACAAATAAGTGCCCATCATGTTACCGACCCTCATACAAATAAGTGCCCATCATGTTACCGACCCTCATACAAATAAGTGCCCATCATGTTACCGACCCTCATATAAATAAGTGCCCATGTTGTTACCAGCCCCAAACAGTAAGAGCCCATCTTGTTACCAACCCCAATACAGTAAGTGCCCATCATGTTACCAGCCCCAATACAGTAAATGCCCATCATGTTATCAGCCCCAACACAGTAAGAGCCCATCATGTTACCAACCCTCATACAAATAAGTGCCCATCATGTTACCGGCCCCAATACAGTAAATGCCCATCATGTTACCGGCCCCAATACAGTAAGAGCCCATCTTGTTACCGACCCTCATACAAATAAGTGCCCATCTTGTTACCGGCCCCAAACAGTAAGAGCCCATCTTATTACAGCCCTCCATACAGTAAGTGCCCATCTTGGTACAGGCCCTCATACAGTAAGTGTCAGTGTTTTACAGGCCCCCCGTACAGTAAGGACACATCTTGTTATAGGCCCCCCCATACAATAAGTGCCCATGTTGTTACCAGCCCCAAACAGTAAAAGCCCATCTTATTACAGCCCCCCATACAGTAAGCGCCCCTCTTGTTACAAGCCCCTATACAGACCCTCACATAGGTGCTTTAGGCCACTATCACTCAGACTACTCCACCAGGTAACAGCTGAATTTCACTTATCCCAGTTCCTCTGTATGGCCACCTTTGCTTAGGTATCTAGGGGCAGTGGTGGATCCAGACCCGGGCAACTGGGTTTAGCTAACCATTTTCAGCACGCTAAAACATGAAAATATTCACAGAAAGCGCATTATTTTGTATAAAAAATTCAGTCAATGCGTACAACCTATAGTGCCAACTGATCACATTTTCAGGCTGCTAATTTAGTACATTAGAAACTACTATAAGGGTGCATTCACACTGAGTAAACGCTAGCTTATTCTGAACGTAAAACACGTTCAGAATAAGCGGCGTCTAAAGCAGCTCCATTCATTTCTATGGGAGCGGGGATACGAGCGCTCCCCATAGAAATGAATGGGCTGCTTCTTTCACTCCGTGCAGTCCCATTGAAGTGAATGGGGAGTGCCGGCGTATACGGCAAGCTCTGCTCATGCCGGAGCGTACACGCCGGCACTCCCCATTCACTTCAATGGGACTGCACGGAGTGAAAGAAGCAGCCCATTCATTTCTATGGGGAGCGCTCGTATCCCCGCTCCCATAGAAATGAATGGAGCTGCTTTAGACGCCGCTTATTCTGAACGTGTTTTATGTTCAGAATAAGCTAGCGTTTACTCAGTGTGAATGTACCCTTATAGTACACAAATAAGGTCAGTTTTATAAGTTGGTCAAACACAGCTAACTAGTTAAAAAAATGCCTCAAAAACGCATTTTTAGGGCTAATTTTTTAAAAAAATCCTGAGGGGGGCACCCGGACCCCCTGTTCCCCTGAGGGGTATTCTATGTATTCTATGTGGACAGATGTTGATCATACACAGATTTTAGATTTGCAGCCATTCGCTTTTATCTCATCAGGAATCCATCAATGATGCGGAGCTCCCAGCAGATGGCAGTAGAGAGAGTGCTGAAATGCGTGAGCCGGCTGTGGCGCTGCCCAGGAGTCCACGGCTTCTCCTGCTTCTAAATACAGCAGATGGCAAGTCACTGAAGAAAGGTCATGCGGGGTTAAAGGGATATTTATTAATTAGTCCAGCGTTCCCCCTAAATTTCTTCCCAATGTAAGCGCTTAGTGTATGGGGATTGGGGGGGGGGGGTCTTTTATGCAGAACAAGTTGTATTTTTTATTGATACAATTTCGGGGAACATTTAAAAATTTTATCACTTTTTATTACAATTTTTTAGGAGGCAGTGCTGAAAAGTACATTGTTTGGTCATTGCAATTTTCTTCTGCAATGTTATATTTTAATAGTTTAGTCATTTCTGGACACAAAGTTTTCTGTCTATTTTTGATTCTATGTATTCGTGGTGGGGGAGGATCTACTCACAAAAACTTTCTTTTATTTGTAGACACCCTAAGGCCTAGTTCACATTTGAGCATGGATATCCATTCGGGGAGTCTGCTTGGGAACCCACTGAACACAAACCTAATGTCTGTGGGAGGTATATCTGTGGGAGGTATGTCCGTGGTCCAGCCCAGAGGAGCTGAGTTCACTGTCACGACCTGATTGTTTGTATATATTGGTGTGTGTTTCTGTTGGGGATTTGATCCGGGCTTACTGTGATCTGCTGGTGGTTTCCTTGCCATTGGGCCATCTGTTTGTACATAGTGTTTTGGCCTTCAGTACATACTTGAGGTTCTTGGGATTGAACCTCAGGTGTTGATCATTACCATCAACCTATCGGACGGTTCTGGGGCCAGTATAAGGGATACGGCTTGCTCCATTAGTTGCTGATTTTTGTGGTTACCACCTAGAGTTTGTGGCCCTGGGAGGAGGAGTGGTTTTGCTAGAACTTCAACTGACTAGGAACTGGTGTGAGTCTGGTTTGTCCCTCCACACTTCTACTCTTCCCTGTCCTTCAGTTTTGTTTGCCTGGCACTATCTGGTAGTTTGAGGTTTGGGTTCCACCGTCCCTCTCCTCATTCTCTTGTTGTGTATTGTGTTGTGCTGCGTGTCTGTTGTCCAGCACTTCCCATCCTGTTTGTTTTGTCTGCAGCTGCACCTTGGTTTTGGTAAGGGTGACCACCTTAGAATCCCCAGTCCCTAGCTCTCTTGTAGCTCTTGTTCTATCTGTTGGCTAGGCCTTCATGTTAGAGAGCCAGGAGTTGTCGGGGCCAAGGCTAGCTTGGGTACAGCTGACCACCACCCACAGGCAGGGCCTAGCTAGCCGCCGTAGCGGAGGGAAAGTCTCCTTCCCCTGTTTCCTTAGCGGTGCAATCTGCAGTCTGGATTTTGGGTCTGGACATAGACACGAACATGACATTCACCCCTGTAGTTTGTAGACAGGCAGGGGTGATGCAGTGATGTCCCTGTATCGCAACAGAAACTGGAGAGGACTGTGAGGGGAACGGGGCAAGGTGAGAATTACTTTTTCACTTTTGGTTTATGCATTTTTCTGTAGGGGCCACAAGGAGGGGTACATAATACTGTGGGGGCCACAATAAGAGTGGCATTATAGTGTGTGGGGTGACCACAAAGATGGGACATTATAGTCTAAACTGAACATTATACTGTTGCAGCCACAATAAGGGGACATCATAACGTGGAAGCAATAAGGAGAGCGACATCATAATACGGGGGCTACAGTAAGAGCCACAATAAGGGGGCATTATAGTATAGGGACCACAGCGATGGGCAATTAGTGTGGGGACCACAATGAAGGGAACATTATAGAGGGGGACATTATATTGTGTGGGCTACAATGAGAGTGGAATTATAGTGTGTGGAGTGACCATGATGATAGGGCATTATAGTGTTAGAACACTATGCTAAAAAAGCGCACTGCCACAGAAAATGTTTAGCAAAAATTATATAAAGCTTTATTTAAATGCATTTTAAAACATATATAGGACAAAAATAGTGAATGGGGTGATACAAACAGAACAATGAAGGCCCAAGATGGAATACTAATGGTTAATGATGAATAAATGACACTTACATTACATATATATAAGGATATGTAAAACATCCATAGTTTCTAAAGTGCATATATTTTTAAAGTGCAAATATTCTGTGAAATAACATGATGCCAAGTAATAAATTACCTATGGACGGACCTTCATGTAGTAAACGCGCCCCGACGCGCGTTTCGGCAACAAAATGGCTTCGTCATGGGGAAAGAAATGTTATGTTAGTCGTGTATACTCATTATAGTGTTAGGTAGACATTACATGGTGGGAAACACAATATGGCGGTATTGTAGTGTTTGTGGGGACTACAATGATGATGAGATTATATTCTAGGGGGCCACAATGGGGGAGATGTTGTACTGTGTGGGCTACAGTAAGCAGGCATGATAGTGCAGGGGCCACAACAAGGGGCGCATGGTATGTGGGGTACCTGAAGGGCACACGATGCCACAATAGGGGCAGGTTACTGTGCAGGGGCACGATGTGACATGGTTGAGAGCAAGGAAACCATCTACCTGGGGCAATCCCATACAAATACCTGCAGCAGTGTGCACGTGTGATGCATACCCGGGCACACCCTGTTCTCCTGCCCCTGGGGGCTCAGGTTGTTGTGCCCCACCATATACTTGCCCCCTTGTGGCTAGATAACGTGCTACACCCATAATATCCCTTTATCAGCAGGGCTGTAATCCAGGTGACAGGTTACAGAATCCTGGTAGTCACACTCTCTCCGAGTCAAAACATGAGATTATTTAAAGGCGCCTGAAGGATAATTCCCTTTAAATCCCGAGGAGCCCGTACAGCCTGAGACCCCGCCCCCCGCCTGCAGACCAGGCTCTGTCTGTGACCTGACCGCACTCCACAGACTTCCCCCCTCCCACCTGACGTCACCGAGCCAATCTCCGCCCAGTAAATCACACACTTCCTCTTCCTTCCCCTCCCAGCCTGAAGTCCCGCCCCTCCGCTATAATTGTCGTCTGGAATCCACCAATCAGAGCACACATTCGTCTTTCCTCACGCGTCTCGCAGCCAATGGTTCGCCGGCCTTTTGTGCAGGGGGCGGGGACTAGAGGCGTGTGCAGCCGGGTTCGGGAAACAAAGAGAAAAAAAAGAGGGAGTGGGAAGAAAGGAAAGTGGAGCGGCCGGGCCGTGAATGTGCCGGGACGGGCGGGCCATGGCGGCGGCGTGTATGAGCTGAGTGTCCGCTGTCACAGTGCGCTGCGATCGCCATGCCGGGCGGTGGTGGTGGAGGCGGAGGAGGGGGCACCGCGGCCTCCTGGACCCCGGAGCTGGAGGAGATCCGGGTGAGGCTGGCTGCACTCGAGGCCCCGGCGGCAGCAGCAGCGGAGGCCGAGGAGGAGGAGCGGTCGGGCGAGGACGAGGCTGCGGTGTATCCCGGGGACATGCTGCTGCTGGGGGGACAGTACCCCGGGGGAGCCGAGCAGGCCGCCATCACCGTGCGCAGGAAGAGCGTCAACACCAACGAGCTGGTGCCAGTGCCCAGCTCCGAGCATGTGGCCGAGATTGTGGGGCGGCAGGGTGAGTGTGTCCGGGGGAGCAGGAGGGTGGCAAGGGTGCAGGGGTCAACAAGGGAGGCACTGGTGGAAACGGGGAGGGGTAGTGAGTGGGCAGCGGGATGTGCACAATGGTGAGGGGGTACTAGCAGTCATCAGGTGCCCTAGGCTGGGGGGACAAAGTGGTGCACTGTTGTGGTGGTATTGGGGTCAGAAGGGGTGTACAAAGGCTGTGGGGGTATACAGACAATGGGGGGCACAGGGATGGCGGCACTGGAGGGCGCACACTTGTGGGCAGGTAGAGAATGGCAACCACTGGTTTGCACCCTGATCTCCAACCTGTGGCTTTCTAGCTATTGCAGCACTGTAACCCCCAGGATGTCATCATGACCTGTGGCTTTGCAGCATTGGGGGGGGGGGGGATGGGGTCACAAATTGGGCCATCCGATATTATTTACAAGCTGAGGTCAATGTATCTAAATGCATCAAAATGTTACAATGTATCACAATTTGGGGCAGAAGATGGAGGGCATAGTGGTAGTGATTGTGCGGGGAAGGGGTTGCCGGAGGTCATGGGCTGGATTATAACTGAGGATTGGAGGCGCTCAGTAGCGAACAATTGGGTACCAGTCATTTTGGATTTTAAGAAGTCCTGATTATTCTCAGATACCAAAATTTTTCCCTTTCCCATTCAAGACCTCTGCTCGCTGTCCCTGAATGGAAACCTCCTCGTCTGCACCCTGTACAGGCCTGACACTGCTCACAGCTGAGGGTTTGTTACAGTCCCATCTGATTGTTTAGACCAGATACCATTGTAGCAAACCCTCAGCAGTCAGAAGTATTCAGTGGATATCTGGTGGGAAGTGACCTACACAATATATTCAGGATCTCTTTAGGACCCAGCTGTCCGGGGTCACTGGCGGCCTGCTGGGAGTTGTAGTTATATAGCAGCAAAATTATACCGCAGATGGTATTGGAAGGACTGTTGACGTGCCGCAGGACCATATGTTGAGTGTATTGTCCTGACCACAATCCCCCATCCCCCTTTGCTATTGTCCTGGCTGGGGGGAGGGGGCACCATGGGGAGGTCATTATCGCATCTTCACATGAGGTTCTACAATTTCCCACCGAACCACAAATAGGAGCAGTTTCTCCAAGTCCTCCTGTAGGGACTTGTTTGGAGGCAGCAGATGTTGTCCTGCCGCAGACCGAGCCCTACAGGATATTTGTGCTCTGCACCATACACAGCGGGAAACAATGGGGACTTGTGAATTCTCATGGCTGGTGCACACGGCCTTTATGTTCCTTCCCCATCCCCCAAATAATAGCCCACTATGTTTCTGGCCTTGCAGCTTTGGCATGGATTGGGGACCCAGGTAGCTTAAACTACCAAAAGTTACCCTATAATAGCGCCCCCATCCTATGAGCCAGCAGGCAAATTCTGGTCACATGATGGAATTAGTGGCTCTGAACATGGCACATTGTGGGCAGTATAGTGCCCATTATTTATTTTTTGGGGGGCGGCCTTATTGATGGCCTATACTTGCCATAGAGCATGAATTAAAGATCAGCAGGGGCTGCACTCCAGGGACCCCCAATCCTCCATTGTTTAAAGAGAACCCACCATTCAGGTGAGCGCTGCAGCCTCTTCATAGGAAAACAAAGCACAGCGCCATACATTGTATAGTGGTCATGTTTGGTGTTACATCTCAGGCCCATTCACTTGGATTAGACTGACCTGTGATCTGGGCATGTGGACAATGTGATTACTACTGCTTCAGGCAGCGGTCCTGAGTGTCGGACCCCCGCTGATCTTCAATTGATGACCAACTGTTGACTATTGGTTATGGTCTCTCACTGTTTCCAGTCTGTTACTCTTGTATTCTCCTAGATAAGGAGCCCTGGGGGGGGGGGATCTGCAATGTTAATATTTACTTCAGCAGATTGAATCTCTCTATTTGCCGACAGTAAGCAGAGCTCTTAAAGGGGTTTCTCATTCTTTTAAGATTGACCCATCAATTACAGATCAGCAGGGGACTGACGGCCTGGACCCCCCACTGATGCAGTGTGTATGATCTCTTTATACAGATGACCCTGGGGGTCCTATCATCCAAAGAAAAGGTCATCAATGCAATAAGACCGGAAACCCCTTTAGGCTAAGGCCACACGTAGCCTCCTGCAGCAAAACAATGTACCGTAGGTATAATTGACATGCTGCGATTTCCAAAACCGCAACAGTTTTGGCAATCGTAGCGTATCCGCTGCCCGCATGTTTCTCCAGGGTGGGATGGGATTTGCTGGAATCAACTCCCTCAATACTTGCGTGTCTTACTGTCCAGGAACGGCTCCTCTCTGCAAGTGCTTGCGTAGTCTGGAGGTTCCTGCGACGCATGCGCGGCAAAGACTGCACTCCATCTCTACTGCGCAGGCCTCACGGGTACTTCCGGTTTGTACATGTGGTAGGAGAGGGTCCAGCCTGCACACAAGAGAGGTAGATAGGCAAGGGGGGGGGGGGGCTAGTAGTGGGCAGGATAGCTTAGCTAGGGAGGTGTAACTGAGTCAGAGGGAGGTAGTGAGGAAGCTACACTAGTAAACAAATGCAGAAGATGCCAGGAGCTACCAGAAATCACTCAAAATGCTGCTAAAAGCATATGAGTGTGCTTATTAACCCATTAATAGCACTAATACATATATATATATATATATATATATATATATATATATATATATATATATATATATATTGCTTAGAAACCCCTTTAAAGGGATCCTATCCTTAAAATGTTGTTTTTTTCCGAATAACACATACAAATAGCCTTAAGAAAAGCTATTCTTCTCCTGCCTTTAGATGTCTTCTCCGCGCCGCCGTTTGGTAGAAATCCCAGTTTTCTTTGGTATGCAGATGAGTTCTCTTGCAGCACTGGGGGCGGTCCTCAGCGCTCAAACAGCACTGGAAGTGTCCCCAATTCTGCAAGAGAACTCTCCAGCGCCGCCTCTATCTTCTTCTGGAACGGCCTTTCTCTGCATCTTCTTCCGGCGCTGGGGGTCAAACTTCTAGGCATGCGCAGTCGGCCCTACCATTGAGCCGACTGCACATGCGTGTGGCCATTTTCGTGTGGCCGCTTACACCAGGTGGGCATGCGCAGTTGGCCCGACGGCAGAGCCGACTGCGCATGCCTAGAAGTTTGAGGCCGTTCTTGAAGAAGATAGAGGCAGCACTGGAGATTTCTCTCGCAGCATTGGGGACGCATACAGAAGAAAACCTGGATTTCTACCGAACGGCGGCGTGGAGAAGACATCTAAAGGCAGGAGAAGAATAGTCTTTCTTAAGGCTATTCCTACATGTTGTTTTTGAGAAAAAATGCCTTTTTAATGATAGGATCCCTTTAAGAACATTTATCAGTTTGGATGTAAAACGTATCCACTGCAGATCTTTTCCTTGTGCATTGATACATCTACAATTGCTACTCAGGGCTTGGGAAAGCTGAGTGACCATTCTCCTGGGCAGGTGATGTGCGCGGTCACCCAGCGGTCTCTGAAATAGACGCGACTATAGAATTGTGCAAAACTTTACAGCAGAGGACATGTGAATGTGAGGCGGCTGATCAGTCATTGACATAAGACGGGAATCATTAGCAAGGGTCGTGAAGATGATGATGATGTAATCGTATATTTATAGGATGACATCATGCTGCTGCTGCCCAGAAGTCACGGGCTCGTATCATTAGCTAAAAAATATAGGATCGGTTTTCCAGGAATAAGATGGTGTAATGTATCTGTAATGTGACCAGGAAGGTGTCCCTGCGGTGTCGGAGAATCGTCCCTCACTTTATGTACTATGGTTATCTTTGTAGACGTTTTGATCGGGGGTCCCCCATAATCACAAAGTAATCCTAATGATCTCCAAAGCGCAAAAAAGACGCCACTTTGCATAAGTGAATTATAATGATATTTCCGTTTTGCTTCTTCAGCTGTAAAGCAAACCATTGTGTCTCCATGTTAACAGACAACAAACCAACCTTGTGTCGTCTGATCCTGCATTCATGTCGCCTTATGTCTATCCTTTAGGTGTGATAATCTGTCAACCGTGTGTTAGGAGTACAAATGACGGAAAGTATAAGACACAGGATTACGCGACTCTGACTTCGCTGTGTCAATCATTTCCGCAGCTCTCCCATTGGGCGATCTCTTTGCGATATCCATATGGACATGGGTTGGGTGGACGAGGTGTCCATTTAAAAGTTGGAAATCACTATTTAGTGTGTTTTATGTTGAGATGTAATCCGTTTTGGCTATAGGCCCAGACCCTGAGGCTGCACTACTGAACATCTCGTGTATCTTTATGACTATGGAATGTCTTGGTGACACACTACTGACCTCTTAATTCTTCTCCCTGTAGGCTGCAAGATCAAGGCTCTGAGGGCAAAGACAAACACATACATTAAAACTCCAGTCCGAGGGGAAGAGCCAGTATTTGTCGTCACTGGAAGAAAAGAGGACGTTGCCATGGCCAAAAGAGAGATTCTCTCGGCAGCTGAACACTTTTCTATGATCCGAGCATCTCGTAACAAAAACGGCCCCGCTGTAGGCAGCACCCAGTGTACCCCCAACCTTCCAGGTCAAACTACAGTTCAAGTGAGGGTACCTTACCGGGTGGTCGGCCTAGTGGTGGGGCCGAAGGGAGCCACAATAAAGCGCATACAACAGCAAACCCACACCTACATCGTCACTCCAAGCCGAGACAAAGAGCCCGTGTTCGAGGTCACCGGCATGCCGGAGAATGTAGATCGGGCTCGGGAGGAGATTGAGATGCACATAGCCATGCGTACTGGCAACTTTATCGAGCTCAATGAAGAAAACGATTTCCACTATAATGGTACAGATGTTAGCTTTGAAGCAAGCGGCCTGGCGACCAACTGGTTAAACGCCAACACCACAGCTCCTGGTCGTAACAAAATGGTTTCCAACTATCGCAACGATAGTTCCAGTTCTTTGGGCAGCGGCTCCACAGATTCCTTTTTTGGAAGCAATAGGCTGGCGGATTTTAGTCCAACGAGCCCTTTCGGCGCAAGTAATTTCTGGTTTGGAGAAACCATGCCACCCATGGCCTCCGAAGACCTCACCGACACCCCTGCCTTCGATCCAGTACCATCTCCTCCTGAGACTATCTGGGCTCCTTTCGACCCAGCCAATTCTCTCCCTGGCTTTGGAAATGATGTCAACGCCGCCAGATCTCAACGCCGCGGCAGCGTATCTCCGACCTTTCCCGAAGGCTTGGAGTACCCCCTCACAAGAAGTATTAGAAGTGACCTTTCAAGCACAACCGAGGGTGGGCTTCCCATCTACATCCCGGCCTTCTCCAATGGTACCAACAGCTACTCTTCTTCCAGCGGCGGCTCCACGTCCAGTTCTCCACCCGAGACGAGGCGGAAGCACGACTGCGTCATCTGCTTCGATAACGAGGTGATCGCCGCCCTCGTGCCCTGCGGCCACAACTTCTTCTGCATGGAATGTGCTAACAAGATCTGCCAGAAGGATATGCCCCTGTGCCCGCTCTGCCAGTCTCCGGTCAACCAGGCAATACAAATACATTCTTAAATGTATTGCAGATATTTATATAGAAAACGAACCCTCTATAGCAATCTCCCTCTAACACATATATATATATAAATCTATATATAGTCGCGTATATGGAAAAAAGGCGAGAGTCAGGCTAAATATAGAGAAAAAAACAAACTGCTGCTACCACCTCCTTATAAAAAGTTACTGCATGCCCGGGTTGACTTTGGTGGTGTCCAGTTAATTGGCATTAATATGTCTGGTGTTGGTATAGTCTACACGGTAAATTTTATGATTTCCGGTTAGTTTACATTCACAAATATGTTTACATAGGTGGAAACAAGTGTCTAGATTCCTAATGTTAATTCCACTGCCGGCTCTGTGAATAATCAAGTCGAGAATCGAGATGACGCTGCGCCACGTCTGAACGTCTAAATTGCAAATTTTAGTACCGTTTTTAGTTGTGTATCATGGTTTGCACTCTAGTCGCGTCTAAAGCTGCATACAAAATTCTGCAGGTTGGGTGTAATGGTGCAGGAGTCCCTTGTTGGTTCTCTATATGGTGTACCTATGCACTATTGCTGTGTACAGTGATCTAGCTATTGTCTAGACTAGTCATAGACTAAGGTGCATTTCTTAGGACCGCGTTGAATTCATTTGACTACACCAATTTTAATCCCTTCCCCGCGCTGTGCCGTACTGTTGCGTCACACTGAGTGTATGGTTCGGCACTGTTATATAGGTTCCAGTTGTATTATACAGCCCCGACTAGCTGTAGGAGTCAGAAAATGCTCCAACTCCGGCAGCTTAACCCTTCAGACGTCTTGATCTTTAGCGTCATTCCACAAGTCCCCTGTGCGGAGATCAGCCGGGGTTCCATGACCTCCAAGAGGCACATAGGGAGCCTATGTACAATGTACTGCAATGCAGAAGTAATGCAGTACATTGTACAGGTGATCAATCCATCCCACTTGGGACAGTGAAAAGACTTTAAAAATTTTAATTTTTAAAAACCTAATTTCCAGGACACAAGTAAACAAAAACTAAATTTTTAGGTATTGTTGTGTGCAACATGCTTGTTTGAAAACAGTGACACCCTTCCCCCGCGGTCAAGTCCTAAATTTTTAAGAAATTGGATTTTATTTAGTAAAAGTGGTAACGATGGAATTGTTGTAATGATTTACTGGACAAAGATGCCGTGTCGTTATGAAAAAAAAAATTATATTAAATTAAATTTACTAAATACATCGTATCCACCTCAGACTGCCAATGGATAAGCCCTAAAAAGTTCTGAATTTTGGACGGGGATGAAGAAAAAAAATAAAAATAAATCACCAAGTTTTTAATGCTTAAAACTTGTTTCCTTAAAATAATTCTATAGTATTGTTAAGAAACCACGCCTATATTTTATACTAGATAGTTTTTGGTACTGCAGATCAGCCATTTTGGGGGGAAAAATGGCGCAGAGATGCACTACCAGACGATAGTGAGGAGTGGCGCCATTTCCAGAAAAAGATCCCTTGTTAATTTGGTTTGGCTTGAAGGATTGGTTAATTGGATGGAATTCTGCAGAACAATGAATGCAGCTCTAGATGTGATAAGATCCAGTTCACGCTATTGTTAAAATCCATAACTAGAAGACAATGGTTAACTCTACCTGCACTGCCAGTCACTACTACCATCCTGAGAATATGAGTAACAGTAGTGTGAACTTTGCCTAACGTTATGGGATGGTAAAATTGATGGGGTTTTCAGCCAGTGTTGCACACTTAGATTTCTTGAACAAAAAAAATTGGAGTCTAGTTGCAGGAAAAGATTAACTTCTATTCTTGCCAACAAAATGTAAAGGGTACCAGTCTCCTCTCCTGACACGAATGTTATAGTAAATTCTTGCATTCCCGTTTAAAATATAATATATATATATATATATATATATATGCACTTTTTCTTAGAATTCTACTTTGTGCTGTTCCTCGTGGGTGTTACCATTCCTCAAGTAGGTGTGTCCCTACAGTTTGGCACTGATTGGACAGTGTCAACCTTGGACACGCCCCTCAACTGGTTAGCACTTAGGACAATGCAAAGCTAGACCATAAAATGCTCTGATGTTGTTTTGTATAGAATTGGCTAAAACAGATCTGTCGGGAGAGCTGAGGGGTCCTCTGTCTGAAAATACAGCCGCCCAAATCCTTGCCCTCACTAGATATTCAGGGGTCTAATAAAACGATGTTCAGAGGTGACGTAGCAATTTAATGTGGCAGTATTTGCAATTTTTTTATTTTATTTTATTTGTTTTTTTTAGTCCCACCATGGGGCACTCTACAGTGGAAACACTACCACAAAAACTGTACGGTTGCTAGTTTTTTATTTTATTTTTTTTTTTAGGTAAACTGTCTCTGGATTTATTTCAAAGCTTTACAATGCACAAAGCAGCTAATAGAGAATGCTCCATTCCAACTATTAGTCTGAACACGTTTCAATCTGTTCATTTAGAGAGGAAAAAATATATATATATTCTAAATGTGAAAACTTTTTGAGCCAGCCATGACTTGAATGAATCTTAGCTTTACTTAACCAAGGGAAAGGCTGGGACTTTTTGACTATACTCTCTCCAAAAATTTTATTTTTAAATTTTTTTTATTTTTTTTTCCTTTTGAAAAAATTTCTCCTGAGAGAGGGCCTTGACACGGCCTATAATAAACGAGCTAACATCGGCGCCATATTGTGAATTTCGAGAGGTGTAGTGGCTTTTATTTTAATTTTTTTTTTTTTTTTTGCATTTCAGCCTGTGGATATATTTAGTTACATCCGATATTATTTTTTTACTGGTTGCATCCAAAAAAAAGCAGAAAAAAAAACTCCCTATGGATTTTTATACTATTTTTGAGAATTTTTTTTCCTTAATTTTTTTTTTTTTTTTTCAAAACACAAAACTGAAGCTGTAAAGTCTGTGTACTGACTATTAAATATAAATCTTTATTTTTTATTTCCACTTGAAGTTACATTTCGTATAAATATATATTAAAAAAAAAAAAGTTTACAAATTTACTGTTCTGGGTTTATTTTTAGTTTTAGATTTTTTTTTTGGGGGGGGGATATAATATTTGCCTTGATGGCATATTATTATTATTATAATGTATTGCAAACTTTCGATGCTAATCGCTTGTAGAATAGCTTAAGTCAGTATTGGAACATTTTAGCTGCCGTCTTAGCAAGTTCGCACGAACGTTCGCCAAGCATGTGTTTTATATATTAAAAAAATAAATAAAAAATCTATTATTGCATCGTACACAGCAACTAACAAGCCAAGGAGTTAACCGATACATTAGATGCGTGTGTACCATTTATATTAACTACAAAATGTTAGTATGGAAAAATCTATTAATATAGTTTAGTATTTGCTAATTTTACTACACTTTTGTTATGTATATGTAGGGACGTATAGGGATTATAAATTCAGTTTGAGTAAAGGTTAAAAACCATATATTTTATGATAAAGGGCCTTTAACTTATTACGGCCAAAGCACTGATATTATATATTTGCTGTAAAGAGAATTATAAGAGTTTTATTTTTTGGATATTAAACGCTAATAAAGACATGTTTCCATTAACTTATTTCAGACTGTTTTTTTATTTTTTGACTCTTCCTGGTTTGTTTGTTTTTTTTTCTTTTTCTAAATTACATACGACAGGCCCCCGAGGCAGGGCGGGCAGGTCCTCTCCAAGACAGTTCCCCGTGGCAGGGCGGGCAGGTCCTCTCCAAGACAGTTCCCCGAGGCAGGGCGGGCAGGTCCTCTCCAAGACAGTTCCCCGAGGCAGGGCGGGCAGGTCCTCTCCAAGACAGTTCCCCGAGGCAGGGCGGGCAGGTCCTCTCCAAGACAGTTCCCCGAGGCAGGGCGGGCAGGTCCTCTCCAAGACAGTTCCCCGAGGCAGGGCGGGCAGGTCCTCTCCAAGACAGTTCCCCGAGGCAGGGCGGGCAGGTCCTCTCCAAGACAGTTCCCCGAGGCAGGGCGGGCAGGTCCTCTCCAAGACAGTTCCCCGAGGCAGGGCGGGCAGGTCCTCTCCAAGACAGTTCCCCGAGGCAGGGCGGGCAGGTCCTCTCCAAGACAGTTCCCCGAGGCAGGGCGGGCAGGTCCTCTCCAAGACAGTTCCCCGAGGCAGGGCGGGCAGGTCCTCTCCAAGACAGTTCCCCGAGGCAGGGCGGGCAGGTCCTCTCCAAGACAGTTCCCTGAGGCAGAGGGGGCAGGTCCTCTCCCCGCAGCAGAGCTGGCAGGTCCTCTCCAAGACAGTTCCCTGAGGCAGAGCGGGCAGGTCCTCTCCCCGACAGTCCCTCGCAGCAGAGCAGCCAGGTCCTCTCCAAGACAGTCCCCCGAGGCAGAGGGGGCAGGTCCTCTCCAAGACAGTTCCCTGAGGCAGAGCAGCCAGGTCCTCTCCCCGACAGTCCCCCCACAGCAGAGCAGCCAGGTCCTCTCCCCGACAGTCCCCCCCCCCCCCCCACAGCAGAGTGGGCAAGTCCTCTCCCCGACAGTCCCCCCCACAGCAGGGTGGGCAGGTCCTCTCCAACACAGTTCTCTGAGGCAGAGCGGGCAGGTCCTTTCCCCGACAGGTTCCTCTCCCCGACAGGTTCCCCCTCCCAGGCAGAGCGGGTAGGTCCTCTCCCCAACAGTTCCCCCGCAGCAGACTGGGCAGGTCCTCTCCCTGACAGGTTTCCTCCCTCCCCCCCAGGCAGAGTGGGCAGTTCCTCTCCCCAACAGTTTCCCCGAGGCAGAGCGGGCAGTTCCTCTCCTCGACATTCCTCCTCCGTGCCAGAGCAGACAGGTCTTCTCCTCGACACCAGCACCCAATGCTCCCACCCTTCCCACGGTGCAAAGTGTGCAGGTACTCTACCTGAGAATTGTCCAGTTTTCTAGCAGTAGTACGTTTCACATGTAGGTATAGGAAGGTCTTGGGCACCAAATGTTGAATATAGGAGCTTGTGCTTGTGGTGCTTGGTATTGCAGCTGATAAAAAAAAAAAATCTGTAGGAGAAGTTTTCCAGGAATAACATCATGTGATGGATTTATAATCTGACCAGGAATAAGTCTGCAGTGTCAGAGGTGAGAAGAACATCGCTCCTCCCTTTAGACACTACAGCTACCAGCATGCCCTGTCTTGTGCCCAACCTCTTTGTATACTATAGATATCTTTTTAGATGTCACTGAAGGATTATTCCCCTCTTATATTGTGATGATAATGCAATATGCTATTGCTTTATGATCAGTGGTGATCTGACCTCAGGGACTGACATTACCATAAAGTGATGTCTTATGGAGAACAAAAAATAAAGCAACTTTATCATAGATGTTCTATTTTTCTTCTGCAGACCTGTGCGTCTCTCTAGTAACAGACAACAATCTGCGTAGTCTGATCCTACACCCGCATTCCCTTCTATTTCTACTTCCTGGAAATCTGCCAGATGTACGATTCGGGGGAAGTAGCAGAAAGAATTGTATAGAATTACACACTACCGAGACAACACGGTGGCTCAGTGGTTAGCACTGCAGCCTTGCAGCACTGGAGTCCTGGGTTTGGATCCCGCCAGGAACATCATCTGCAAGGAGTTTGTATGTTCTCCCCGTGTTTGCGTGGATTTCCTCCCATTATCATGGAGACTCAAATTAATGGCAAAAAATGTAACCCTAAAGCCCTCCGTCTTTTAGGATGTAACTTTTTCTGATACTAAAAATTTTCTATTAAGGAATTCGTGTAACTTTAACTTCACTTTTAGCAGAAAATAAATTCTAAAGTTCTCCCTAGCAATGCTAGATTGTGGGCGCTCTATGGGTCCAGGACTAATGTTGTCCCTATACAAGTAAAGAAATAATGTCGGTCTGCTGATGGATGACGACCTAGAACAATCATAGAACACCTTATGGAGCAGAATTTTCTCTCCTTGCACCCACCAGTAGGGGGAAACCTACGGTATACTCCAGAGCCTTGATCAAGCTCTGCATTCTGGAACAGCGGCATCCAAAAAGTTACAGAAGGTTCTGTGATTAATCTTTGCAAAAAAATTTGGTGCCAATTTGCACTTTTACACCATTGGTTTGTAGATCAGCTCAAGGTGCTAACAGGGTGCAACTTTTTGAAAAGCTGCTAAAATTGTCGTCTTGCTCCAGTAGGGTGACACAGGAAGGAGTAGTAACGTCTCCGGGCAAATGAGACGGATGGAAATAGAAGAAAAACTTCTGTGCGTTTTTCCCAACAGTGGGATCTTATGGATAGGTGATGAGTGTTCTTGTAGGACGGTTCCTTTAAGTCTGCCTTAGTGGAAGTAAATTACCACTCTGATCCTCGTGAACTCATCTCCACCATTAAGTCATGGCTCAGTATTACACCCAGCACTGCTGACCTAGTTTTTATGCTATTCTAATGTACAGATGGCCCGCTGCCAGGCCTGCATTTATTGACAGGTTTTACACTGACATCAGGGCGCTTTGTACAGTTTTACCATGTGAATTATGTCATAAAGCAAAGTCTATAAATAATTCACACGCCGCTCCCTATTAGTAGCTTGAAGATCGGTACTTATTGATTTCTCCGTCCAAAGTGCTGAATCCCAGAGTAACAAAAGTCATGCGTGCTGACATCAATGACTGGTTTACAGACCACTTACCTGTTGTGTAAGGGATGATGGTATAGGGTCCATTATGTTGCAGCGCCATCGGATAGGAAAAGCGAAACAAACTGAAGTTTGTATTTGGCACATTTTGGAAACTGACTTCAAACTTTATACACTACTTTACATTGAAGTAGCAACGCCAAGAAGGACAAAGCAAAAACGTGTGAATGGAGTAGCCGATGCTGCTAAAACCTGCACGTTTTCAAGCCTTTCGTTCCAATCTACTACATACTGTGTGGGAGAGGCAGAAAAAGATTGAAAGCAAAGTTATTTTAGACACATGAAACCTCGAAAATTGGATCAAGTGGCGTGGGGGAGATTGTGTGATGTTCCGATGTGCCAGTTATTGCCACTTGTTATAAACCTTGAATTGTGGGCAGATCGCAACGCACTCAGGCCGAGAAGTCGGCGCTGGTCAACTTTGCTTGTCCTGCTGGTTCAAACTAGAACAATAACAAGGGGTGCACAGAGGTGACCACTACACAGACATCCAGGGTCGGACTGGGATGTCTAGGGCCCACCAGTGGAATTGTTTCTAGGGGCCCACCGCCAGGACCCTGCAGATCAGCGGTACCGAGACAGGGCGGTTAAAGGTAATAACATGTTGGGAGCCATGCTGCTCACCCCCTATACCATGTGCAGTACATATACCTACTGCTACAGCCTGTATGGCAAGTGAACAGCATGGCTCCTAGAAATGTTAGCATTACCCGTAGCTGAAGTGCCTTGGAAAAGCTGATCTGCAGAGGTCCTGGCTGTTGTATCATCGCAGATGTAATATTGATGGCCTATCCTAAGGACAGAACATCAATATTAGAAAGATGGATAAATCCTTTAAAGTGGTTGTCCAGGAATTGGAGCAACTCATGTGGTGGGAGGGAGGTGTAAAATAAAAAACAAATAAATAAAAAAAGAATACTCACCTGTCCTTGGCGCTCCGTTGTCTGCCACTAGTGTCCATTCAGTCTCGTACTGGCACTACTTTCTGGGAGTCCTGCACCTCATGTGATCGCTGAGACCAATTAGGTACAGGAACTCCAGAAATGAGGCCATGAGACCAAACACAGGCGGGGACAACGGGGGCTGGGGACAGGTGAGAAGGCTCTTTTTTAAAAAAAAAAATATATATATATATTTTTACACCTCCCTGGCGGCCGCCACAGTGATCACTCCAGTTTATAGACAACCTGTTTTAAGGGGTTGTCTGGGCCAAATATTTTATGGCCACTTCACTGGTCCCCCATAATGTATGGGATACAATGATGGGGCCATTATACTGTGTGGGAGCAGTGATGGGGTAACATATTGTGCAGAAGGGGGATGTTAACCCCTTAAGGACCAGGCCATTTTTTGGTTTCGCATTTTCGTTTTTCCCTCCTTACATTTCAAGAGCCATAACTTTTTCATTTTTCAGTTCACAGAGTCACATGATAGCTTATTGTTTGCGGGACAAATTGTACTTTGTAATGGCACCATTCAATATGCTGTGCAATGTACTGGGAAGCTGGAAAAAAATTCAGAATGAGGCGCAATTGGAGAAAAAATGCATTTGCGCCATTTTCTTATGGGTTTAATTTTTACAGCGTTCACTGTTTGGTACAAATGACATGTTACCTGTGTTCTACGTGTCAGTACGAACGCGGTGATACCAAATTTATATAGTATTTGAAATTTTTTGATACTTTTAAAAAAATGATAAACTTTGCAAAATAGAAAAAAAAATTTGTGTCATCATGTTCTAACACCTGTAACTTTTTCATATTTCCATGTATGGAGCTGGTTGTGGTGTCTTTTTATGCGGAACAAGATGACGTTTCTATTGATACCATTTGGGGAAAGATCCGATGGTTTGATCACTTTTTATTCAATTTTTTATAGGAGGCAAAGTGTTGAAAAAAACGCTTTTTGGCTGTTTTTATTTTTTTTGCCGCTACGCCGTTCGCAGTACGGGATAAATGTTTTAATATTCTAATAGTTCAGGCATTTTGGAGCGCAGGGATACCTAATATGTTTATGTTTAATGTTCTTTAATTACTTTTATAGCTGATCTAGGGAAAGGGGGGTGATTTGAACTTTTATTTTTTTTTATTTTTTTAATACTTTTAAAAACTTTTTTTTTTTCTTCTGTTACATTTATGATCAGACCCCTTAGGTACCTTGAAACCTAGGGAGTCTGATCGCTCATACTATTCACTGCAATACTACAGTACTGCAGTGAATAGCAGAATCGCAGCACTTCTATTAGACGAGGCCTCTGGCATCGTCTAATAGATCTAGTGCAGAGACAAGTCTGGAAGCCTTCAATAGGCTTCCGGCTGTCATAGCAACCGATCACCGCCCTCATGTGACGTTCAGGAGGGCGGCGATCGGCGAAACATGGCGGCGCCCATGCCGCCGGCGCCGTTTACACACTGCGGTCACGTTTGACCGCAGTGTGTAAAGGGTTAACAGCAGCGATCGGCTCGGGCACCGACCGCTGCTGTTAGTGGCAGGTCCTGGCTGTATTATACAGCCGGCATCTGCCGTGTATGGAGCGAGCTCAGCGTGTGAGCTTGCTCCATACATCCCCATGCGACCCATGACGTACAGTTACCTCAAGGGTCGCTAAGGGGTTAAAATGTGTGGGACATATTAAAGGGGTTTCCAGGGTCAAACTTTTTTTATGGCCTATACTCTGGATAGGCCATAAATACCTCAAACCCCACATTGCAGAAACACAACGTCTGCGGCTACTACAGAAAAAACCAGCAAAGTGAATGAAATATAATCAAATTTACCTCATCCGCACACTGCAGGAAAAAAGATGTGGAACAGCCACAAACTCTAAAATGTGAGCGCTTCTAAAAACATGGCCGGTTACTTTCAGCTGCGCAATTGGGAGAAAGTGCGGGGAAAAAAACACTGTGGAAAAAATACATTGAGATTCGCCGCTATTTTTTTCCACAGCTATTTTTTTAGCCGCGTCTCACTGTTGGGCCTCATCCTTATTATCTCAATAGACTGAGCATTATACTATAAGGCTGAGTTCACACAGAGTTTTCTGGTCAGGAATTTGGTTCTATTGGGAGGGCTAGAGTTCTATTGGGTTAGAGTTCTATTGGGACGCTTTTTTGGAGGATGATTTTGAGGTGGATTCCTGACCAAACAACTTCGTGTGAACTCAGCCTTAGGGCTCGTTCACATCTGCGCCCGATCTCCGTTCTGCAGGTTTCCGTTTCCTGCACAAAAAAAGAGGCAGGAGATGGAAACCTGCAGGAGGCTCTCTCACTCATTCATTTGAATGGGTGAGAAAGATGTCCGGTGGTGAACGTTTTATGCTCTCCGCCATTAAACCGATTTTTTAAAATCGGACACAGAGTCGAACACGCAGTACTCTGTGTCCGATTTAAAAAAAAAATGGTTTTGCGGCGGAGAGCATAAAACGCACACCGCTGCACCCGGTCTGACAGCTTTCTGTCTTCTACATGCAGAAGACGGAAAGCTGAGAACGGACTGCCAAACGCTAGTGTGAACCTCGCGTCAGGCTAAAGCCCCATGTAGCAAGACAAAGCAAAAAGCGCTGCCGGAAAAACCCCGGCGGCAACACATCAGTTTTTCCTGCAGCGCTTATTGCAGAAACTCCGCAGAGGTTTCCTCTGAGGACTTTGTTTCCTTTAGGGTAAGTTCACGCGGGGTTTTGTGGTCAGGATTTTGAGGCCGTATCTGCCTCAAAATCCTGACCAAAAAGACGTCTCCCATTGAAATCAATGGGAGTCGGTCAGTTCTTTTTTTTCCGGGAGCCGGTTTGTTCCAACTCCCAGAAAAAGAAGCGAGGTGCTCATTCTTCAGGTCATTTCACCTTGCGATTCAGCCTGAAGACACTCCCTCCTCCCATCTAGGCCCATTTATTGGGCCTAATCTACAGCAGAGTGCGTGACTGGATGCCGGTGCAGTGCACCGGCATTCAGTCGCGGCTACCCGATTTTTGGTCTGGAACCTGAGGCGGCCTCCACCTCAGGTTCCAGACCAAAAAACCCCGTGTGAACTTAGCCTTATACCTATAGGGAAACTGCAGGTGTTTCTGTAGATATAAGTGACATGCTGCAATTTCCAAAACCGCAACAGTTTTGGAAATTGCAGTGTGTCCGCCATGTGTGTTTTTCTGCAATGTGTGGATGGGATTGCACTCACTGCGTTCAGTAATCCATTCGGAGAGTCCGCATGGGGACCCTCCCAAACAGACTACCGAACGCATTAGCAAGTGGTATGCAGTGAAAGCACACATAGACTATAATGGGGTCCATGTGCTTTCCGTGCGGTGTCTGCATAGAACATGCGGACAGAAAGGTACTTTACAATGTACTTTCCTGTCCACATGACTCATGCGGACACCGCGTGGAAAGCACACGGACCCCATTATAGTCTATGGGGTCCGCGTACTTTCACTGCACACCGCTTGCTAATGCGTTTGGTAATCCGTTCGGGGGGAAGGGGGAGGGGGTTCCCATGCAGACTCCCCAAACATTTCACCGAACGCAGATGTGAACCAAGCCTTATACATACACCATATATACAATACAATATACAATATACACATACAATACTATAGCACATATACATTTATATACATTCATATACCATATAAGTCATATATATACTTGTATGAATACTATATATACACACACACACATATATACATACACATTATTATAGCATACAGTATATACTCACACATACCTGTATACAAACATACAGTACTCACACAGTATACAAGTCACATACTTTACACAAATATACACATATATACATATTAAACATACAGATTTTACAAAGAGTTTACTCACCTATTCCAGCAGCAGTCGGCTCCCTGTCCTCCCCACACGCTGCGATGTAACAGGACTCAGTGTGAGGAGGAGGGGGGAGGGGGAGGAAGTGCGTGCGTGCGTGCAGCAGGGGAGATCTCACAGGACAGCAGCTGCAGGTAAGTGAAGGGAGAAGCCATTAGCTGATGCTGAAGAAAGACACGTTGTCCTCCGATGTGTACTTCTTCAGCATCAGCTAATGGGGACCCCTGTGTGTGGAGGCAGATGCATTGGCCAGGTGCCCGGTTGGGGCCCCTAGCCATCCCGATCGGGCCCCGACCAATGCATCTGCATTGGTAAAAATCAAAACTTTAAGTCAGGGCTCGGGGGCCCTGCAGTCCGAGCCTGCAGACATCATCTGATGAACAAAACATAGTGATCCATTCTATACTGCAAGTGAAATTGGACATCACATCCTAAACCTAGAGTGGCAAATAGCGTGGACACAAACCATCAGAAGGTATCTACACAACATGGGCCATGAGCCACATGTTCAGCTGAGGGGTCCCATTCATCTCGTGTCACCTCTCGCAAAGCTATCATAGTGAATGGCAATGGAAACTGGAATGGAAGTCTATCCTCTACAGTGATGAGTCCAGGAATGGAGGTCTATTCACTTCAGTGAGAAGTCCTGGAATGGAGGTCTATCCTCTTCAGTGATGAGTCCTGGAATGGAGGTCTATCCTCTTCAGTGATGAGTGCTGGAATGGAGGTCTATCCTCTTCAGTGATGAGTCCTGGAATGGAGGTCTATCTTCTTCAGTGATGAGCCCTGGAATGGAGGTCTATCCTCTTCAGTGATGAGTCCAGGAATGAAGTTTTATCCTCTTCAGTGATGAGTCCTGGAATGGAGGTCTATCCTCTTCAGTGAGGAGTCCTAGAATGGAGGTCTATCCTCTTCAGTGATCGAGTCCTGGAATGGAGGTCTATCCTCTTCAGTGATGAGTCCAGGACTGGAGGACTATCCTCTTCAAGGGTGAGTCTTGCTTTGTCTCAGGTGCAATAATGGCTAGAGAGTGGTCTGGAAACCTGGTGGATAACACCATGAAGAGGTCTTCAAAAGGGAATGTTATATTGATCCAAATCCCTGGATAATGGTGTGGAGTGATATAAGACCACTCTTGTCTTCATTTTTAACAGCTCGGGTTTATTTTGACTTGGTCACTGAATCAGTGGTACAGCCATTTCTCCAAGGGGTCCCTGGAGCCGTTTTCAAACAGAACAACCCCAGACCATGTGTTGCTTGTACAACTAAGAGCATGCTACTATGGCCTGCAGCGTCTTCAGACTTGTCTTCCATTAAGTATAACGGGAACATCTATTAGTTGGCAAGTGCACAGGTTGCAAGTGGCCCGTCTTGATGTTTGAGTGTCCAAGTACATTCAGCGTAACGTAACAGGCCTCAAACAGCCATTAATAACCTCACTAATGTCATGCCAGGGCGTGTAATGCGGGAATTTCTATGCACATCATACCTGATGCAGAATAAATCAAGATGTTCTGAATATTTTGTTTACATTTTTATCATTTGAATATCATTAACATTTCTTTCCATCCTGGGATTTCCAGATTTGCAATGGTACTCCGGGCCACGACTGCTGCAAAAATATACCACAAAACCAGCAGAGGCCAACACTTGCTAATGGGAATTGGCCAAATTATAATCACTGCGCAAACCTGTCCCCATGCTGAGAGATAACCGCAGTATATCGTATAGTAAACCAGGGCTGATATGAAGCCTCGTCCACACACTGCGTTTTATATACTTACTGCTATGACCAGGGCCAGGTATCCCAGCAATGTATACAGGCAGTGATCCAAGTGGAATATGGGTCAGAGAGGATCATGTGTGTGACCTGCTGCGCATGATGGCTACAATATAATATTACACTGCTCAGTCATTCATTGTATTACATAACATATGTACTGAGCATGTGCCATGGAAACTCAGAAACATTTCTTGTATCAGTATGTGACCGGTTTAGACCTGTGGATTAGTCTGTATGGTCACAGCACATTGGTCGCAGACACTACAGAATACTCAGAACTTGAGAGAGACATGTCAGGAACATTGTAGGAACTTCAGAGAAGAAGATGACTCCACGGGACCACTAACTTGTTTATACGCTCAACTTGAACAGAGGGGGCAGTATTACAGTAGTTATATTCTTGTGCATAGTAGTATTATAGTAGTTATATTCTTGTACATAGGAGTAGTATTATAGTCGTTATATTCTTGTACATAGGGGCAGTATTATAGTAGTTATATTCTTGTACATAGGGAGCCGTATTATAGTAGTTATATTCTTGTACATAGGGGGCAGTATTATAGTAGTTATATTCTTGTACATAGGAGCAGTATTATAGTAGTTATATTCTTGTACATAGGAGCAGTATTATAGTAGTTATATTCTTGTACATAGGAGGTAGTATTATAGTAGTTATATTCTTGTACAAACAAGGCAGTATTATAGTAGTTATAGTCTTGTACATAGGAGCAGTATTATAGTAGTTATATTCTTGTACAAACAAGGCAGTATTATAGTAGTTATAGTCTTGTACATAGGAGGTAGTATTATAGTAGTTATATTCTTGTACAAACAAGGCAGTATTATAGTAGTTATAGTCTTGTACATAGGAGCAGTATTATAGTAGTTATATTCTTGTACATAGGAGTAGTATTATAGTAGTTATATTCTTGTACATAGGAGTAGTATTATAGTAGTTATATTCTTGTACATAGAAGCAGTATTATAGTAGTTATATTCTTGTACATAGGAGTAGTATTATAGTAGTTATATTCTTGTACATAGGAGCAGTATTATAGTAATTATATTCTTGTACATAGGAGCAGTATTATAGTAGTTATATTCTTGTATATAGGTGCAGTATTATAGTAGTTATATTATTGTACATAGGAGTAGTATTATAGTAGTTATATTCTTGTACATAGGAGTAGTATTATAGTAGTTATATTCTTGTACATAGGAGCAGTATTATAGTAGTTATATTCTTGTACATAGGAGCAGTATTATAGTAGTTATATTCTTGTACATAGGAGCAGTATTATAGTAATTATATTCTTGTACATAGGAGCAGTATTATAGTAATTATATTCTTGTACATAGGAGCAGTATTATAGTAGTTATATTCTTGTATATAGGTGCAGTATTATAGTAATTATATTCTTGTACATAGGAGCAGTATTATAGTAGTTATATTCTTGTATATAGGTGCAGTATTATAGTAGTTATATTATTGTACATAGGAGTAGTATTATAGTAGTTATATTCTTGTACATAGGAGTAGTATTATAGTAGTTATATTCTTGTACATAGGAGCAGTATTATAGTAGTTATATTCTTGTACATAGGAGTAGTATTATAGTAGTTATATTCTTGTACATAGGAGCAGTATTATAGTAATTATATTCTTGTACATAGGAGCAGTATTATAGTAATTATATTCTTGTACATAGGAGCAGTATTATAGTAGTTATATTCTTGTATATAGGTGCAGTATTATAGTAGTTATATTATTGTACATAGGAGTAGTATTATAGTAGTTATATTCTTGTACATAGGAGTAGTATTATAGTAGTTATATTCTTGTACATAGGAGCAGTATTATAGTAGTTATATTCTTGTACATAGGTGCAGTATTATAGTAGTTATATTCTTGTATATAGGTGCAGTATTATAGTAGTTATATTATTGTACATAGGAGTAGTATTATAGTAGTTATATTCTTGTACATAGGAGTAGTATTATAGTAGTTATATTCTTGTACATAGGTGCAGTATTATAGTAGTTATATTATTGTACATAGGAGTAGTATTATAGTAGTTATATTCTTGTACACAGGAGTAGTATTATAGTAGTTATATTCTTGTACATAGGAGGCAGTATTATAGTAGTTACATTCTTGTACATAGGGGTAGTATTATAGTAGTTATATTCTTGTACATAGGAGCAGTATTATAGTAGTTATATTCATGTACATAGGAGCAGTATTATAGTAGTTATATTCTTGTACATAGGAGCAGTATTATAGTAGTTATATTCATGTACATAGGAGAAGTATTATAGTAGTTATATTCCTGGACATATGAGCAGTATTATAGTAGTTATATTCTTGTACATAGGAGCAGTATTATAGTAGTTATATTCTTGTACATAGGAGCAGTATTATAGTAGTTATATTCTTGTACATAGAAGCAGTATTATAGTAGTTATATTCTTGTACATAGGAGTAGTATTATAGTAGTTATATTCTTGTACATAGGAGCAGTATTATAGTAATTATATTCTTGTACATAGGAGCAGTATTATAGTAGTTATATTCTTGTATATAGGTGCAGTATTATAGTAGTTATATTATTGTACATAGGAGTAGTATTATAGTAGTTATATTCTTGTACATAGGAGTAGTATTATAGTAGTTATATTCTTGTACATAGGAGCAGTATTATAGTAGTTATATTCTTGTACATAGGAGCAGTATTATAGTAGTTATATTCTTGTACATAGGAGCAGTATTATAGTAATTATATTCTTGTACATAGGAGCAGTATTATAGTAATTATATTCTTGTACATAGGAGCAGTATTATAGTAGTTATATTCTTGTATATAGGTGCAGTATTATAGTAATTATATTCTTGTACATAGGAGCAGTATTATAGTAATTATATTCTTGTACATAGGAGCAGTATTATAGTAGTTATATTCTTGTATATAGGTGCAGTATTATAGTAGTTATATTATTGTACATAGGAGTAGTATTATAGTAGTTATATTCTTGTACATAGGAGTAGTATTATAGTAGTTATATTCTTGTACATAGGAGCAGTATTATAGTAGTTATATTCTTGTACATAGGAGTAGTATTATAGTAGTTATATTCTTGTACATAGGAGCAGTATTATAGTAATTATATTCTTGTACATAGGAGCAGTATTATAGTAATTATATTCTTGTACATAGGAGCAGTATTATAGTAGTTATATTCTTGTATATAGGTGCAGTATTATAGTAGTTATATTATTGTACATAGGAGTAGTATTATAGTAGTTATATTCTTGTACATAGGAGTAGTATTATAGTAGTTATATTCTTGTACATAGGAGCAGTATTATAGTAGTTATATTCTTGTACATAGGTGCAGTATTATAGTAGTTATATTCTTGTATATAGGTGCAGTATTATAGTAGTTATATTATTGTACATAGGAGTAGTATTATAGTAGTTATATTCTTGTACATAGGAGTAGTATTATAGTAGTTATATTCTTGTACATAGGTGCAGTATTATAGTAGTTATATTATTGTACATAGGAGTAGTATTATAGTAGTTATATTCTTGTACACAGGAGTAGTATTATAGTAGTTATATTCTTGTACATAGGAGGCAGTATTATAGTAGTTACATTCTTGTACATAGGGGTAGTATTATAGTAGTTATATTCTTGTACATAGGAGCAGTATTATAGTAGTTATATTCATGTACATAGGAGCAGTATTATAGTAGTTATATTCTTGTACATAGGAGCAGTATTATAGTAGTTATATTCATGTACATAGGAGAAGTATTATAGTAGTTATATTCCTGGACATATGAGCAGTATTATAGTAGTTATATTCTTGTACATAGGAGCAGTATTATAGTAGTTATATTCTTGTACATAGGAGCAGTATTATAGTAGTTATATTCTTGTACATAGGAGTAGTATTATAGTAGTTATATTCTTGTACATAGGGGCAGTATTATAGTAGTTATATTCTTGTACATAGGAGCAGTATTATAGTAGTTATATTCTTGTACATAGGAGCAGTATTATAGTAGTTATATTCTTGTACATAGGAGCAGTATTATAGTAGTTATATTCTTGTACATAGGAGTAGTATTATAGTAGTTATATTCTTGTACATAGGAGTAGTATTATAGTAGTTATATTCTTGTACATAGGAGTAGTATTATAGTAGTTATATTCTTGTACATAGGAGGTAGTATTATAGTAGTTATATTCTTGTACACAGGAGTAGTATTATAGTAGTTATATTCTTGTACATAGGAGCAGTATTATAGTAGTTATATTCTTGTACATAGGGGGCAGTATTATAGTAGTTATATTCTTGTACATAGGAGCAGTATTATAGTAGTTATATTCTTGTACATAGGAGCAGTATTATAGTAGTTATATTCTTGTACATAGGAGTAGTATTATAGTAGTTATATTCTTGTACATAGGGGGCAGTATAATAGTAGTTATATTCTTGTACAGAGGAGTAGTATTATAGTAGTTATATTCTTGTACATAGGAGCAGTATTATAGTAGTTATATTCTTGTACATAGGAGAAGTATTATAGTAGTTATATTCCTGGACATATGAGCAGTATTATAGTAGTTATATTCTTGTACATAGGAGCAGTATTATAGTAGTTATATTCTTGTACATAGGAGCAGTATTATAGTAGTTATATTCTTGTACATAGGAGTAGTATTATAGTAGTTATATTCTTGTACATAGGGGCAGTATTATAGTAGTTATATTCTTGTACATAGGAGCAGTATTATAGTAGTTATATTCTTGTACATAGGAGCAGTATTATAGTAGTTATATTCTTGTACATAGGAGCAGTATTATAGTAGTTATATTCTTGTACATAGGAGTAGTATTACAGTAGTTATATTCTTGTACATAGGAGTAGTATTATAGTAGTTATATTCTTGTACATAGGAGTAGTATTATAGTAGTTATATTCTTGTACATAGGAGGTAGTATTATAGTAGTTATATTCTTGTACACAGGAGTAGTATTATAGTAGTTATATTCTTGTACACAGGAGCAGTAGTATAGTAGTTATATTCTTGTACATAGGGGGCAGTATTATAGTAGTTATATTCTTGTACATAGGAGCAGTATTATAGTAGTTATATTCTTGTACATAGGAGCAGTATTATAGTAGTTATATTCTTGTACATAGGAGTAGTATTATAGTAGTTATATTCTTGTACATAGGGGGCAGTATTATAGTAGTTATATTCTTGTACATAGGAGCAGTATTATAGTAGTTATATTCTTGTACATAGGAGTATTATAGTAGTTATATTCTTGTACATAGGAGTAGTATTATAGTAGTTATATTCTTGTACATAGGGGGCAGTATAATAGTAGTTATATTCTTGTACAGAGGAGTAGTATTATAGAAGTTATATTCTTGTACATAGGAGCAGTATTATAGTAGTTATATTCTTGTACATAGGAGCAGTATTATAGTAGTTATATTCTTGTACATAGGAGCAGTATTATAGTAGTTATATTCTTGTACATAGGAGTAGTATTATAGTAGTTATATTCTTGTACATAGGAGTAGTATTATAGTAGTTATATTCTTGTACATAGGAGCAGTATTATAGTAGTTATATTCTTGTATATAGGAGCAGTATTATAGTAGTTATATTCTTGTACATAGGAGCAGTATTATAGTAGTTATATTCTTGTACATAGGAGCAGTATTATAGTAGTTATATTCTTGTACATAGGAGCAGTATTATAGTAGTTATATTCTTGTACATAGGAGGTAGTATAATAGTAGTTATATTCTTGTACAGAGGAGTAGTATTATAGTAGTTATATTCTTGTACATAGGAGGCAGTATTATAGTAGTTATATTCTTGTACATAGGAGCAGTATTATAGTAGTTATATTCTTGTACATAGGAGGTAGTATTATAGTAGTTATATTCTTGTACAAACAAGGCAGTATTATAGTAGTTATAGTCTTGTACATAGGAGCAGTATTATAGTAGTTATATTCTTGTACATAGGAGTAGTATTATAGTAGTTATATTCTTGTACATAGGAGTAGTATTATAGTAGTTATATTCTTGTACATAGGAGTAGTATTATAGTAGTTATATTCTTGTACATAGGAGCAGTATTATAGTAGTTATATTCTTGTACATAGGTGCAGTATTATAGTAGTTATATTCTTGTATATAGGTGCAGTATTATAGTAGTTATATTATTGTACATAGGAGTAGTATTATAGTAGTTATATTCTTGTACATAGGAGTAGTATTATAGTAGTTATATTCTTGTACATAGGAGCAGTATTATAGTAGTTATATTCTTGTACATAGGTGCAGTATTATAGTAGTTATATTCTTGTATATAGGTGCAGTATTATAGTAGTTATATTATTGTACATAGGAGTAGTATTATAGTAGTTATATTCTTGTACATAGGAGTAGTATTATAGTAGTTATATTCTTGTACATAGGAGCAGTATTATAGTAGTTATATTCTTGTACATAGGAGTAGTATTATAGTAGTTATATTCTTGTACATAGGAGTAGTATTATAGTAGTTATATTCTTGTACATAGGAGTAGTATTATAGTAGTTATATTCTTGTACATAGGAGGTAGTATTATAGTAGTTATATTCTTGTACACAGGAGTAGTATTATAGTAGTTATATTCTTGTACATAGGAGCAGTATTATAGTAGTTATATTCTTGTACATAGGGGGCAGTATTATAGTAGTTATATTCTTGTACATAGGAGCAGTATTATAGTAGTTATATTCTTGTACATAGGAGCAGTATTATAGTAGTTATATTCTTGTACATAGGAGTAGTATTATAGTAGTTATATTCTTGTACATAGGGGGCAGTATAATAGTAGTTATATTCTTGTACAGAGGAGTAGTATTATAGTAGTTATATTCTTGTACATAGGAGCAGTATTATAGTAGTTATATTCTTGTACATAGGAGAAGTATTATAGTAGTTATATTCCTGGACATATGAGCAGTATTATAGTAGTTATATTCTTGTACATAGGAGCAGTATTATAGTAGTTATATTCTTGTACATAGGAGCAGTATTATAGTAGTTATATTCTTGTACATAGGAGTAGTATTATAGTAGTTATATTCTTGTACATAGGGGCAGTATTATAGTAGTTATATTCTTGTACATAGGAGCAGTATTATAGTAGTTATATTCTTGTACATAGGAGCAGTATTATAGTAGTTATATTCTTGTACATAGGAGCAGTATTATAGTAGTTATATTCTTGTACATAGGAGTAGTATTATAGTAGTTATATTCTTGTACATAGGAGTAGTATTATAGTAGTTATATTCTTGTACATAGGAGTAGTATTATAGTAGTTATATTCTTGTACATAGGAGGTAGTATTATAGTAGTTATATTCTTGTACACAGGAGTAGTATTATAGTAGTTATATTCTTGTACACAGGAGCAGTAGTATAGTAGTTATATTCTTGTACATAGGGGGCAGTATTATAGTAGTTATATTCTTGTACATAGGAGCAGTATTATAGTAGTTATATTCTTGTACATAGGAGCAGTATTATAGTAGTTATATTCTTGTACATAGGAGTAGTATTATAGTAGTTATATTCTTGTACATAGGGGGCAGTATTATAGTAGTTATATTCTTGTACATAGGAGCAGTATTATAGTAGTTATATTCTTGTACATAGGAGTATTATAGTAGTTATATTCTTGTACATAGGAGTAGTATTATAGTAGTTATATTCTTGTACATAGGGGGCAGTATAATAGTAGTTATATTCTTGTACAGAGGAGTAGTATTATAGAAGTTATATTCTTGTACATAGGAGCAGTATTATAGTAGTTATATTCTTGTACATAGGAGCAGTATTATAGTAGTTATATTCTTGTACATAGGAGCAGTATTATAGTAGTTATATTCTTGTACATAGGAGTAGTATTATAGTAGTTATATTCTTGTACATAGGAGTAGTATTATAGTAGTTATATTCTTGTACATAGGAGCAGTATTATAGTAGTTATATTCTTGTATATAGGAGCAGTATTATAGTAGTTATATTCTTGTACATAGGAGCAGTATTATAGTAGTTATATTCTTGTACATAGGAGCAGTATTATAGTAGTTATATTCTTGTACATAGGAGCAGTATTATAGTAGTTATATTCTTGTACATAGGAGGTAGTATAATAGTAGTTATATTCTTGTACAGAGGAGTAGTATTATAGTAGTTATATTCTTGTACATAGGAGGCAGTATTATAGTAGTTATATTCTTGTACATAGGAGCAGTATTATAGTAGTTATATTCTTGTACATAGGAGGTAGTATTATAGTAGTTATATTCTTGTACAAACAAGGCAGTATTATAGTAGTTATAGTCTTGTACATAGGAGCAGTATTATAGTAGTTATATTCTTGTACAGAGGAGTAGTATTATAGTAGTTATATTCTTGTACATAGGAGGCAGTATTATAGTAGTTATATTCTTGTACATAGGAGCAGTATTATAGTAGTTATATTCTTGTACATAGGAGGTAGTATTATAGTAGTTATATTCTTGTACAAACAAGGCAGTATTATAGTAGTTATAGTCTTGTACATAGGAGCAGTATTATAGTAGTTATATTCTTGTACATAGGAGTAGTATTATAGTAGTTATATTCTTGTACATAGGAGTAGTATTATAGTAGTTATATTCTTGTACATAGGAGTAGTATTATAGTAGTTATATTCTTGTACATAGGAGCAGTATTATAGTAATTATATTCTTGTACATAGGAGCAGTATTATAGTAATTATATTCTTGTATATAGGTGCAGTATTATAGTAGTTATATTATTGTACATAGGAGTAGTATTATAGTAGTTATATTCTTGTACATAGGAGTAGTATTATAGTAGTTATATTCTTGTACATAGGAGCAGTATTATAGTAGTTATATTCTTGTACATAGGAGTAGTATTATAGTAGTTATATTCTTGTACATAGGAGCAGTATTATAGTAATTATATTCTTGTACATAGGAGCAGTATTATAGTAATTATATTCTTGTACATAGGAGCAGTATTATAGTAGTTATATTCTTGTATATAGGTGCAGTATTATAGTAGTTATATTATTGTACATAGGAGTAGTATTATAGTAGTTATATTCTTGTACATAGGAGGTAGTATTATAGTAGTTATATTCTTGTACACAGGAGTAGTATTATAGTAGTTATATTCTTGTACATAGGGGGCAGTATTATAGTAGTTATATTCTTGTACATAGGAGCAGTATTATAGTAGTTATATTCTTGTACATAGGAGCAGTATTATAGTAGTTATATTCTTGTACATAGGAGTAGTATTATAGTAGTTATATTCTTGTACATAGGGGGCAGTATTATAGTAGTTATATTCTTGTACATAGGAGCAGTATTATAGTAGTTATATTCTTGTACATAGGAGTATTATAGTAGTTATATTCTTGTACATAGGAGTAGTATTATAGTAGTTATATTCTTGTACATAGGGGGCAGTATAATAGTAGTTATATTCTTGTACAGAGGAGTAGTATTATAGTAGTTATATTCTTGTACATAGGAGCAGTATTATAGTAGTTATATTCTTGTACATAGGAGAAGTATTATAGTAGTTATATTCCTGGACATATGAGCAGTGTTATAGTAGTTATATTCTTGTACATAGGAGCAGTATTATAGTAGTTATATTCTTGTACATAGGAGCAGTATTATAGTAGTTATATTCTTGTACATAGGAGTAGTATTATAGTAGTTATATTCTTGTACATAGGGGCAGTATTATAGTAGTTATATTCTTGTACATAGGAGCAGTATTATAGTAGTTATATTCTTGTACATAGGAGCAGTATTATAGTAGTTATATTCTTGTACATAGGAGCAGTATTATAGTAGTTATATTCTTGTACATAGGAGTAGTATTATAGTAGTTATATTCTTGTACATAGGAGTAGTATTATAGTAGTTATATTCTTGTACATAGGAGTAGTATTATAGTAGTTATATTCTTGTACAAACAAGGCAGTATTATAGTAGTTATAGTCTTGTACATAGGAGTAGTATTATAGTAGTTATATTCTTGTACATAGGAGCAGTATTATAGTAGTTATATTCTTGTACATAGGAGCAGTATTATAGTAGTTATATTCTTGTACATAGGAGCAGTATTATAGTAATTATATTCTTGTACATAGGAGCAGTATTATAGTAATTATATTCTTGTACATAGGAGCAGTATTATAGTAGTTATATTCTTGTATATAGGTGCAGTATTATAGTAATTATATTCTTGTACATAGGAGCAGTATTATAGTAATTATATTCTTGTACATAGGAGCAGTATTATAGTAGTTATATTCTTGTATATAGGTGCAGTATTATAGTAGTTATATTATTGTACATAGGAGTAGTATTATAGTAGTTATATTCTTGTACATAGGAGTAGTATTATAGTAGTTATATTCTTGTACATAGGAGCAGTATTATAGTAGTTATATTCTTGTACATAGGAGTAGTATTATAGTAGTTATATTCTTGTACATAGGAGCAGTATTATAGTAATTATATTCTTGTACATAGGAGCAGTATTATAGTAATTATATTCTTGTACATAGGAGCAGTATTATAGTAGTTATATTCTTGTATATAGGTGCAGTATTATAGTAGTTATATTATTGTACATAGGAGTAGTATTATAGTAGTTATATTCTTGTACATAGGAGTAGTATTATAGTAGTTATATTCTTGTACATAGGAGCAGTATTATAGTAGTTATATTCTTGTACATAGGTGCAGTATTATAGTAGTTATATTCTTGTATATAGGTGCAGTATTATAGTAGTTATATTATTGTACATAGGAGTAGTATTATAGTAGTTATATTCTTGTACATAGGAGTAGTATTATAGTAGTTATATTCTTGTACATAGGTGCAGTATTATAGTAGTTATATTATTGTACATAGGAGTAGTATTATAGTAGTTATATTCTTGTACACAGGAGTAGTATTATAGTAGTTATATTCTTGTACATAGGAGGCAGTATTATAGTAGTTACATTCTTGTACATAGGGGTAGTATTATAGTAGTTATATTCTTGTACATAGGAGCAGTATTATAGTAGTTATATTCATGTACATAGGAGCAGTATTATAGTAGTTATATTCTTGTACATAGGAGCAGTATTATAGTAGTTATATTCATGTACATAGGAGAAGTATTATAGTAGTTATATTCCTGGACATATGAGCAGTATTATAGTAGTTATATTCTTGTACATAGGAGCAGTATTATAGTAGTTATATTCTTGTACATAGGAGCAGTATTATAGTAGTTATATTCTTGTACATAGGAGTAGTATTATAGTAGTTATATTCTTGTACATAGGGGCAGTATTATAGTAGTTATATTCTTGTACATAGGAGCAGTATTATAGTAGTTATATTCTTGTACATAGGAGCAGTATTATAGTAGTTATATTCTTGTACATAGGAGCAGTATTATAGTAGTTATATTCTTGTACATAGGAGTAGTATTATAGTAGTTATATTCTTGTACATAGGAGTAGTATTATAGTAGTTATATTCTTGTACATAGGAGTAGTATTATAGTAGTTATATTCTTGTACATAGGAGGTAGTATTATAGTAGTTATATTCTTGTACACAGGAGTAGTATTATAGTAGTTATATTCTTGTACATAGGAGCAGTATTATAGTAGTTATATTCTTGTACATAGGGGGCAGTATTATAGTAGTTATATTCTTGTACATAGGAGCAGTATTATAGTAGTTATATTCTTGTACATAGGAGCAGTATTATAGTAGTTATATTCTTGTACATAGGAGTAGTATTATAGTAGTTATATTCTTGTACATAGGGGGCAGTATAATAGTAGTTATATTCTTGTACAGAGGAGTAGTATTATAGTAGTTATATTCTTGTACATAGGAGCAGTATTATAGTAGTTATATTCTTGTACATAGGAGAAGTATTATAGTAGTTATATTCCTGGACATATGAGCAGTATTATAGTAGTTATATTCTTGTACATAGGAGCAGTATTATAGTAGTTATATTCTTGTACATAGGAGCAGTATTATAGTAGTTATATTCTTGTACATAGGAGTAGTATTATAGTAGTTATATTCTTGTACATAGGGGCAGTATTATAGTAGTTGTATTCTTGTACATAGGAGCAGTATTATAGTAGTTATATTCTTGTACATAGGAGCAGTATTATAGTAGTTATATTCTTGTACATAGGAGCAGTATTATAGTAGTTATATTCTTGTACATAGGAGTAGTATTATAGTAGTTATATTCTTGTACATAGGAGTAGTATTATAGTAGTTATATTCTTGTACATAGGAGTAGTATTATAGTAGTTATATTCTTGTACATAGGAGGTAGTATTATAGTAGTTATATTCTTGTACACAGGAGTAGTATTATAGTAGTTATATTCTTGTACACAGGAGCAGTAGTATAGTAGTTATATTCTTGTACATAGGGGGCAGTATTATAGTAGTTATATTCTTGTACATAGGAGCAGTATTATAGTAGTTATATTCTTGTACATAGGAGCAGTATTATAGTAGTTATATTCTTGTACATAGGAGTAGTATTATAGTAGTTATATTCTTGTACATAGGGGGCAGTATTATAGTAGTTATATTCTTGTACATAGGAGCAGTATTATAGTAGTTATATTCTTGTACATAGGAGTATTATAGTAGTTATATTCTTGTACATAGGAGTAGTATTATAGTAGTTATATTCTTGTACATAGGGGGCAGTATAATAGTAGTTATATTCTTGTACAGAGGAGTAGTATTATAGAAGTTATATTCTTGTACATAGGAGCAGTATTATAGTAGTTATATTCTTGTACATAGGAGCAGTATTATAGTAGTTATATTCTTGTACATAGGAGCAGTATTATAGTAGTTATATTCTTGTACATAGGAGTAGTATTATAGTAGTTATATTCTTGTACATAGGAGTAGTATTATAGTAGTTATATTCTTGTACATAGGAGCAGTATTATAGTAGTTATATTCTTGTATATAGGAGCAGTATTATAGTAGTTATATTCTTGTACATAGGAGCAGTATTATAGTAGTTATATTCTTGTACATAGGAGCAGTATTATAGTAGTTATATTCTTGTACATAGGAGCAGTATTATAGTAGTTATATTCTTGTACATAGGAGGTAGTATAATAGTAGTTATATTCTTGTACAGAGGAGTAGTATTATAGTAGTTATATTCTTGTACATAGGAGGCAGTATTATAGTAGTTATATTCTTGTACATAGGAGCAGTATTATAGTAGTTATATTCTTGTACATAGGAGGTAGTATTATAGTAGTTATATTCTTGTACAAACAAGGCAGTATTATAGTAGTTATAGTCTTGTACATAGGAGCAGTATTATAGTAGTTATATTCTTGTACATAGGAGTAGTATTATAGTAGTTATATTCTTGTACATAGGAGCAGTATTATAGTAATTATATTCTTGTACATAGGAGCAGTATTATAGTAGTTATATTCTTGTATATAGGTGCAGTATTATAGTAGTTATATTATTGTACATAGGAGTAGTATTATAGTAGTTATATTCTTGTACATAGGAGTAGTATTATAGTAGTTATATTCTTGTACATAGGAGCAGTATTATAGTAGTTATATTCTTGTACATAGGAGTAGTATTATAGTAGTTATATTCTTGTACATAGGAGCAGTATTATAGTAATTATATTCTTGTACATAGGAGCAGTATTATAGTAATTATATTCTTGTACATAGGAGCAGTATTATAGTAGTTATATTCTTGTATATAGGTGCAGTATTATAGTAGTTATATTATTGTACATAGGAGTAGTATTATAGTAGTTATATTCTTGTACATAGGAGGTAGTATTATAGTAGTTATATTCTTGTACACAGGAGTAGTATTATAGTAGTTATATTCTTGTACATAGGGGGCAGTATTATAGTAGTTATATTCTTGTACATAGGAGCAGTATTATAGTAGTTATATTCTTGTACATAGGAGAAGTATTATAGTAGTTATATTCTTGTACATAGGAGTAGTATTATAGTAGTTATATTCTTGTACATAGGGGGCAGTATTATAGTAGTTATATTCTTGTACATAGGAGCAGTATTATAGTAGTTATATTCTTGTACATAGGAGTATTATAGTAGTTATATTCTTGTACATAGGAGTAGTATTATAGTAGTTATATTCTTGTACATAGGGGGCAGTATAATAGTAGTTATATTCTTGTACAGAGGAGTAGTATTATAGTAGTTATATTCTTGTACATAGGAGCAGTATTATAGTAGTTATATTCTTGTACATAGGAGAAGTATTATAGTAGTTATATTCCTGGACATATGAGCAGTATTATAGTAGTTATATTCTTGTACATAGGAGCAGTATTATAGTAGTTATATTCTTGTACATAGGAGCAGTATTATAGTAGTTATATTCTTGTACATAGGAGTAGTATTATAGTAGTTATATTCTTGTACATAGGGGCAGTATTATAGTAGTTATATTCTTGTACATAGGAGCAGTATTATAGTAGTTATATTCTTGTACATAGGAGCAGTATTATAGTAGTTATATTCTTGTACATAGGAGCAGTATTATAGTAGTTATATTCTTGTACATAGGAGCAGTATTATAGTAGTTATATTCTTGTACATAGGAGTAGTATTATAGTAGTTATATTCTTGTACATAGGAGTAGTATTATAGTAGTTATATTCTTGTACATAGGAGTAGTATTATAGTAGTTATATTCTTGTACAAACAAGGCAGTATTATAGTAGTTATAGTCTTGTACATAGGAGCAGTATTATAGTAGTTATATTCTTGTACATAGGAGTAGTATTATAGTAGTTATATTCTTGTACATAGGAGTAGTATTATAGTAGTTATATTCTTGTACATAGAAGCAGTATTATAGTAGTTATATTCTTGTACATAGGAGTAGTATTATAGTAGTTATATTCTTGTACATAGGAGCAGTATTATAGTAATTATATTCTTGTACATAGGAGCAGTATTATAGTAGTTATATTCTTGTATATAGGTGCAGTATTATAGTAGTTATATTATTGTACATAGGAGTAGTATTATAGTAGTTATATTCTTGTACATAGGAGTAGTATTATAGTAGTTATATTCTTGTACATAGGAGCAGTATTATAGTAGTTATATTCTTGTACATAGGAGTAGTATTATAGTAGTTATATTCTTGTACATAGGAGCAGTATTATAGTAATTATATTCTTGTACATAGGAGCAGTATTATAGTAATTATATTCTTGTACATAGGAGCAGTATTATAGTAGTTATATTCTTGTATATAGGTGCAGTATTATAGTAGTTATATTATTGTACATAGGAGTAGTATTATAGTAGTTATATTCTTGTACATAGGAGGTAGTATTATAGTAGTTATATTCTTGTACACAGGAGTAGTATTATAGTAGTTATATTCTTGTACATAGGGGGCAGTATTATAGTAGTTATATTCTTGTACATAGGAGCAGTATTATAGTAGTTATATTCTTGTACATAGGAGCAGTATTATAGTAGTTATATTCTTGTACATAGGAGTAGTATTATAGTAGTTATATTCTTGTACATAGGGGGCAGTATTATAGTAGTTATATTCTTGTACATAGGAGCAGTATTATAGTAGTTATATTCTTGTACATAGGAGTATTATAGTAGTTATATTCTTGTACATAGGAGTAGTATTATAGTAGTTATATTCTTGTACATAGGGGGCAGTATAATAGTAGTTATATTCTTGTACAGAGGAGTAGTATTATAGAAGTTATATTCTTGTACATAGGAGCAGTATTATAGTAGTTATATTCTTGTACATAGGAGAAGTATTATAGTAGTTATATTCCTGGACATATGAGCAGTATTATAGTAGTTATATTCTTGTACATAGGAGCAGTATTATAGTAGTTATATTCTTGTACATAGGAGCAGTATTATAGTAGTTATATTCTTGTACATAGGAGTAGTATTATAGTAGTTATATTCTTGTACATAGGGGCAGTATTATAGTAGTTATATTCTTGTACATAGGAGCAGTATTATAGTAGTTATATTCTTGTACATAGGAGCAGTATTATAGTAGTTATATTCTTGTACATAGGAGCAGTATTATAGTAGTTATATTCTTGTACATAGGAGCAGTATTATAGTAGTTATATTCTTGTACATAGGAGTAGTATTATAGTAGTTATATTCTTGTACATAGGAGTAGTATTATAGTAGTTATATTCTTGTACATAGGAGTAGTATTATAGTAGTTATATTCTTGTACAAACAAGGCAGTATTATAGTAGTTATAGTCTTGTACATAGGAGCAGTATTATAGTAGTTATATTCTTGTACATAGGAGTAGTATTATAGTAGTTATATTCTTGTACATAGGAGTAGTATTATAGTAGTTATATTCTTGTACATAGAAGCAGTATTATAGTAGTTATATTCTTGTACATAGGAGTAGTATTATAGTAGTTATATTCTTGTACATAGGAGCAGTATTATAGTAATTATATTCTTGTACATAGGAGCAGTATTATAGTAGTTATATTCTTGTATATAGGTGTAGTATTATAGTAGTTATATTATTGTACATAGGAGTAGTATTATAGTAGTTATATTCTTGTACATAGGAGTAGTATTATAGTAGTTATATTCTTGTACATAGGAGCAGTATTATAGTAGTTATATTCTTGTACATAGGAGTAGTATTATAGTAGTTATATTCTTGTACATAGGAGCAGTATTATAGTAATTATATTCTTGTACATAGGAGCAGTATTATAGTAATTATATTCTTGTACATAGGAGCAGTATTATAGTAGTTATATTCTTGTATATAGGTGCAGTATTATAGTAGTTATATTATTGTACATAGGAGTAGTATTATAGTAGTTATATTCTTGTACATAGGAGGTAGTATTATAGTAGTTATATTCTTGTACACAGGAGTAGTATTATAGTAGTTATATTCTTGTACATAGGGGGCAGTATTACAGTAGTTATATTCTTGTACATAGGAGCAGTATTATAGTAGTTATATTCTTGTACATAGGAGCAGTATTATAGTAGTTATATTCTTGTACATAGGAGTAGTATTATAGTAGTTATATTCTTGTACATAGGGGGCAGTATTATAGTAGTTATATTCTTGTACATAGGAGCAGTATTATAGTAGTTATATTCTTGTACATAGGAGTATTATAGTAGTTATATTCTTGTACATAGGAGTAGTATTATAGTAGTTATATTCTTGTACATAGGGGGCAGTATAATAGTAGTTATATTCTTGTACAGAGGAGTAGTATTATAGTAGTTATATTCTTGTACATAGGAGCAGTATTATAGTAGTTATATTCTTGTACATAGGAGAAGTATTATAGTAGTTATATTCCTGGACATATGAGCAGTATTATAGTAGTTATATTCTTGTACATAGGAGCAGTATTATAGTAGTTATATTCTTGTACATAGGAGCAGTATTATAGTAGTTATATTCTTGTACATAGGAGTAGTATTATAGTAGTTATATTCTTGTACATAGGGGCAGTATTATAGTAGTTATATTCTTGTACATAGGAGCAGTATTATAGTAGTTATATTCTTGTACATAGGAGCAGTATTATAGTAGTTATATTCTTGTACATAGGAGCAGTATTATAGTAGTTATATTCTTGTACATAGGAGTAGTATTATAGTAGTTATATTCTTGTACATAGGAGTAGTATTATAGTAGTTATATTCTTGTACATAGGAGTAGTATTATAGTAGTTATATTCTTGTACAAACAAGGCAGTATTATAGTAGTTATAGTCTTGTACATAGGAGCAGTATTATAGTAGTTATATTCTTGTACATAGGAGTAGTATTATAGTAGTTATATTCTTGTACATAGGAGTAGTATTATAGTAGTTATATTCTTGTACATAGAAGCAGTATTATAGTAGTTATATTCTTGTACATAGGAGTAGTATTATAGTAGTTATATTCTTGTACATAGGAGCAGTATTATAGTAATTATATTCTTGTACATAGGAGCAGTATTATAGTATTTATATTCTTGTATATAGGTGCAGTATTATAGTAGTTATATTATTGTACATAGGAGTAGTATTATAGTAGTTATATTCTTGTACATAGGAGTAGTATTATAGTAGTTATATTCTTGTACATAGGAGCAGTATTATAGTAGTTATATTCTTGTACATAGGAGTAGTATTATAGTAGTTATATTCTTGTACATAGGAGCAGTATTATAGTAATTATATTCTTGTACATAGGAGCAGTATTATAGTAATTATATTCTTGTACATAGGAGCAGTATTATAGTAGTTATATTCTTGTATATAGGTGCAGTATTATAGTAGTTATATTATTGTACATAGGAGTAGTATTATAGTAGTTATATTCTTGTACATAGGAGGTAGTATTATAGTAGTTATATTCTTGTACACAGGAGTAGTATTATAGTAGTTATATTCTTGTACATAGGGGGCAGTATTATAGTAGTTATATTCTTGTACATAGGAGCAGTATTATAGTAGTTATATTCTTGTACATAGGAGAAGTATTATAGTAGTTATATTCTTGTACATAGGAGTAGTATTATAGTAGTTATATTCTTGTACATAGGGGGCAGTATTATAGTAGTTATATTCTTGTACATAGGAGCAGTATTATAGTAGTTATATTCTTGTACATAGGAGTATTATAGTAGTTATATTCTTGTACATAGGAGTAGTATTATAGTAGTTATATTCTTGTACATAGGGGGCAGTATAATAGTAGTTATATTCTTGTACAGAGGAGTAGTATTATAGTAGTTATATTCTTGTACATAGGAGCAGTATTATAGTAGTTATATTCTTGTACATAGGAGAAGTATTATAGTAGTTATATTCCTGGACATATGAGCAGTATTATAGTAGTTATATTCTTGTACATAGGAGCAGTATTATAGTAGTTATATTCTTGTACATAGGAGCAGTATTATAGTAGTTATATTCTTGTACATAGGAGTAGTATTATAGTAGTTATATTCTTGTACATAGGGGCAGTATTATAGTAGTTATATTCTTGTACATAGGAGCAGTATTATAGTAGTTATATTCTTGTACATAGGAGCAGTATTATAGTAGTTATATTCTTGTACATAGGAGCAGTATTATAGTAGTTATATTCTTGTACATAGGAGCAGTATTATAGTAGTTATATTCTTGTACATAGGAGTAGTATTATAGTAGTTATATTCTTGTACATAGGAGTAGTATTATAGTAGTTATATTCTTGTACATAGGAGTAGTATTATAGTAGTTATATTCTTGTACAAACAAGGCAGTATTATAGTAGTTATAGTCTTGTACATAGGAGCAGTATTATAGTAGTTATATTCTTGTACATAGGAGTAGTATTATAGTAGTTATATTCTTGTACATAGGAGTAGTATTATAGTAGTTATATTCTTGTACATAGAAGCAGTATTATAGTAGTTATATTCTTGTACATAGGAGTAGTATTATAGTAGTTATATTCTTGTACATAGGAGCAGTATTATAGTAATTATATTCTTGTACATAGGAGCAGTATTATAGTAGTTATATTCTTGTATATAGGTGCAGTATTATAGTAGTTATATTATTGTACATAGGAGTAGTATTATAGTAGTTATATTCTTGTACATAGGAGTAGTATTATAGTAGTTATATTCTTGTACATAGGAGCAGTATTATAGTAGTTATATTCTTGTACATAGGAGTAGTATTATAGTAGTTATATTCTTGTACATAGGAGCAGTATTATAGTAATTATATTCTTGTACATAGGAGCAGTATTATAGTAATTATATTCTTGTACATAGGAGCAGTATTATAGTAGTTATATTCTTGTATATAGGTGCAGTATTATAGTAGTTATATTATTGTACATAGGAGTAGTATTATAGTAGTTATATTCTTGTACATAGGAGGTAGTATTATAGTAGTTATATTCTTGTACACAGGAGTAGTATTATAGTAGTTATATTCTTGTACATAGGGGGCAGTATTATAGTAGTTATATTCTTGTACATAGGAGCAGTATTATAGTAGTTATATTCTTGTACATAGGAGCAGTATTATAGTAGTTATATTCTTGTACATAGGAGTAGTATTATAGTAGTTATATTCTTGTACATAGGGGGCAGTATTATAGTAGTTATATTCTTGTACATAGGAGCAGTATTATAGTAGTTATATTCTTGTACATAGGAGTATTATAGTAGTTATATTCTTGTACATAGGAGTAGTATTATAGTAGTTATATTCTTGTACATAGGGGGCAGTATAATAGTAGTTATATTCTTGTACAGAGGAGTAGTATTATAGAAGTTATATTCTTGTACATAGGAGCAGTATTATAGTAGTTATATTCTTGTACATAGGAGAAGTATTATAGTAGTTATATTCCTGGACATATGAGCAGTATTATAGTAGTTATATTCTTGTACATAGGAGCAGTATTATAGTAGTTATATTCTTGTACATAGGAGCAGTATTATAGTAGTTATATTCTTGTACATAGGAGTAGTATTATAGTAGTTATATTCTTGTACATAGGGGCAGTATTATAGTAGTTATATTCTTGTACATAGGAGCAGTATTATAGTAGTTATATTCTTGTACATAGGAGCAGTATTATAGTAGTTATATTCTTGTACATAGGAGCAGTATTATAGTAGTTATATTCTTGTACATAGGAGCAGTATTATAGTAGTTATATTCTTGTACATAGGAGTAGTATTATAGTAGTTATATTCTTGTACATAGGAGTAGTATTATAGTAGTTATATTCTTGTACATAGGAGTAGTATTATAGTAGTTATATTCTTGTACAAACAAGGCAGTATTATAGTAGTTATAGTCTTGTACATAGGAGCAGTATTATAGTAGTTATATTCTTGTACATAGGAGTAGTATTATAGTAGTTATATTCTTGTACATAGGAGTAGTATTATAGTAGTTATATTCTTGTACATAGAAGCAGTATTATAGTAGTTATATTCTTGTACATAGGAGTAGTATTATAGTAGTTATATTCTTGTACATAGGAGCAGTATTATAGTAATTATATTCTTGTACATAGGAGCAGTATTATAGTAGTTATATTCTTGTATATAGGTGTAGTATTATAGTAGTTATATTATTGTACATAGGAGTAGTATTATAGTAGTTATATTCTTGTACATAGGAGTAGTATTATAGTAGTTATATTCTTGTACATAGGAGCAGTATTATAGTAGTTATATTCTTGTACATAGGAGTAGTATTATAGTAGTTATATTCTTGTACATAGGAGCAGTATTATAGTAATTATATTCTTGTACATAGGAGCAGTATTATAGTAATTATATTCTTGTACATAGGAGCAGTATTATAGTAGTTATATTCTTGTATATAGGTGCAGTATTATAGTAGTTATATTATTGTACATAGGAGTAGTATTATAGTAGTTATATTCTTGTACATAGGAGGTAGTATTATAGTAGTTATATTCTTGTACACAGGAGTAGTATTATAGTAGTTATATTCTTGTACATAGGGGGCAGTATTACAGTAGTTATATTCTTGTACATAGGAGCAGTATTATAGTAGTTATATTCTTGTACATAGGAGCAGTATTATAGTAGTTATATTCTTGTACATAGGAGTAGTATTATAGTAGTTATATTCTTGTACATAGGGGGCAGTATTATAGTAGTTATATTCTTGTACATAGGAGCAGTATTATAGTAGTTATATTCTTGTACATAGGAGTATTATAGTAGTTATATTCTTGTACATAGGAGTAGTATTATAGTAGTTATATTCTTGTACATAGGGGGCAGTATAATAGTAGTTATATTCTTGTACAGAGGAGTAGTATTATAGTAGTTATATTCTTGTACATAGGAGCAGTATTATAGTAGTTATATTCTTGTACATAGGAGAAGTATTATAGTAGTTATATTCCTGGACATATGAGCAGTATTATAGTAGTTATATTCTTGTACATAGGAGCAGTATTATAGTAGTTATATTCTTGTACATAGGAGCAGTATTATAGTAGTTATATTCTTGTACATAGGAGTAGTATTATAGTAGTTATATTCTTGTACATAGGGGCAGTATTATAGTAGTTATATTCTTGTACATAGGAGCAGTATTATAGTAGTTATATTCTTGTACATAGGAGCAGTATTATAGTAGTTATATTCTTGTACATAGGAGCAGTATTATAGTAGTTATATTCTTGTACATAGGAGTAGTATTATAGTAGTTATATTCTTGTACATAGGAGTAGTATTATAGTAGTTATATTCTTGTACATAGGAGTAGTATTATAGTAGTTATATTCTTGTACAAACAAGGCAGTATTATAGTAGTTATAGTCTTGTACATAGGAGCAGTATTATAGTAGTTATATTCTTGTACATAGGAGTAGTATTATAGTAGTTATATTCTTGTACATAGGAGTAGTATTATAGTAGTTATATTCTTGTACATAGAAGCAGTATTATAGTAGTTATATTCTTGTACATAGGAGTAGTATTATAGTAGTTATATTCTTGTACATAGGAGCAGTATTATAGTAATTATATTCTTGTACATAGGAGCAGTATTATAGTATTTATATTCTTGTATATAGGTGCAGTATTATAGTAGTTATATTATTGTACATAGGAGTAGTATTATAGTAGTTATATTCTTGTACATAGGAGTAGTATTATAGTAGTTATATTCTTGTACATAGGAGCAGTATTATAGTAGTTATATTCTTGTACATAGGAGTAGTATTATAGTAGTTATATTCTTGTACATAGGAGCAGTATTATAGTAATTATATTCTTGTACATAGGAGCAGTATTATAGTAATTATATTCTTGTACATAGGAGCAGTATTATAGTAGTTATATTCTTGTATATAGGTGCAGTATTATAGTAGTTATATTATTGTACATAGGAGTAGTATTATAGTAGTTATATTCTTGTACATAGGAGTAGTATTATAGTAGTTATATTCTTGTACATAGGAGCAGTATTATAGTAGTTATATTCTTGTACATAGGAGTAGTATTATAGTAGTTATATTCTTGTACATAGGAGCAGTATTATAGTAATTATATTCTTGTACATAGGAGCAGTATTATAGTAATTATATTCTTGTACATAGGAGCAGTATTATAGTAGTTATATTCTTGTATATAGGTGCAGTATTATAGTAGTTATATTATTGTACATAGGAGTAGTATTATAGTAGTTATATTCTTGTACATAGGAGTAGTATTATAGTAGTTATATTCTTGTACATAGGAGCAGTATTATAGTAGTTATATTCTTGTACATAGGAGTAGTATTATAGTAGTTATATTCTTGTACATAGGAGCAGTATTATAGTAATTATATTCTTGTACATAGGAGCAGTATTATAGTAGTTATATTCTTGTATATAGGTGCAGTATTATAGTAGTTATATTATTGTACATAGGAGTAGTATTATAGTAGTTATATTCTTGTACATAGGAGTAGTATTATAGTAGTTATATTCTTGTACATAGGTGCAGTATTATAGTAGTTATATTATTGTACATAGGAGTAGTATTATAGTAGTTATATTCTTGTACACAGGAGTAGTATTATAGTAGTTATATTCTTGTACATAGGAGGCAGTATTATAGTAGTTACATTCTTGTACATAGGGGTAGTATTATAGTAGTTATATTCTTGTACATAGGAGCAGTATTATAGTAGTTATATTCATGTACATAGGAGCAGTATTATAGTAGTTATATTCTTGTACATAGGAGCAGTATTATAGTAGTTATATTCATGTACATAGGAGAAGTATTATAGTAGTTATATTCCTGGACATATGAGCAGTATTATAGTAGTTATATTCTTGTACATAGGAGCAGTATTATAGTAGTTATATTCTTGTACATAGGAGCAGTATTATAGTAGTTATATTCTTGTACATAGGAGTAGTATTATAGTAGTTATATTCTTGTACATAGGGGCAGTATTATAGTAGTTATATTCTTGTACATAGGAGCAGTATTATAGTAGTTATATTCTTGTACATAGGAGCAGTATTATAGTAGTTATATTCTTGTACATAGGAGCAGTATTATAGTAGTTATATTCTTGTACATAGGAGTAGTATTATAGTAGTTATATTCTTGTACATAGGAGTAGTATTATAGTAGTTATATTCTTGTACATAGGAGTAGTATTATAGTAGTTATATTCTTGTACATAGGAGGTAGTATTATAGTAGTTATATTCTTGTACACAGGAGTAGTATTATAGTAGTTATATTCTTGTACATAGGAGCAGTATTATAGTAGTTATATTCTTGTACATAGGGGGCAGTATTATAGTAGTTATATTCTTGTACATAGGAGCAGTATTATAGTAGTTATATTCTTGTACATAGGAGCAGTATTATAGTAGTTATATTCTTGTACATAGGAGTAGTATTATAGTAGTTATATTCTTGTACATAGGGGGCAGTATTATAGTAGTTATATTCTTGTACATAGGAGCAGTATTATAGTAGTTATATTCTTGTACATAGGAGTATTATAGTAGTTATATTCTTGTACATAGGAGTAGTATTATAGTAGTTATATTCTTGTACATAGGGGGCAGTATAATAGTAGTTATATTCTTGTACAGAGGAGTAGTATTATAGTAGTTATATTCTTGTACATAGGAGCAGTATTATAGTAGTTATATTCTTGTACATAGGAGTAGTATTATAGTAGTTATATTCTTGTACATAGGAGCAGTATTATAGTAGTTATATTCTTGTACATAGGAGTAGTATTATAGTAGTTATATTCTTGTACATAGGAGCAGTATTATAGTAGTTATATTCTTGTACATAGGAGCAGTATTATAGTAGTTATATTCTTGTATATAGGAGCAGTATTATAGTAGTTATATTCTTGTACATAGGAGCAGTATTATAGTAGTTATATTCTTGTACATAGGAGCAGTATTATAGTAGTTATATTCTTGTACATAGGAGTAGTATTATAGTAGTTATATTCTTGTACATAGGAGCAGTAGTATAGTAGTTATATTCTTGTACATAGGAGCAGTATTATAGTAGTTATATTCTTGTACATAGGAGCAGTATTATAGTAGTTATATTCTTGTACATAGGAGTAGTATTACAGATCACTTATAGCACTGTCCCATAATATAGTAATTATAAGTCGTCTCTTTCTTATCTGACCTTTGCAGAGCTGCAGGGCGTGTGTTCTTTGTGTATAGTCCTTTGCAGATCTCTCACCTGTCTGTATCACAGACCTATTATCAGCCGCTCTCTGCTCAGGGCTCTTATCCTGCAGGTTTCTGTTAAACCTCTGGCCAGACATTAGTGTGTTCTACTCCTCAACACCTGTCAGACAATGGCGCTGCAGATTTGGCTTTGATTAATAATGTACATTTTTCGGTTAGTAAGAGCACAGAGCGGAGCAGGGTGAGAATCACAATTTATATAACAGGAAGAATGACCAGGATTAACTCCTTGTGGACTGTATTACCAAATATGTTCTTATTAATGGCCTTAAAGTGCATCCGTCATCTGGTCCTTTTCTAGCTTTATTACTACAATGCCATTACCAGATAATGATTTGGTTAGAGTCTACCACCACCAAAATCTCTCAAGCTTCTAGAGTCTGGAGAGAGCCTGATGAGGAAACTCAAGTAGACTGAACCTATATAAGAGGGAGTTTACTTCCCGAACAACAAGGTGGCGGGGAGCGGGGATGGTCAATGCTATGGTGCTCCTAGTGAATACCTTTATTAAGTCCAACATTGCAATCCTCTGGGAAGAGAAGGCTCCTCCATGGGTATTGTCCTGTAAGGGATGGAGATAGGAGGACAAGTGACCCCAGTTCTGAAGGTAGTTCTCCAGTAGATTCTAGAAATGTGGGAGTTCTGGACTAAGGAAACTCCTTGAGAAGAGGGTCATGTCATCTCATTTTCATAGCCCATTGGTGCTTACGGATTGCCCAAGCCGGGATCTGGGGGTTGGTCTGAGACTTTTAAATTCACTCAGGATCCCCTTTAAGTGTTGGGACTTAGCTTGGCGCCACTTCCATGGGAAACTGCATGTGAGGGACAAGCTAAAGTGAGGAAGCTCTGAGAAAAGGGGTTGTCCCTGTGAGTAGTATGGCAACGTGTTAGAAAGCATGGAGCACTTCTTACTTCAATGTCCCTCTAATGTTGAATCTTATTAATATTTTGATATTTTAAAATTTTATTAATAAAAGAACTACAGGATGTACAGTAACTCAGGATCAGTACAGGATAAGTAATGTAATGTATATACATAGTGACTGTACCAGCAGAATAGTGAGCGCAGCTCTGGAGTATAATACAGGATAAGTAATGTAATGTATGTACACAGTGACTGTACCAGCAGAATAGTGAGTGCAGCTCTGCAGTATAATACAGCATGTAACTCAGGATCAGTACAGGATATGTAATGTAATTTCTCGAGAAATAAAATTCCAGCTTCAACCGAATCACGAAATTCCAAATCAATGTGGTATAAAAAACTCCAATTTTATTGATGCAAAATTAAAAAATGGTCATATTCCAGCTAACGACAAGGCTACGCGTTTCGGGATATCATCCCTTCCTCATGGCCATGAGGAAGGGATGATATCCCGAAACGCGTAGCCTTGTCGTTAGCTGGAATATGACCATTTTTTAATTTTGCATCAATAAAATTGGAGTTTTTTATACCACATTGATTTGGAATTTCGTGATTCGGTTGAAGCTGGAATTTTATTTCTCGAGAAGTTACTATTTGCCTTCAAGTTCAAAAGGCTTCCGTGCTTCCTGGATACACAAGTGGGAGTAGTCGTCTGCATATTGGGTGAGCTGGATGGAATTTCTTCTTTTTGTGTATATGTAATGTAATGTATGTACACAGTGACTGTACCAGCAGAATAGTGAGTGCAGCTCTGGAGTATAATACTGGATAAGTAATGTAATGTATGTACACAGTGACTGCACCAGCAGAATAGTGAGTGCAGCTCTGGAGTATAATACAGGATGTAACTCAGGATTAGTACAGGATAAGTAATGTAATGTATGTACACAGTGACTGCTCCAGCAGAATAGTGAGTGCAGCTCTGGAGTATAATACAGGATGTAACTCAGGATGTAACTCAGTATCAGTACAGGATAAGTAATGTAATGTATGTACACAGTGACTGCACCAGCAGAATAGTGAGTGCAGCTCTAGGGTATAATACAGGATGTAACTCAGGATCAGTACAGGATAAGTAATGTAATGAAAGTACACAGAGACTGTACCAGCAGAATAGTGAGCGCAGCTCTGGAGTATAATACAGGATGTAACTCAGGATCAGTACAGGATAAGTAATGTATATACACAGTGACTGCACCAGCAGAATAGTGAGTGCAGCTCTGGAGTATAATACAGGATGTAACTCAGGATAACTAATGTAATGTATGTACACAGCGACTGCACCAGCAGAATAGTGAGTGCAGCTCTGGAGTATAATACAGGATAAGTAATGTATGTACATAGTGACTGCACCAGCAGAATAGTGAGCGCAGCTCTGGAGTATAATACAGGATAAGTAATGTAATGTATGTACACAGTGACTGTACCAGCAGAATAGTGAGCGCAGCTCTGGAGTATAATACAGGATAAGTAATGTAATGTATGTACACAGTGACTGTACGAGCAGAATAGTGAGTGCAGCTCTGGAGTATAATACAGAATGTAACTCAGTACAATATTTAATGTAATACAATGTATTTAGTGACTCATCTTGTTGTAGATATGCTTTAACTTCTACATTAGAGATGTGTTTATATTTCCGGTCAAGTTACTGAACTTTATAAAGTACAAGTTTTGCCGTGAGGGATGAGGACAGTGTGGTAGATGAATCGCTTATACACTGGGGATTTCTCGTTCATCAATCATGGCCTAAATTTCCATTACTCCAGATTATTTAACCTAAACTTTTATGGCCTCATTTCTCATTGACGGGAGTTGTTCCGCCCATGATGAAAGCTCTCTGAATCTATACAGGTCACTCAAGGCCACCACACCGCTTCATAAAACAAACATGAGACCTCCACTCTGATTTATTAGCTTTAATTTTCTGTTCTCAGCGGCGTGATAAAATCTCCACATTTTAGAGGCTTCACATCCTGCAGGAAATATAACATATTAATTAACATGTAAAAGTAAGACGTGCGACTGTTGTGTCGCCCAGATGGTCGAAAATATCACATCTAATGCCATTAAAACCCAGAAATCAGTAAACGTAAATCTGTTCCCGATAAAGTTTTACAAAATCTATTAAACTGTTTCTGGAAAAGCTGGGTAGCAAACAATATGGCCACCAATAAATGTATAAGTATATACAGTATATCAATATTTGTAGAGCTCTCAGCTGCACTATAGCAATCCTGGGTGCAGAGGTCACAGATCTCACCTTCTTCCAGGGCTGGAGGTGAATCGGGGACAGATTCTAGGTCCCCGTGGAGGCACCAAATACAGGTCCAGAGGCCTCAACAGACCAATGGGACCTATAACATAACAGAAGACGGACGAAGAATTTGGGGAATGCATACCAGGAGAGGAGGGCCCCGGGAATAATTTCACCTTAGCCCAACCCTACACACAAGCCATGATAAATCGGCGACTATCATTTGTGTGTAAAGTACTTTGGGGCACTGGACATCAGGATGACCCTCTTAGGACACCAAGATGGAGGAGATGAAGAAAAAGTAAGGAACGTAAGATATCTGTGTGGAAAGACTGGAAAACGTATTCATGGTGGTCTGGGCTGAACAGAGAAGAAAGAACACCTACACTTATGGAGATGTCACCTGTGAGGCACTGAATGTATTGGGAATAGATTTTTCTGTGATTTTATCTTATTAGAACCATTGTCTCTGGCTCCAGGGAGGTGAGTTCAATACTTATTCATTGGGGTGTTGGCATCAGATCTTTAATGACCATAGTAATGTCCCTGCTGCTGGAGCCAAAAGTAAGTTTTCTATCTCACCTCAAAGCTTTATTCAAATCAATACAAGCCAGTCCTTCTCTATAATGTCCTCTATGGTTCTGCTTATGAGTGAGACATGGAGAGCAGAATCTCCAGTGTATGGGAGACTCCATCTCAGCTTGTCTCCACCCACCAGCTCAGGGAGAAATGAAAATGAGAGAAGGGAAAACCGCCAGAAATAGAATGGCCAGAATAGTGTTGCTCCTCGTGTCTCTACAAGAACCATCACATGAAAAGATAGGTCCACTTTAACATTTTCCGCATGCCGCTAGAATTACCATTTTGTCCTCTAATTTGCATGACGGATCATCTATCCTCACACGCTCCGCCAACCTCCCATGACTTATGTATTTTCTCCGAGAAAATTACTTCTGAAAAGAAATTCCACTCCATTTACAATAAAGAAGAGAAGCAATAAGAACATTTGTTTAAGGATATTAATTTGCATAAATGCAGACATTAAGAAATATCTTTTCTTTGCAGGCGACGTAACATGCATGAGCAAGGAAAAAGAAATGGCAAGTAATTGTTCCGGATAATCCAGAGCTCTGTTAATAAGATGTAAGTATCGTTGTTAATGCCTTCACAGAAGCCGCACGAGATTACAGATAAATTTCCGCAAAATTGTAAGGAAAAGGGAATTTAATTTAACAGCTATAAATTGCTAATGTTACTTAGCCCGGCAATTTTACTGAAATTGCTTTCTTTTTTTTCCATCTTATTTTTTTGTGTGTAATACAAGCCAGACATCGCGGCAGACAGTAATTAAAACGAAAGGAGAAACTTCACAGTTTTTCAGAAATAAAAATCACATTTGTAAAATTTTTTGAGTGGCCATTCTGACCCTTGTACACACAATGTCTATGTGAGGAACCTGATGCAACAGATAACTCAGTAAGTCCTGGGCTACTAAAATCCACAATCGTTGAGCAGGTGCGAACCTGCCCCTTTCGCCGCTCGAGGCGAACTGCAAAAAGCCGCCCCCCCCCCCCCCCGCTGGTGGAGGGGGCGGAGCGGGGGCACGGCTGAGCAGAGGGGCGTGGTGAATCGAAGGGGGTGGGGCTTAGCGCCGTTCGCCGGCAGAGAGCAGGCCCGGAGACTGCCTGCTCTCTGTCTGTGCGTGACGGGAGGCTGCTGGAGCAGCGCTACTTCAGTGGCCTCCCCAAACCACGGCTCGGTGCTAAGCCAGTCCAGGACAGCTTGTCCTGGGCTGGCTTAGGTTAGCAAAAATGCCGCCCTCCCTGGGGCCCTGGCATAGCGCCGCCTGAAGCGCTCGCTTCAGGTCGCCTCATGGGAGGTGCGGCGCTGTTGTTGAGGCAAAAACAGTCCTGGGTGTGCTACACTCTCCCAAAGGGAGCAGAACCAGATCCCAGAGTTCTTCACCAGAGCTCCTGATGGTGGAGTTGGACTTGGTAATAGTCCAAGGCCTGGACCCCCAACTGCCCAGAGAGTGACGCACACCCAGCGAACCCCAAGTAGAGGACCCAGAAGGACCCAGACACTAACCTGAGAGTGAAGTCCCAGAAGGTAGGAAGGAATGGAGTAGCAGATGAGCAGGAGGGTTATCCAGGGAATTCAGGCAGATACCCGAGGAGCAAATCCATGATCAAGCAAGCCGGTCACAAGGTAGTAGAAGGCACAGGCAGAAGCGAAGTCAGGGAAGCCGGGTCATGCACAGGAGGTCAACGAAGTAGCCAAATCAGGATCACGGAAGAGAGGTCTGTAAAGCAAGCCGGATCAAAAATCCACTAATCCAAGAGCAGGGACAGGAAACAGGTAACGGGGAAGCAGGAGAGGTTCGTCGCTAGGAAGTTGACACCATGGGGAAAACAAATAACCAGCAGCGGGCCAGAGAACAGAATGAGGCCTAAATAGCCTCTGGCCCACCGCTGACCCCCTGAACCCAGAAGTGCAAGTCCCGGCGCTAGGAAGAAATGGGTACCTCCGCACACTGAAGTGGAGGCCTCCAGCCTACCCCAGTGCCAAAAGCAGCAGTGACTCCGGCGCTGGACAGGGATCGGGTCAGGTGCCTCCGTGCATCACAGTGGAGGCCCCCACCCATCCTAACAGTGTATATATAGTGAATTGTTTATTTCTACTTACACCATAATGTGAACCAAAGCTCTTTTGTCTGGGTCAGGGTATTCCACACATAAGCACAATATATTTATTGCATGTATGTCTCATATGGTATAGCAATTCTGATTGGAAGCAACGCTTAAAAGCATCATTCCTATGGGTGAACCTACTTGAATTGTAAGGACTGTTACCATAAAATAAACAATTACTATGACATCATTTTGAAACAATTCACACAGGCTACAAGTCCTGTTTGTTCTCTAGTCCGGTCGGTTGGTATGGGAATTAAAACATTTATGGTTCACATACTATAAGGTGAAATCCCTAATTCGGGGATGATAAGCAAATTCTACCACAGCATGCCCCTGTGCCACATAAGGAGACCACAGTATTATAGATGCTATGTAGTCGGAGAGGGGCCCTGTTACAAATTTTTGCACAAGGGCCCAGCAGCTTCTAGTTACCTCTCTGTCTGTAGCCAGAGCTGTATTAATAATAGATGTAGCATGAAGCTCTCCACTTTGTCACTTCGGCCATGATGTATTCATCGCACATATGCTAATAAACTGGCTGTGATGGAGCCGCTGGCTGACGTACAATACTTGGAATCTAAGAAAAGCTCACAACGTGTCAGAAAGTTATGAGAAGACAGAAATATGTTTTATAAACCCTTCAGGAGGAGAAATGTGATCTGTGTATAAATTATTAATAATCCTTCCGGTGGGGACATGACTTTATATATCTAAATGTGAAAAATATGATAACTTACTTTTCATGAGTTTTCTAAAAATTTCAGGCTCAGTCCAACCCAAAATGTTCCCTTCTCTGAGTATAAAAAAAGGAGGCCAAGGGAAGGCGCAGACTCCAGTCACTCACTCATCTCTCCTTAGCTTCCTTACATCATCTAGTGTTCATTGCCAGGTGTATTATGGTGTCTTTCGTCCTGGATGATGTCAGCAGTCCTGTGTCACCCCTAAGAATTAATCACATGATGTCAACAGACTCCACATGACTGCAGAGGCCCAATCACAGGCCTCTTCCCCTGGGCTGCTGACATCATCCAGGAGGCAAAAACAGTTCACAAGACACCTCAAAACGAACAACGGATGGCTCAGTGGAGTCCAAGAGTGTTAAGTAGAGATGAGCGAACAGTGTTCTATCGAACACATGTTCGATCGGATATCAGGGTGTTCGCCATGTTTGAATCGAACACCGCGTGGTAAAGTGCGCCAAAATTCGATTCCCCTCCCACCTTCCCTGGCGCCTTTTTTGCACCAATAACAGCGCAGGGGAGGTGGGACAGGAACTACGACACCGGGGGCATTGAAAAAAATTGGAAAAAGTCATTGGCTGCCGAAATCAGGTGACCTCCATTTTAGACGAATAGTGGATTTCAAATCCGGGTCATATGAGAATGTGAACTTTGTGACTATGAGACAGGGATAGCTGTACAGGCAGGGATAGCTAGGGATAACCTTTATTTAGGGGGGAATGTTATTAAAAATAACTTTTTGGGGCTCTATCGGGTGTGTAATTGTGATTTTTGTGAGATAAACTTTTTCCCATAGGGATGCATTGGCCAGCGCTGATTGGCCGAATTCTGTACTTTGGCCAATCAGCGCTGGCTCTGCTGGAGGAGGCGGAGTCTAAGATCGCTCCACACCAGTCTCCATTCTGGTCCGACCTTAGACTCCGCCTCCTCCAGCAGAGCCAGCGCTGATTGGCCGAATTCCGTACTCTGGCCAATCAGCGCTGGCCAGTGCATTCTATTGGCGTGATGAAGCAGTGCTGAATGTGTGTGTTTAGCTCAACTACTCCACCGGCGTAGTTGAGCTAAACACACACACTCAGCACTTCTTTATCACACCAATAGAATGCATTGGCCAGTGCTGATTGAAGCAGAGTTGAATCTGTGTGCTTAGCTCAACGACTCCACCGGCGTAGTTGAGCTAAGCACAAACATTCAGCACTGCTTCATCACGCCAATAGAATGCACTGGCCAGCGCTGATTGGCCAGAGTACGGAATTCGGCCAATCAGCGCTGGCTCTGCTGGAGGAGGCGGAGTCTAAGATTGCTCCACACCAGTCTCCATTCTGGTCCGACCTTAGACTCCGCCTCCTCCAGCCGAGCCAGCGCTGATTGGCCGAATTCCGTACTCTGGCCAATCAGCACTGGCTAATGCATTGTATTGGCGTGATGAAGCAGTGCTGAATGTGTGTGTTTAGCTCAACTACACCGGTGGAGTAGTTGAGCTAAGCACACAGATTCAGCTCTGCTTCAATCAGCGTTGGCCAATGCATTCTATTAGCTTGATGAAGCAGAGTGTGCACAAGGGTTCAAGCGCACCATCAACTCTGATGTAGCAGAGTCAAGTGTGCACAAGGGTTCAAGTGCACCCTTGGCTCTGATGTAGCAGAGCCGAGGGTGCACAAGGGTTCAAGTGCACCCTCGGCTCTGCTACATCAGAGCCGAGGGTGCGCTTGAACCCTTGTGCAGCCTCGGCTCTGCTACATCAGAGCCGAGTGTGCGCTTGAACCCTTGTGCACACTCTGCTTCATCAAGCTAATAGAATGCATTGGCCAGCGCTGATTGAAGCAGAGCTGAATCTGTGTGCTTAGCTCAACTACTCCACCGGTGTAGTTGAGCTAAACACACACATTCAGCACTGCTTCATCACGCCAATAGAATGCACTGGCCAGCGCTGATTGGCCAGAGTACGGAATTCGGCCAATCAGCGCTGGCTCTGCCGGAGGAGGCGGAGTCTAAGGTCGGACCAGAATGGAGACTGGTGTGGAGTGATCTTAGACTCCGCCTCCTCCAGCAGAGCCAGCGCTGATTGGTCGAGTTCCGTACTCTGTCCAATCAGCATTGGCCAATGCATTTCTATGGGGAAAAGTTAGCTTGCGAAAATCGCAAACTGACAGGGATTTCCATGAAATAAAGTGACTTTTATGCCCCCAGACATGCTTCCCCTGCTGTCCCAGTGTCATTCCAGGGTGTTGGTATCATTTCCTGGGGTGTCATAGTGGACTTGGTGACCCTCCAGACACGGATTTGGGTTTCCCCCTTAATGAGTATATGTTCCCCATAGACTATAATGGGGTTCGAAACCCATTCGAACACTCGAACAGTGAGCGGCTGTTCGAATCGAATTTCGAACCTCGAACATTTTAGTGTTCGCTCATCTCTAGTGTTAAGGGAAGGTGAGTATGAAAAGTGTATTGAAAATCAAAGACAAGACAATCACCAGTCTTTTTTTTATGGCGTGATAATTTAAATAAAAAGTCAAGAAAGAGTATAACACTGTCAGGGCTCCTAGGAACCTATCTATAAAACATAGCATATAACACTGTCAGGACTCCTAGGAACCTATCTATAAAACATAGTGTATGACACTGTCAGGGCTCCTAGGTACTTATCTATAAAACATAGCGTATAACACTGTCAGGACTCCTAGGAACCTATCTATAAAACATAGTGTATGACACTGTCAGGGCTCCTAGGTACCTATCTATAATACATAGTGTATGACACTGTCAGGGCTCCTAGGTACCTATCTATAATACATAGTGTATGACACTGTCAGGGCTCCTAGGAACCTATCTATAAAACATAGCGTATAACACTGTCAGGACTCCTAGGAACCTCTCTATAAAACATAATGTATAACACTGTCAGGACTCCTAGGAACCTATCTATAAAACATAGTGTATGACACTGTCAGGGCTCCTAGGAACCTATCTATAAAACATAGTGTATGACACTGTCAGGGCTTCTAGGTATCTATCTATAAAACATAGTGTATGACACTGTCAGGGCTCCTAGGAACCTATCTATAAAACATAGTGTATAACACTGTCAGGGCTCCTAGGAACCTATCTATAAAACATAGTGTATAACACTGTCAGGGCTCCTAGGAACCTATCTATAAAACATAGTGTATAAAACTGTCAGGGGTTTTAGGAGGAGGTCTGAAGAGACCCCATAGTATAATGTGAAAGGCATTTTAGTTCACCAGAGACAAATCTCCCTTTGTTCCATTCCATAAAAAAGAAACAATTTGGATTATTCAGGATGAACCTGGCTCAGTACGAATCATTTCACGTATCTCTAGTTGTATACATTACTTCAGGTGTATTAAACTCAGAGCGCATTATCTAGACTGGATACATTAGCAACAACTGCACATATTTCTCTGCTAGTTTGTTACAATGTATCAGTCTAGAGTCTGGTATGTTTATCTCACAGAGCGTTGTCTAGACTGGATACAATTGTATCAGCTCAGTCACTGACAGCAAGCGGAAAATGGTAAAATAGACTTTGAAGCCCCAAATGACATGGTAGCGGTGTGCACGTCTTCCCTGTTATGACACTACATAAATATTTAACACTGCGTAGCGATCATTAGAGCTCAGTTCAGGGGACTCCAGAGCGAGAATTTTCCTTTTTTCTTTCAGATATGTTGGTTTAATCAGACTAAACTGCTTTGTAATGCAACAAATGATAATAACTGCAAAATCTGCCGCTCATTAACATTCTGCTGTGTCTCAGCTGGCAGAGACTGAAATATTTATTGATATTCCAAGGTGAAAAACGATTGTCTGCAACCAAAAATGTATGAGGAATTGTATAGAGATGCAGCAGAACTGAGCGTGTTATCTACAACAAACTATTGTGATATTAGGACATGAAATAGGTGATATTTTATCTCAAAGGGACTGTATGACCAGACCCCAGTATATCTCCGCAGCCCTGCAGATAGATAGGTTAGTGTCACCAGAACCAGCATCAAAACACAAACTTGTGTACCGAGCAACCCTCCGCTGTCTCTTCCCAGGTAGGGGGAAGTTTCTTGACAGTTCAGCTGATAGGTGTAGAGAGATATAACAGCAGCAAGGATGTCCGACAACCCCTTGGGGAGGTAACGACCAGAAAATGCTCGACCAAACAGATGGACACTGCGCTACTCCAGATAGGATGAAAATGTACACGCACTTTATTGAGAATTTTTTACACTTGAACTAGTATATCACCCCAGCCTGCAGATAGATAGGTTACTGTCACCAGAACCAGCATATCACCCCAGCCCTGCAGATAGATAAGTTAGTGTCACCAGATCCAGCATATCACCCCATCCCTGCAGATAGATAGGTTACTGTCACCAGAACCAGCATATCACCCCAGCCCTGCAGATAGATAGGTTAGTGTCACCAGAACCAGCATATCACCCCAGCCCTGCAGATAGATAGGTTACTGTCACCAGAACCAGCATATCACCCCAGCCTGCAGATAGATAGGTTAGTATCACCAGAACCAGCATATCACCCCAGCCTGCAGATAGATAGGTTAGTGTCACCAGAACCAGCATATCACCCCAGCCCTGCAGATAGATAGGTTAGTATCACCAGAACCAGCATATCACCCCAGCCTGCAGATAGATAGGTTAGTATCATCAGACCCAGCATATCACCCCAGCCCTGCAGATAGATAGGTTAGTGTAACCAGAACCAGCATATCACCCCAGCCCTGCAGATAGATAGGTTACTGTCACCAGAACCAGCATATCACCCCAGCCCTGCAGATAGATAGGTTACTGTCACCAGAACCAGCATATCACCCCAGCCCTGCAGATAGATAGGTTAGTGTCACCAGAACCAGAATATCACCCCAGCCCTGCAGATAGATAGGTTAGTATCATCAGACCCAGCATATCACCCCAGCCCTGCAGATAGATAGGTTAGTGTAACCAGAACCAGCATATCACCCCAGCCCTGCAGATAGATAGGTTACTGTCACCAGAACCAGCATATCACCCCAGCCCTGCAGATAGATAGGTTAGTGTCACCAGAACCAGCATACTCCCCCCCCCCCCCCGCCCTGCAGATCGATAGGTTTCTGTCACCAGAACATTTGGTTGACCCAGACCCAGCTCCCCCCAAACCTTACTTACAAGCAGTGGCATAACAATCGTGATCACAGGAGGTGTGACTGCAACTGGGCCCGGAGGGGTACGGGGCACTGTCCATTTCCAACCAATTCACTTAAATGGCACTAGGCTGCAGTACCAGACAAAACGATTTCCTTTTGAGCAGGAAAAAAAACTAAAGAACCTTCTTTTTAATACGTTTTTTTCTCAATGGATTAATTACCGGTACATTGTTTGAGTTTCTGCAAAATAGGTTCAGATTCAGGGATGATTAATATTATTATTATTATAATACAGTATATAATATGGCGCCACCTGTGTACAGCAATGTGTATGTCCACGTAATGAGCTCAGTGCTGGTGGACACACATGCTCACTCATTCTCCCTACAGTCAGGTCTTGCCATAGTGATTCCCTGTTCCCTGCAGGGCAACCTATAGAAACTGTGTTCTGCCCTGCTTGTCAGGATAGGATAATAGCCTCAACAATATATGCAGTAGAGCCAAGGTGACTCCTTGTGTAGGGGAGGTCTTATTGCCAGCTGTCCTATATGCTCTACATGGCAAGCTGCCTGAAGGGAAAGGAGATTGATTCCATCCAGAGTTCATTATATATGCTCTATATGGTTAGCTGCCAGAGGAAGAAGGGGGCGATTCTGTCCAGAGTCTATCTAATATGCTCTATATAGTCAGTGGCCAGAGGAAGTAGGAGGCTGAGTCTCAACAGGGTCTGTCCTGTATGCTCCATATAGTCAGCTGCCAGAGGAGGAGGAGAGAGATTGATTCTGTCCATTGCCCGGAGCCCTTCAGCATAGGTACCCTACCCCATTGCACTTGCTGGAATGATCCTGAGGGGATCAAAGTCCGTTTCATAGGTGTTATTTTATTAAACCCCAGTATACAGTATTAGTAAGCGCCATAACTCCCCCTAGTGGTGGCTCTGGGCAGATAGAAATCTATCATTCATCTCTATCTCTGTGCAGAGGATTTGGAGCTCTGTACAAGAAAAAAAAAATCTCCGACCTCTATAAGGATATATAAAGAAATGAATCAGCAAGGAATGATCCTAGAAATGACATTGGGATTATAAACTTCATTTATCAGAATAAGCTGAAGTTTTTCAGTCTCTTATCGCTGATATAGCTAAGACTAAATCCTGATGTCCACAAAACTTTCATGACAAGCTGACACATAATGTATTTCTGCCCTGCAATCTACTATACAAGAGATCAAAGGAGGTCATTAGTAGGAAGAGATGAAATACTAATGATACGCGCCTTGTATTGTCTCTCGCGCCGCTCTAATACATTTCTGTTGTATTCGTGTCCAATTGATCATGATAACATATCTGAAGGGGGAACTCCAGGAATAAGACGGCGTCTATTAAAGTGGGTTTATGTCACAATACATCAGGCCGGTGTGATGAATAGAACATATGCAGACAGACACCGCACGCCCTGACTGATGCCGCACGCCTCACGGGAATAATCTGCTTTCTGTGATTTGGTCTGTGAGACAAGAAGAATGGAGAAGAACCTGCAGGATATAACAAAGGAGACTGCAATAATGTCTCCAGAAGGAAAAGTGATAGATAGATAGATAGATAGATAGATAGATAGATAGATAGATAGATAGGAGATAGATAGACAGGAGATAGATAGATAGATAGATAGATAGATAGATAGATAGATAGATAGATAGATAGGAGATAGATAGACAGGAGATAGATAGATAGGAGATAGATAGATAGATAGATAGATAGATAGATAGATAGATAGGAGATAGATAGATAGATAGATAGGAGATAGATAGATAGATAGATAGATAGATAGATAGATAGATAGATAGATAGATAGATAGATAGGAGATAGATAGACAGGAGATAGATAGATAGGAGATAGATAGATAGATAGATAGATAGATAGATAGGAGATAGATAGATAGATAGATAGATAGATAGATAGATAGATAGATAGGAGAGAGATAGATAGATAGATAGATAGATAGATAGATAGATGATAGATAGATAGATAGATAGATAGATAGATAGGAGATAGATAGATAGATAGATAGATAGATAGAAAGATAGATAGATAGATAGATAGATAGATAGATAGATAGATAGATAGATAGATAGATAGATAGGAGATAGATAGACAGGAGATAGATAGATAGATAGATAGATAGATAGATAGATAGATAGGAGATAGATAGACAGGAGATAGATAGATAGGAGATAGATAGATAGATAGATAGATAGATAGATAGATAGATAGATAGATAGGAGATAGATAGATAGGAGATAGATAGATAGATAGATAGATAGATAGATAGATAGATAGGAGATAGATAGACAGGAGATAGATAGATAGGAGATAGATAGATAGATAGATAGATAGATAGATAGATAGATAGATAGGAGATAGATAGATAGATAGATAGATAGATAGATAGATAGGAGAGAGATAGATAGATAGATAGATAGATAGATAGATAGATAGATAGGAGATAGATAGATAGATAGATAGATAGATAGATAGGAGATAGATAGATAGATAGATAGATAGATAGATAGGAGATAGATAGATAGATAGATAGATAGATAGGAGATAGATAGATAGATAGGAGATAGATAGATAGATAGATAGATAGATAGATAGATAGATAGATAGATAGGAGATAGATAGATAGATAGATAGATAGATAGGAGATAGATAGATAGATAGATAGATAGATAGATAGATAGATAGATATCCAGAAGTCCTCAAGGGCTGGTCAGTGAATAGAGAGCCTGAACTATGGAAGATGGTGCATAGAGGATCCCTAGATCATGTTCCTAAAGTAAGACTCTCTAAGCCTGATGGAGGTTGGAGTGCCCTTGATGGTGAGTGAAGGATGGAAGACTCAGATGACAGTGTTAAAGGTAGCAAAAACTCACGTATTACTTGTAGAAAACAGGTCAAAAAAATTATTTCCTATAATAGAGGCACAATACTCAGGAACTCCGCTTAGCAGGAGCAGAGGCTGAGTGATGGTACTCCCAATGGTCTCCCTTTCAGGGGCAGTTTTCTTCCAAAAGTGTGCCAAAGGCTCTCAAGTATACAAAATGTCTGTATTGGCCCAACTGTGGGGTAGAGGTCATCAAAGAGTGACCAACCTGGCACAAAGCTTATAGATTAGATCATGTTGTCATGAACTAAACACTTTTTGCAATTTTTTTTTTTGTTTATCTAGCAGTAGCCTAAAACCACAGCCAATATGATGTGCTGAAAGGAGGTCCCATAGTGGCCGTATGATGTATAATGTCCCGTAGTGGCCCCTCCACGCCAGGAGAGAGGACAGATTCTCTATATACTACACTACACTACACAGGACAGGTCCTCTATATACTACACCACACAGGACAGATCCTCTATATACTACACCACACAGGACAGGTCCTCTATATACTACACTACACAGGACAGGTCCACACCACACAGGACAGATCCTCTATATACTACACCACACAGGACAGGTCCTCTATATACTACACTACACAGGACAGGTCCACACCACACAGGACAGATCCTCTATATACTACACCACACAGGACAGGTCCTCTATATACTACACCACACAGGACAGATCCTCTATATACTACACCACACAGGACAGATCCTCTATATACCACACCACACAGGACAGGTCCTCTATATACTACACCACACAGGACAGGTCCTCTATATACTACACCACACAGGACATATCCTCTATATACTACACCACACAGGACAGATCCTCTATATACTACACCTCACAGGACAGGTCCTCTATATACTACACCACACAGGACAGGTCCTCTATATACTACACCACACAGGACAGGTCCTCTATATACTACACCACACAGGACATATCCTCTATATACTACACCACACAGGACAGGTCCTCTATATACTACACCACACAGGACAGATCCTCTATATACTACACCACACAGGACAGGTCCTCTATATACTACACCACACAGGACAGGTCCTCTATATACTACACCACACAGGACAGATCCTCTATATACTACACCACACAGGAGAGATCCTCTATATACTACACCACACAGGACAGATCCTCTATATACTACACCACACAGGACAGATCCTCTATATACTACACCACACAGGACAGATCCTCTATATACTACACCACACAGGACAGGTCCTCTATATACTACACCACACAGGAGAGATCCTCTATATACTACACCACGCAGGAGAGATCCTCTATATACTACACCACGCAGGACAGATCCTCTATATACTACACCACACAGGACAGGTCCTCTATATACTACACCACACAGGAGAGATCCTCTATATACTACACCACACAGGACAGGTCCTCTATATACTACACCACGCAGGACAGATCCTCTATATACTACACCACACAGGACAGATCCTCTATATACTACACCACACAGGACAGATCCTCTATATACTACACCACACAGGACAGATCCTCTATATACTAGTATTCGGAAGTAAGATTCCAGCAAAGTCACATCTCCTTGTTAAAACTTAGCGTTTATTGATAGTAGAAAATATTTATAAAATCATTGTTATTCGTGTGATAGAACACACTAGATACATGTAATCGATGGAACGGCTGACGCGTTTCGAACACAGTGTGTGTTCTTAGTCTTAGCTAAATACATGTTACCACAATGCTCAATATATACAACTCAAGAAGAACAAGAGTGTTAACACCTGCAGCCTGACGTTGGAAAGTGTTACACGCCCAGTATGCAGGTGAACATTTACATACCATAATACATACATTTAAAAAAACAAAAAATAAAAACATTGAAGCAAAAAACCAACGATTGTAGTACTGTGTATAATTCACATTAAAGAATTTTAAAATAATCCGAAACAGAGAAAGAAGCCTTCCTATGTGAATATGATAAAGATTCAATGGTAAAGACAAGCAAAAACGATGCAAACATGCCCTATGGTGGAAAATATACAACTTATGAAGTTATGATGCATGTTGGACAACTGACACTGAAACAATATTTATCTCAATTTTCTGGACAAGACTATAAACCCGCAAGGTAAGTATTCAGGAGTGTATCAATATGTTCAATACGCTACTTGTTATAATAAACACCATCATGTGAATGTGCCAGATGTGTCAGTGTCTGAAGAATAATGTACGCTTTGTTGATTCAAACATTATTACCTGGATTTTTTCAGCGACGACATCTGGTATAGTTAGAAGGCGAAATGCTGGCAAACTTTGCCCATATTAAAGATGGCGATGTGGGCATCAAAACTATACAGCGCATGCTCCGACTTTGAATATGTGTAACTTTAAAGTGTGTAAAATGCAACAAGGGGCACATAGAAAGAGAAGACCCCAGAGGACTCCCAAAGATAAATGAATATACAGACCAACTTCATACAGGTAAGAAAAAATTTGTTGGAGCATGCAATCAAGTACATTGAGGGCAAAACTATAAGTATAAAGCACATTTAAGCACATTTAATGAAGATCGCAGTGTTGGTATATTGGTTCATTATATGAATACGTAAAAGGTTATTTCCTGAATGTAATTTGACAATGAAAATATGAAGCAGCACTATGATGAAGGAGTTGCAGAACACAACTAAACAACCCAAGTTGATGATATGGAACTTCCCTAGGGACAAAAAGCATTAATATAAATATAACTAATAAATGTATGCTAAATCGTTGCGAAGATTCATACCCTTAGGAGATCTAGTATCTAGCTTCATTATCCATGAAGCTTCTTTGAGTCTTAATTTGTGAGTCCTGTCACCTCCTCTTATTGGTTTGGGAACCTTATCAATAATTTTGACAGACAATGATGAAGTGTCACCCTGATGTATCTGTAAAAAATGCTTTGATACTCCTGTAGTTTTAGTGATGTTAGTATTGTTGATTGCCTGCAGGTGTTCCAATATTCTTTGTTTGGCAGTTCTGATAGTGCTCCCTATATAGTCCATATTGCAAGTGCTGCAATTAACCATGTAAACCACATGATCTGACATGCAATTGAAAAAGTGTCTGATTTTATAAGTACGGTTGCGTGCTGAATCTTGAAAGGTGGTACATTTGTTCATGTATTTACAAATTTTACATCTAGGCATGCCACATTTGTAGCAGCCTATTAGATCCAACCAAGTGGTTGAAGTACTTATTGTATCTACATATAGACTTGGTGATAAGAAATTGCCAATAGTTTTCCCTTTTTTTGACACAAATTTACAACCTTCCGAGATTATCTTGAAACAGGTGTCATCCTGTATTGGATTTCAATTACCCTAGCCGAAAGGGATCCTTCCGGGCAAGTCCTCTCTCCCCTGGAATCAACGTGAGTGCGTTTTTTCAATTATTGAATTGCCTCTTTTGCACGTAAAGCTGTGTTTTTCCTCCTTTTTCCTTTTTCCTGCATTGTGTCACCTCTATATACTACTCCACACAGGACAGATCCTCTATATACTACACCACACAGGACAGATCCTCTATATACTACACCACGCAGGACAGATCCTCTATATACTACACCACACAGGACAGATCCTCTATATACTACACCACACAGGAGAGATCCTCTATATACTACACCACACAGGACAGGTCCTCTATATACTACACCACACAGGAGAGATCCTCTATATACTACACCACACAGGACAGGTCCTCTATATACTACACCACACAGGACAGATCCTCTATATACTACACCACACAGGACAGATCCTCTATATACTACACCACACAGGACAGATCCTCTATATACTACACCACACAGGACAGATCCTCTATATACTACACCACACAGGACAGGTCCTCTATATACTACACCACACAGGACAGGTCCTCTATATACTACACCACACAGGACAGATCCTCTATATACTACACCACACAGGACAGATCCTCTATATACTACACCACACAGGACAGGTCCTCTATATACTACACCACACAGGAGAGATCCTCTATATACTACACCACACAGGACAGATCCTCTATATACTACACCACACAGGACAGATCCTCTATATACTACACTACACAGGACAGATCCTCTATATACTACACCACATAGGACAGGTTCTCTATATACTACACCACACAGGAGAGATCCTCTATATACTACACCACACTGGGAAGGTCCTCTATATACTACACCACACAGGACAGGTCCTCTATATATTACACCACACAGGAGAGATCCTCTATATACTACACCACACAGGACAGGTCCTCTATATACTACACCACACAGGACAGGTCCTCTATATACTACACCACACAGGAGAGATCCTCTATATACTACACCACACAGGAGAGATCCTCTATATACTACATCACACAGGACAGATCCTCTATATACTACACCACACAGGACAGGTCCTCTATATACTACACCACACAGGACAGATCCTCTATATACTACACCACACAGGAGAGATCCTCTATATACTACACCACACAGGACAGGTCCTCTATATACTACACCACACAGGAGAGATCCTCTATATACTACACCACACAGGACAGGTCCTCTATATACTACACCACACAGGACAGGTCCTCTATATACTACACCACACAGGACAGGTCCTCTATATACTACACCACACAGGAGAGATCCTCTATATACTACACCACACAGGAGAGATCCTCTATATACTACACCACACAGGACAGGTCCTCTATATACTACACCACACAGGACAGGTCCTCTATATATTACACCACACAGGAGAGATCCTCTATATACTACACCACACAGGACAGGTCCTCTATATACTACACCACACAGGACAGGTCCTCTATATACTACACCACACAGGAGAGATCCTCTATATACTACACCACACAGGAGAGATCCTCTATATACTACATCACACAGGACAGATCCTCTATATACTACACCACACAGGACAGGTCCTCTATATACTACACCACACAGGACAGATCCTCTATATACTACACCACACAGGAGAGATCCTCTATATACTACACCACACAGGACAGGTCCTCTATATACTACACCACACAGGAGAGATCCTCTATATACTACACCACACAGGACAGGTCCTCTATATACTACACCACACAGGACAGGTCCTCTATATACTACACCACACAGGACAGGTCCTCTATATACTACACCACACAGGACAGATCCTCTATATACTACACCACACAGGACAGATCCTCTATATACTACACCACACAGGAGAGGTCCTCTATATACTACACCACACAGGAGAGATCCTCTATATACTACACCACACAGGACAGATCCTCTATATACTACACCACACAGGACAGATCCTCTATATACTACACCACACAGGAGAGATCCTCTATATACTACACCACACAGGACAGATCCTCTATATACTACACCACACAGGACAGGTCCTCTATATACTACACCACACAGGACAGATCCTCTATATACTACACCACACAGGAGAGATCCTCTATATACTACACCACACAGGACAGATCCTCTATATACTACACCACACAGGACAGATCCTCTATATACTACACCACACAGGACAGGTCCTCTATATACTACACCACACAGGACAGATCCTCTATATACTACACCACACAGGACAGATCCTCTATATACTACACCACACAGGAGAGATCCTCTATATACTACACCACACAGGACAGATCCTCTATATACTACACCACACAGGACAGATCCTCTATATACTACACCACACAGGACAGATCCTCTATATACTACACCACACAGGACAGATCCTCTATATACTACACCACACAGGAGAGATCCTCTATATACTACACCACACAGGAGAGATCCTCTATATACTACACCACACAGGACAGATCCTCTATATACTACACCACGCAGGAGAGATCCTCTATATACTACACCACACAGGACAGATCCTCTATATACTACACCACACAGGAGAGATCCTCTATATACTACACCACACAGGAGAGAAAGTGTGTTATCTGTGCTGCTGTACTTATGATACATCAATTTTGGATTATTTTGATTATTTTTACAATAAATTATCTTTTATTTCAATATCTACTGTGATAAATTGGCAAGTATGAGAGATAATATAATTTTGTGAATCCACCAAATAAATAAGTAATGTAATGTATGTACACAGTGACTGCACCAGCAGAATAGTGAGTGCAGCTCTGGAGTATAATACAGGATAGAACTCAGGATCAGTACAGGATAAGTAATGTATGTACAGTGTTGGCCAAAAGTATTGGCGCCCGTGCAATTCTGTCAGATGATTGCAATCACAAACTCTTTGGTAATATCTTCATTTATTTTGCTTGCAATGAAAAAACACAAAAGAGAATGAAAAAAAAAGTCAAAATGGCAGTTTGGAGAAGGCCCCCTTCACATCTTAGGGGGGACCTGGAGCAGTTTGCCAAAGAATAATGGTCTAAAATTCCAGCAGAGCCTTGTAAGAAACTCATTGCTGGTTAGCGGAAGCGGTTGTGCGCAGTTATTGTGTCTAAAGGTTGTGCTACCAAGTATTAGGCTGAGGGCGCCAATACTTCTGTCCGCACCAGTTTTGGAGTTTTGTGTAAAATGATCAATGATTTGACTTTTTTTCATTCTCTTTTGTGTTTTTTTCATTGCAAGCAAAATAAATGAAGATATTACCAAAGAGTTTGTGCTTGTAATCATTGTATGGAAGAAACTGAGTATTATCTGACAGAATTGCAGGGGGGCCAATACTTTTGGCCAACACTGTACAACAGTGACTGCACCAGCAGAATAGTGAGCGCAGCTCTGGAGTATAATACAGGATGTAACTCAGGATCAGTACAGGATAAGTAATGTAATGTACACTCACCGGCCACTTTATTAGGTACACCTGTCCAAAAAGTTCTCCAGAAATTCTTGAGAATTTGCCTGAGCTTCATCAGACTCTCTTACTTTTCCTAGAAGATGGAGTGTTTATACACAAGATAATAAAATATAAAATATTTATAGAAATTTTATAAGTTTAGGTTATAATCATCAACCATATCTTTTAAGTTCCAGATTTACATTTGGAGTCTTTTATGGAAATTTTTGGATTTATGCTCTCATGTTGAGGAAGAGGATTGCATAGGAAGAAATTAGATAAAAATAAATTATGTTCCAATAATAGGATTTTAGAATATCAGAACATCACATGGTAGAAGTAGAATAACTAGGACCATCATTTGGTGACTGGGTTCAATGCTATCTATCCGTTCGGTAGATATTCAGTTTCCCGTCTTTATGCAAATGAGTTCTCTCACAGCACTGGGGGCGGTCCCCAGTGCTGAAATAGCACTGGGGGCATCCCCTATGCTGCGAGAGAACTCTCCATCTTCTTCAGAAACCGGCCTCTACACGTCGTCTTCCAGCCTGGCTTTCAATCTTCTACGCATGCGCAGTCGGCTCTACCAGCGGGCCTCGGGCAGAGCCGACTGCATCTGCACATGGCCATTTTTTTTTTTGTGGCCGCTTACTACAAGAGCTCACATAAGAAGTCCGTGGACTTGGGCCAAAACTTTGTTCCCTATGGTATATAACTGGATCCAAATGCTTAAAGGAGTTCTCTGGGCACTTGATAATGATGATCTGTCTTTAGAATAGATTATAAGTATCAGATGAGTGAGGGGAGACAAGTGCCAGCTGATACAGGGAGTTGTGGGAACTATACAGTGGACAGAGCAGGAAGCATTTTTAATTTAAAAAAATATATTTAATTTATAACTAGATATTTTTGTATTTTACATGTATAGAAAATGGGTCAACAAAATGCCAAGGTTCTGCTTGCTTATCCCTGAGAAATGGACTAACGCAAAGTCCCGGAAGCAAACCTGTCGCCTCCAGGCAGTCCAGCATTGACGGAAGCCCACAATCCATCAGAAGTCCCCTCCAAAGACAGCGAAGAATTGTCTGTTACAATGACAATGATGGCAGCGAGGAAGACGACTTTGGTAAAAAAGCAGACAAACGTTTCTGCGAGACTAAGAAAAAGAATGCCGACGAGGATTCTGGAATTGTTATGACCACCTCTTCCTTGGATGTTGATGAAGAGATCCAGACGGATGACTTGCCGAGAAGTATTGGCCGTGAGGCAGGGTCATCTGTGTGCGGCAGTTCTGTGGAGTCAGAGGATGGAGCTCTGGAACATTCTGCGGATGTGCCTTTTATAGCCATGAAGTCTTTCGAATACTCCGGTAAGACTGATTCACGACCAAGTACTTTGGGAATAAAGGACCCACTAGAAGGTCAGTCCGAAAATAAAAGGTCTCCCAAACTGGAACATAAAGCAGTGACCCGTGTGAAGAGCATGTTGAGCACCGAAAGTCCCAGTTCATCCAAACAGAAAAATGAGGACAACAAACAATCTCCAAAGTCCACAAAGATGGTTCCACCAGTGAAGAAGGCAGAAGTGGCAGAGGTGGCGAGCAGATGTAACACCGAAACTGTGGAGCTTCTATGTAGTGAATACGAATCTGTAGGTTTAGATCTGGAAATCAAAGAGTCTCCTGTAAGAATTATAATAGCTGGACTGAGGCTGCAAGGAGAAACCGATAAGGTGAGCGAGTAATGGTGGAAAGGCATCTGTCTATGGACAGCTTAGCTGAACTACCATAATGTGAGTGGATGTGTATATATATATATATGTAATGTATGTGCAGAGTGACTGTACCAGCAGAATAGTGAGAACAGCTCTGGAGTATAATGCAGGATAAGTAATGTAATGTATGTACACAGTGACTGTACCAGCAGAATAGTGAGTCCAGCTCTGGAGTATAATACAGGATGTAACTCAGGATCAGTACAGGATAAGTAATGTAATGTATGTACACAGTGACTGCACCAGCAGAATAGTGAGCGCAGCTCTGGAGTATAATATAGGATATAATACAGGGTGACAGTACTGTATATCAGGGTCAATAGAAGATATATAACGGTAGAATTGTCACATTTTACCTCTATGTAATTTATTGTAATGTATATTTGACAAATCTGACAGAAGGGTTTTGGCAGGACTGCAGAGGAGGGGACATTCTCCGTTGGATTGTGTCACAACCCTTTCTATGATGGTGACATTGTGATGTTTTGGCCACTCCACTTTTTCGTGACATGTAAATTGATGGAGTGCTTGAGAGATGTTGGATTATTCTGCTGGACCTTGTACATTTTCTCCCTCTTATAGGACTTCTGGAGGTCACCCCTTCTTTTTCTGGGGCCCAATGCAAAATTTGTAATTGGGTCCCCACTTACCATGTGCTATATATAATACGGATGAGGAATATTTTCTCTTTAATAAAAATGAAGAGCAGCTATTTATTATTCGTCTCTAAGCCAGTACAGATACGGAGCTATTTAATAGCCATACAGACTCCGTTTTACATTGTGGAGAGGCGATAATGGCTTCTTATTCACCATTTGATAGATTCCTGACCTCACTGTCTCCGGCACAATTGGCAGAAGATTGCCTGACCCGGTATAACAGAGCAGAATGTGGAACATGTGTCCGCACTGATCACAGCACCGCTCAAATGAAATAAGAAACTTGCCAAGACTTCAGGGCCTGACACCGCGGCCTGAGCAGTTCAGCTGAAATCTTATTCTTCTCTCCTGTGCGAATCGAATGCGTTCCCCAGTGCTGCAGGCTGTAATAAAGACTAGGAGCATCTCTACAGTGTAAATGAGTCCAAACTCATTTGCTGGCTGAATATTTGCATGTGCTGAGACATGAACCTGCATCTAAATGGAATTCTTCAATCTCATTTCTGCATTTTATTCCTTGAGACTTGTCACTTTTTATTATCTGTGCTGCGTGAGCGCCATCTAGGGGGCAGTTGTGAGAATGCAACAGAATTTCTGACCACACATCACACTGTAACTAGGACAGGAACTCCTATCAAATATACTAAGCGAAATAGTTCAGTGGGTACTAAATGTATAGTATCTGGAATTAATATATGCAAAGCTGTCAGTGATTCAGTCATGTGGTACATCTCAGCCAATCAGGTCCAGACGCTCCATATCTACATACGGCACAATACAATGCTTAATAGACCCTCTAAGTAACTGTAGAGTGACTTTAATGAGAGAAAATGCAGAAAAGGTCTACAAACCTGAATGGAGGTAAAACAGCTGCTGCAGAACATCATAATACAGACCACAGCTGCTGCAGAACATCATAATACACACCTCAGCTGCTACAGAACATCATAATACAGACCACAGCTGCTGCAGAACCTCATAATATACACCTCAGCTGCTACAGAACATCATAATACAGACCACAGCTGCTACAGAACCTCATAATACACACCTCAGCTGCTGCAGAACCTCATAATACACACCTCAGCTGCTGCAGAACATCATAATACACACCTCAGCTGCTACAGAACATCATAATACAGACCACAGCTGCTGCAGAACCTCATAATATACACCTCAGCTGCTACAGAACATCATAATACAGACCACAGCTGCTACAGAACCTCATAATACACACCTCAGCTGCTGCAGAACATCATAATATACACCTCAGCTGCTACAGAACCTCATAATACACACCTCAGCTGCTGCAGAACATCATAATACAGACCACAGCTGCTGCAGAACCTCATAATATACACCTCAGCTGCTACAGAACCTCATAATACACACCTCAGCTGCTGCAGAACATCATAATACAGACCACAGCTGCTGCAGAACCTCATAATATACACCTCAGCTGCTACAGAACCTCATAATACACACCTCAGCTGCTGCAGAACATCATAATACAGACCACAGCTGCTGCAGAACCTCATAATATACACCTCAGCTGCTACAGAACCTCATAATACACACCTCAGCTGCTGCAGAACATCATAATACAGACCACAGCTGCTGCAGAACCTCATAATATACACCTCAGCTGCTACAGAACATCATAACACACACCTCAGCTGCTGCAGAACCTCATCGTACAACCCTCAGCTGCTGCAGAACCTCATAATACACACCTCAGCTGCTGCAGAACATCATGATACACACCTCAGCTGCTGCAGATCTTCTTTTTGAAAAATGTATCATATCAATCAATAGTGGACAAGAAGCTCCCATCACTCTTTAAAAAGTGGTTCTGCAGCAGCTGATGGGTATATTATAATAGTACTGTTCCTCTAGTACAGGGGTCAGCAGCTTTTTTTAATCTGGGGGGCCGATTTGGAAAAAAAATTGAAAAGCTGAAGTACTGAGTGTGCCATGTAATACTTGTAAGGGTGTCACCCTCCTACATCAGTGTTACCAACAGGGGGTCTTACCACTCTGGGAGGATTTAGAAGGATGACCCCAGGCCTTTATACAATGGTATCTGTCCTTGGGTTTTGACTTGGTAAAAATTATTTTGTGGGATGTTCCAAAGAATTTTTTTTTCCAGGGGGCCCCTGAGTATGAAAAGGTTGGGAAAACACTGTCCTACATGAGAGTCATAGAACGCAAACCACAACTGCAACCAGTTAGTTAGGCGATTGAGCTTACATCTCAAATGCGCACAGCACACAGCCTGGTCTTTCTGTTGAAGAAATCCAAATTCTTACAATCTTATTGAAATGAATGAAGGCAATTTTGGCTGCCATATTGTACTCAGGGTGAAAAATATAGTCTCTCACTCTGCCAATCCCCTGACCCTGGTCTATAGTCTCTCACTCTGCCACATACATGGGAATCTGTTCCTTTTGGAATAGAAATACTAATTTGGCAATTAAATCCGCATCATGATTAAATAGACTTTTTAACTGAGTCATGCATGATGTTAAGGATGCTGCCCTCTAGAGGGCAGCATACAGAGGCACTGTTCTCCTAATTACATCCTGGAGAATAGATTTGCATATTTTTTACCCAGAATCCCTAGCGGAGCAGGAATGACTTGTAAGTCTCCGTCCTGCCTCTCCCTGATGTGTACGATTATCCCCTGATATTGTACTCAGGTAATTGCTGACCTGGTCATTGTGCCTCATGTTCCCACCACCAGGCCATCCTCCTGTCCGACTGCATTTACATGGATGATTAGAGAGACGTGTGTGTGTGTGTATATATATATATATATATATATATATATTCATTCATACTATCACTATCACCATATGTATATTTAGCTTTAACTCCATAACACCTTTTCCCATTGGACAGGACATCAGCGAAGTCTCCTCTTTAACCCCCATATACTAGGAATCCTTCACCATTAGATGGCAGCCGAGCTATCAGACTGGAGTGAGAGGAAGAGCTCAGTATAACATAACATCACCTGTGTCACCGTGAGTGTATATGTATACGTGTGCATGTATTACAGTGAGTGTATATGTATACGTGTGCATGTATTACAGTGAGTATATATGTATATGTGTCGTGTGCATGTATTACAGTGAGGATATATGTATAGATGTGTGCATGTGTAACACAGTGAGTATATAGTATACGTGTGTATATGTGTCAGCGAGTATATATGTATACATGTTTACATGTTTATGAGTCCCAATGAGTGTATATGTGTCACAGTGGGTATATATGTATACGTGTATATGTATTACAGTGTGTATAAATGTATACGTGTGTATGTATTACAGTGCGTATACATATATATATATATATATATATATATATATATATGAGTCACAGAGAGTGTATATATGTATGTATGTGTGTATTTGAATATATATGTAAATATATATATATATATATATATATATATATATATATATATATATATATATGTGTGTGTGTGTGTGTGTGTGATCCTCTGATCTAAACCCAGAGCCCCCTTATAAAGAGATGCAAATGTTGGCCCAGAGTAATAACTAATGTGATCGATATCGCCCTCCTCACCCCACGCCTCTGTATTGTCAGCCTCTGTATAATATATGGGGGGGCTCTGGCCATAAATTAAACCGGTAAAAGCAGCGGCGGCATTTTCTTATTTGCTGTAATGAAGGGTCATATGTCATAATGATGTAAGAGGCTTCTTACCTCCGACATGGCGGATGTAATAGGGGAGCGGGATCAATTATTCTTCCCTGGTCTCAAAATCTGCTCTTATCTTATACTGGGCAAGGAGGAAAATAATATCAAGTGGAGGAAATAAGGAATAATAAGGAAATGATGTGAAGGGTCCTGAAGAATTAAAGAGATGTACAGGATTAGAAAAACGTAGCTGCTACCTTGCAAAAACAGCACCACACCTATTGACAGGTTGCGTGTGGTATTACAGCTGTGTCCCATTTACACAATCCATGTGTGTGGCAACTCTGAGCTCCCCCTAGAGGTGGCTGCAGGTAACCAGAACTGTAGCGCTTAGAGGCGGTTCACATGGAGGAATTTGCAGCTGATTTTCGGTCAGCCGGTCTTAGAATCTACCAAATTTATGACAGTGGTTGGATGATAATCATTACATTTACTTATGGTAGGGGGTCCAAAGCTGAGTGTATACAAATGGTGTGCAAAAGTTTTAGACAGGCATGGGAAAAATTATGTAGTAAGAATGCGGTCAGAAATAGAAGGGTTAATAGTTTATTTTTTGTTAATCACTAAAATTAAGTGAAGGAAGAGAAATGTAAATCTGGTGTAAATTTGGTGTGACCTTCGCCCTTTGGAGGAGGAGTCCTGGAAGTGAAGACATGGCCCCCCACAGATATAGCCCTGAACATCATCCAGTCTGTCTGGAATGACACGAAGAGACAGATGAATTGGAGCAACTACATCCACCGAAGAACTGTGCTTAGTTCTCCAAGATGGCGACAACAAGCTCCCTGCCTAAAACTGCAAAGGTCACAAGGAATATTGATGGGATTTACCATACAACTCATACAGCGTACTGTGCGTGCGCAGGATTTCGGCAGGGCACTTAGTGACCTCAGGGCTGTATAATACTGATCTTCGAGGGTGCTGAACAAGTAGCAAGGATGGGAGGGTTACTGATGAAATGGCTGTTCCCCGGGCCCTCTGTGGACTCCATTTTGCATTTTGCCTAGAACCGCTTTTCACACATCCCAGGGGCCCATCTACATTTCAAAGGCACGGCTTGACTTGTATTAAAAGCCTGTACAGCTCTATAGCAGTGGTTTACAGTGGCGGGGGAGGTGATAGACTCCATTTAATCCATCTATTTCTGAAAGTATCTTTTTTTTTCCATGCCTGCCTACATTTTTTGCACAGTGCTGTACTAGGCTGCACTATGGCTGGCAGTCTTTGTTGTAGTTCTATAGATACACACACGTATAAATGTTTCGGACTCTGCCCTGCACGACGTGTATCAGAATCTCAATTCTAAAACTTTATTGGGGAGGGGGCAAACTGAATCTTTGTCCGGGACAACCTAGCTTCATCTCTGGTTACCATTACCATAAGACCACTATGGGCCCCATAATCAGACGGGTCTCCGGGCACTTTACCAATAAACAAGGTACGGGCTCCAGATCATCCTCCCCTGCAAAACATTTGGAAAGAAAATTGGCAGCTCTATTGTACAGCTGGAGGCCTAGATAAGGTAGGATAGTAACACTATACACACATATAAAGCCCTGTATGCAGTTCACACGTGTGTTTTTTGCTTTATAGACTTAGGCAGAATGAGCAGAGAAGGTAAAAAAAAAATAATGACGGCACTATTGTACAGCTTGAAGCCCACACAAGGCAGGATAGTGGCCAGCGACATCAAACTGTTGCAGGTTATAAAATTACCCATATTCAGGGTCGGACTGGCCTACCGGAGAACCGGTGAATCCCCCGGTGGGCCCCGACCCCGACTGTTAATTCCTCATTTACCCATGGCGGATGCATTGTTCAGGGGCCCGAATGGGATCCTGGGCAATGTATTTGCCTCAACACACAGAGGCCCCCATTAGCTGATGCAGAAGCTGTACATGGTGCCCTCCCGATATATAAGGAAAGTGTAATATATATATAGGAGGACACCAGGTAAAGTTTCAGCATTAGCTAGTGTAGTACACAGCGTATTGTTAGGCCTTACAGTGTAGTACACGGTATATTGTTAGGCCTTATAGTGTAGTACACAGTATAGTGTTAGGCCTTACAGTGTAGTACACGGTATAATGTTAGGCCTTACAGTGTAGTACACAGTATATTGTTAGTCCTTACAGTGTAGTACACGGTATATTGTTAGTCCTTACAGTGTAGTACACGGTATATTGTTAGGCCTTACAGTGTAGTACACGGTATATTGTTAGGCCTTACAGTGTAGTACACGGTATATTGTTAGGCCTTACAGTGTAGTACACGGTATATTGTTAGTCCTTACAGTGTAGTACACGGTATATTGTTAGTCCTTACAGTGTAGTACACGGTATATTGTTAGTCCTTACAGTGTAGTACACGGTATAATGTTAGGCCTTACAGTGTAGTACACGGTATAATGTTAGTCCTTACAGTGTAGTACACAGTATATTGTTAGTCCTTACAGTGTAGTACACGGTATATTGTTAGTCTTTACAGTGTAGTACACGGTATATTGTTAGTCCTTACAGTGTAGTACACAGTATATTGTTAGGCCTTACAGTGTAGTACACGGTATTTTGTTAGGCCTTACAGTGTAGTACACGGTATATTGTTAGGCCTTACAGTGTAGTACATGGTATATTGTTAGGCCTTACAGTATATTGTTAGGCCTTATAGCGTAGTACACAGTATATTGAGATGATCAGGATGAGGCCCAACAGCGAGACTTAGCTAAAAAAAAAACCCTGTGGAAAAAATAGTGATGAATCACAATGTATTTTTTCCACAGTGAATTTCATTCTGCTTTTGATGCATTTTCCCTGTACTTTATCCCGATTGCGTAGCTGAAAGTAACCGGCCATGTTTTTTGAAGCACACACATTTTAGAGGTTGCGGCTGTTCCACATCTTATTTTTTCCTGCGACGTGTGGATGAGGTAAATTTAATTCACTTTGTTGATTCTGTAAAACACATTTTTTTCTGTAGTAGCCAAAGACGTTGTGTTTCGGCAATGTGGGGTTTCAGGTATGTATGGCCTATACTGAGCATATGCCATAAAAAAGTTTAACCCTGGACAACCCCTTTAATATGTCTCACACAGTTTAGCGTCCCCTTTCTGCACAGGATGTTACCCCATCACTGCTCCCACACAATATAATGGCCCCATCACTGTTCCCCATAGATTATGGGGGAGCAGTGAAGAGGCCACTGTATGATGGGGAGCAGTGAAGAGGCCATACAAGATTTGGCCCAGACAACCCCTTAAAAGAGGTTGTCTATAAACTGGAGTGATCACTGTGGTGGCCACCAGGGAGGTGTAAAAAAAAAAAAAAAAAAAAATTATACTCACCTGTCTGTTCAGTCTCATGGCGGCAACTCATTTCTGGAAATCCTATACCTAATTGGTCTCAGCGATCACAGGACTCCCAGCAAGGAGGCGCCAGCACGAGACTGAACGGACAACGGAGACAGCTGAGTATACTTTTTTTTGTTTTTTATTTTACACCTCCTGCCCGACACATGAGTTGCTCCAATTCCTGGACAACCACTTTAAAGGATTTATCCATGTTTCTGATATTGATGGGCTGTCCTTAGGATAGACCATCAATATTACATCCGTCATGATACAACAGCCAGGACCTCTGCAGATCAGCTCTTCCAGGACAGCATGGCTACAGGTAATGGTAACATTTCTAGGAGCCGCACTGTTCACTTGCCATACAAGTTGTAGCAGTAGGTTTAGATAGTGCAGTGGTGCCTATGGTATAGTGCGTGAGCAGCATGGCTCCGGACATGTTATTACATTTAGCCGTCGTGTCTCGGTACCGCTGATCTGCAGGGTCCTGGTGGCGGGCCCCTAGAAACAATTCCACTGGTGGGCCCTAGACACCCCAGTCCGACCCTGCCCATATTACATATAATATGATCTCCACCATTTCTAGAGATTCACCCCCTCTTTTCAAGGATACCACCCCCTTTTTGCAGGAGCCTCCAAGACATTCTAGGAGAGTATGGTATAGTAACATGATACGCATGAGTTCATGGTATGGGGCGTGGCTGTACCCCATCACCTCCTGCAGACTGTAGTAATTTCTTTTTTTATTATTATATTTTTTTTGTGTGTCCATTTATTGCAGCTGCCATAAAGTGCACACACCCTGCTGCAAAGTCTATACAGATCTGTATAACGCCACGACTTAGTAATGGGCGCACTATGTTATATTCACATATGTACAAGGCTGCGGAGTGAATAAAACGGATTGTTAGGTTGCGCCAGAAGATATAGATTTGCTTACAGCAGCATTACCGTGACAATGTAAAGGTTTTTCGAGCTCACATATTGTACTTAGGAGGCGAGAGCGGATAGAATTATTAATGGTGGGTTTTAATGGAGGGAGAAGAAAGATTCTGTACGGCTGAGGTGCGGGGTCAGGCTGTTATAGGATAGCAGAGAATTACACTGGGAAGCCGGCCAGCCATCATAACCTGCCGTGAAAGTAGTGCTTTAAAGAGAAATCATTTAGCACCGCGGCCTTCTGTGCAGATCTTCCCACTTAGAGCTGCTGGGGGGGGGGGGAAGGAGACCCTGCAAATTCACATTACCCGAATAGCATTCTGGAAACCTGCACATTTGTATTATATGACTTTTATATCACATCTCTACACAAACAGTAAAAGAAGCTGCGGCGGCCATTACTCTCCATACAAGAGCGTCCGCTAAACGTACAAGAGAGGCCACAACTTCCAAGGGCCTTTACATTATGTCCAAAAAATCTTAAACCCTGCTCCATATACTTAACAGGAACATAGTTTAACCCTTAAAAAGGAGGAGTTTCCAATAAATTACAATATGCCTGACTCATGGCACCCCCACCTATCGGCAGACCATTGCTAGATCACCAATTGATACCCCACAAGGGCATCCGGTGATTGATAGAGAGGCCCCCTTCCCCTCTGTATAGTTCCTTAGATGTTCCACTTGCTATTTCCCCTTTTTCTTAAAGGGAACCTGTTGTTCTGTTTGGCACCACTGCCCACATTCAATCTGGTAGAAAAGACCCAGGCTCTGGATCAGTGGGGTTCTCTAGAGCCACAACCCCTTTAACCATTTACAAATACCTTATTAGAAAATTCAGAGATTAGAGGGGTCCGGTTTGGAACCCCTATTAGATGGAGTATAAAAGAGCTAATGGGGCGGGGAACCATCACTCTGGCATAGCTCATGAATTACACTGTATAGTAATTGTGCAATGCTTCATTTGCCCTGTGGGGGTGCTGTAGAGAACCTGGACACTTACCATCAGGTTACAGCTGATTTGGTTGCTCCATCTACACTGCTGAGTTCTCAAAAAGTGGTGGAATTGCCAGAGCAAGACAACCCTCGTTTGCGCTTATGCAAATCATTGACCTCAATAAATACCGCTATAACCCTTAAAAATGTGTCCAGTCCTGAAGTGGTTAAAATAGAGTTGTGCTGCAGCTTTATGCCGTGCTGGGGGACCCGGGAGCACAATGTCGTACTGGGTGGAACCCGGGAGCACAATGCCGTGATGGGGGTGGGAACACAATGTTGGGGAGGGAACACAATGCCGTGCTGGAGGGCCCAAGAACACAATGTCGTGATGGAGGCGGGAACACAATGTTGGGGAGGAGCGGGAACACAATGCCGTGACGGGGGCAGGAACACAATGTCGTGCTGGGGGACCCGGGAACACAATGTTGTGTCGGGGGGGCCCAGGAGCACAATGCCATGTCGGGGTGCCCGGGAGCACAATGCCGTGTCTGGGGTGCCCGGGAGCACAACGCCGTGCTGGGGGGCCCGGGAACACAATGTCGTGCCGAGTGGGACCAGGGAGCACAATGCCGTGACGGGGGCAGGAACACAATGCTGTGGATTGAGAGATGTAAAATTTGAAAAATTCACTATGTTAGGAAGAAGAAAAAAAACAACAAGCCCTCAGCAGATCGTAATAAACCAAAGTTTATTGAGAATTAGTAATTTGTTAGAACACAAGTCACTTTCTACTTTACAAGTCAACAAATGGAGACACTACAACTGCTGCCATATAGAAAATGAGAACCACATAATGCAATGGGGTATGTCGTGGCGCTAGTATCTAGATAAAAAGCGTACATGTCCCTCGGAGGAATGCGTCCTATCATCGGGACCATCTCATATATACAAGGCCGCTGCTTAATGTCTGGACCTAGAAAGGTACTGGGGGGGAGGTGTACGTAGTCTCCAGCATGAATGACGCCTCCATGTGTACAACTACTGAACTACGGGTTTAAAAAAAAAAATAAAAAAAATACAAAGTATATACAATGGGACAGCGCAGAGTCGCTAAAATCTCAAAATTGGTTTTACAAAATTAAAAAAAAAAAAAAAAAAAGTTTTAAGGGTCATAAAATCGGGAAATTTACAATTATGGCAATGTCCTGTAGAACACAAAAAAAATAAAACTATTAAAATGGTCACCACATTGCTGTAATAAAGGCTGATGTCCCCTCCCTGAAATAATAGGGGGCCTTCTAGTCTATTAATGAAATGTACAATGAAGATTAGTAATCCGTTTCAGCCCAGACCGCTAAATAACAGCGCCACCTCTGTCTACCAGGTTGTGTGTGGTAATGCAGTCCTGCCTCAGTCACTTTAGTGGAGGTGTGGGCAGATGTGGCGATACCGATCAAAAAACCATTAAATGACACTGTAATACATAGGGAAAGATTAAAAAAAAAATCTGATCACCTCCATAAAAGAGAAGCAGCAGAAGCATCGAGGCAGGAAAAGCCTCGAACCTCCGAGATGACAGTATCACCCCGATTCTGCAATATGGCTTCCTCCACAGTGTCCTGGTATTAGTTACATGGGTATGGGGGGGAGGGGGCTCTGCTACAGGTCAAAGAAAATAAATTATCAAGAAAATCATGATCACAACCCATCGTGAACATAAGGACACTCGTATTTTTGGTGTGGGGTTGAAGGGTATCGGGTTTAGTGTATAAATCTAGTGTATTTGGTTGCATGCAAAAAGTCACAGCTGTCAGGTGAGGGTAGCAAAATAAAAGGTGCGTTTGTGTAGGGGGGGGGGGATGGGCGCCTTTACTTTTCACATCTGTATTTTAGACATAAGACATCAGAAATCTATCAGATAGTTGTGTGGCTGATAACAGGGAGCAATCGAACAAATCCACCTGTACAGTAAATAAAGAGAAGCCAGACTTAAAGGGGTTTCCTTGGATTGCTCAGCCCCATTTATTTGGCTGGGACTGAGCTGCAGCAGGCCATGTATCCGATGAATGTGAAGTCACTGGCCTGAGAAGAAGTAAAGCTCAAGATCATAGTCCAGAAAACTCCTTTAAGGTTTATTGTCCATTTAAATCCCTACTTTATTAATTGTACATAGGGGAGGGCTTAAAACCAAGTATTAAAAAAAAATGTGATAAAACTCTTCCCACATTTTGTCCGAGTAGCAGAGAGATAACATTCAGTAATACGAGGTCAGGCAAGTACAGCTCCCTCTATGGACTAGGAAGCGGTGGTGCGACGCTTATTCGCAAGTTTTCTGATTGCTGCTTCACAAATATGCACCAAAGGGGTTAAAAAGTAATTTCGCAGTCCTGGTCTGAAGGCTGTTACGAGGCACGTTCAATGCGTATATCCTATTCGAGAAGCTGGCGGTACCTAAACTTTATGTAGAATCCACAGCAAAGAAAAAAAATATAATGTCGTTTTGCAGCAAAATAAACAACAAAAAAACAAAAAAGGGGGCCAAAAAAAAAAAAACGAATTCTGCCCTGGCTTGGGGTAAGGGGGAGAAGATATGTGCATATATTTATTTATATATATATATATCTATTTATATATATACTCATGATTACAAATAATGACCGCGATTCTCAGTCCGCCATCTTGATAACGTAGGTGATACACTTGATGGTTTCCTGCTCATTAGTCCAGGGGCTGAGGGTCTGCGATGGGCATGGTGTGGAGGACTTCGTCCAGGAGCTGCAGGGCACGATGCAAGTGAATCTCTATCCAGCAGGGGGTCTCCTTAATACTCTGCCGTGGGTAATCGGGACCCCAGCCCTTCACAAAGCTCATGCGCAGGATACAGAGTCTTCGGAGGTCATCCACTCCGATCCCTGCGGCGGCCGAAAGGCCTGAGAGAAAACAAAAGGTTGTCAGATCCAGCGTACCCGGTCTTATTCCCTATCCGGGATACTGAGCGCCACTTACTGATCGCTGGTGCAATCCCGCCCACTGATCCAGGTCCAGGTATATTCCCAGCTACGGCCGCTGCTTGAGCCGCCGCCGCTGCCTGCGCTGTGGCCGCCTGCTGCTGCATCTGTCTGTGACACTGGCGCAAGTCAAATACCTGGAACGAGAAGAAACACGTGTTAACAGTCAAAGTATCGCCTCAGCCCACGACCTACTAGGATACTGGCCAACGCATGCGGTGGAACGGTTGCTGACTAGCCCAAGAATCACAACTAGAATTGCTGAAAACTATGCACAAAATTGCTAAAAACCACCACCACCAAAAAAAAAAAACTATTTCACCATCTTAACGGGGTTGGTCCAAGATGTGAAGTTGTTCCCTATCTGTAGGACAGGCGATAACTTTCTGATCAGTGAGGGTCTTCGAGTGGGGTCCCCGCTCATTCTCAGAAAGGGGACCTGTTCACCTGTGCATTGAACTTTATAGAGCAGTGCTGCAGTATCTACACCCTGGTGGTCTGTGGGGACCTCAGGGGTCGGACCCCACAGATCTAATTAAGGATAGGTCATCAATCGTAAAAGGGTTATCCAGTTTCTAAGCTTTATTACTAACACATACCTGGATCCCCTGGAGCTCTGTTTACTACCTAAGCAGAAGGCAGATGGATTTTTCGATCCTTTGTCTCCCCTATATTACAGACTCCCCTCTACTCGGGCTACAGGTCCATTAGGTAGAGTGATTAGGTCATGTGACAGTCGGTGCCTCAGCAGGGGAGACAGAAGAATCAGATTTTCGGCCTCCCCAGTTGCCCCAACACCCACACAGGTTACAAACGGGGCACCGGTGGGAATGGGGTGCAGGGAATATACTGGTAAGCTTTGTTATTCCGCAGATAACCCCTGGGTTATGTAAATTTGCTATCGCCATGATCATACCGACACACACAATACAGGGAATGTCATTTTTGCTGTATAATAAAAACAAAACCCATAAGTTGACTAGGTTCCCCCCCCCCCCTAATTCCACCCACTTGGATTTTTTTCCCAGCTTTCAACCACTTCCATATCTCTTTGGCGTGGTTGATATGGCCTAATACCTATGGAAAACCAATGCACGGCCCCAGGCAACCCACTGACACGCTCACAATGGTTTCCTTAGGTGCCATGATCAAAATCACCTGCAGCAACTAAGGAGTTAAATGGCCCGGGATCAACATGAACACAATACGTCGATAAAAAGCAAGGGGTTTAATCGGCTGTCTTGGAATACTTTTCTTATGGTGGTTGTCGGCTGCGCCAGTCTCCGTTACAACACTAAACCGTGAGCACTTATTACCTTAATGTAAGCGCTGGGATAGATCTTGTGCACGGCGTCCCCCGGTGCTCGGCCCGCCTCTCGGTCCAAGTAGTAGCTCTGGACAAACACTGCGTGGTCGCTGAGACATCGCACCCAGACATCACCTTCTCCTTTACACTCCAGCTGCACACCTTTCCCTATGTGTAACCTGGGAGTAAAGACACAACGCATTTTAATTTTCCTTTTATTGTATTTTTTTGCATCATCCAGGTGATTTTTCATACCAAGCCGCCATGTCTATGTACCACAAGGTCACCTATAATATTACTCTACATTTATTACCTTGCTCTCTCGATGGCTTCTGTCCTGTGAACGTTGGATAGTTGTCCCAAGCAGAATCGGTCGCCACCGGATGGGTCTACGTAACCGTCGACAGTAACTATGGGGCAGCTTGAAGGAACTTTAAAGGTTTCTCCCACCTGAACATCCATTTCAAAGTACGCAATGGAGCACCAATACTCGGGAGCTGTGGGATAAAAAGCAATGCAAGCTATTACAGAGCAACAGCTAGGGGGCGCTAGAACGGACGTGTACGAAAAAAAATTTGAAGAAATGTTCCTTAGGAGATAAGCTCTGTCTAATGCTTCCACCTTTAGCAAAATGGACCATGAACCCCAAACAGGGGCGTATAATAACACACACAGAAAATTAGGGGCACAATCCGGAGACTCACCTGGGTGATTAGAGATCGGAGGCTGGAAGGCGAGCTCGTTATGTACCGGCCCTAAAAATAACACATCATTGTTACCTAAGCAGCACGTGTCTTATTAAATCACAATACGTATGAATCATAAAGAGTACTGTGCAAAAGTTTTAGGCGGACAAAGAAATGCAACCCAGTAACAATCCTTTCAGAAATAGAAGGGTTGATAGAGTATTTCTGTCAATGAACGAAATGAAGTGAATAAAGAAAAGAGAAACGTAAATCCCATCAATATTCGGTGTGACCTTTGCCCTCCATCAGTTCTTCTGGGTACTTGCAGACAGGTCTTGGCAGAACTGGGCAGGGAAGTCGCTGCCGCCATCTTGGAGAACGAAGCACAGATCTTCTGTGTATGTTGCTTGCTCCGATCAGTCTGTCTCTTCATGTCATCGCAGCCAGACTGGATGATGATAAGATCAGTGTTATATCTGTGGGGGCCGTATCAACGCTTCCAGGACTCCGCCTCCAAAGGGTAAAGGTCACACCGAATATTGATGAGATTTACGTTTCTCTTTTCTTCATTCAACTCATATTGTTCATTAACCCTTCTATTTCTGAAAGCATCCTTATCCCGCAGCCTTGTTTCCACTCTTGCACGGTCCTGTAAGTAGAGGTGAGCACAGGTACACCTTTTTGTAACGGTATGACAGTGGAGTAGTAGCCCAAACACAGTCATAGTGCTCTGTGAGGCCTTGAGTCGGGATACCCAGCGGTTATTCGGTTGCAAATATGCACCAGTAATAGACCTGTAAAGAGTTTGGTCACATGTAAAGGTCCTTGTCAAGAAGGTATTTTTTGTTCCGTTGCGACACCCATTCTATATACAGCGCAGACCTGGAAGTAGTTGACTCTGCAGCTTAGCTCCACTTGACGTCACGGAGAACCGAGTTGCAGCGAAAGCACCTGACCACTATACAAAGCCATACATACAGGGGTCACCTGTCAGCCACCCACTGAGCGCATAGTTATGGCCGATACCCTTTAAGTTACATCTCCAAACCACTGAAGAAATATTTGTTGTTGGACAAGCCCTTTAAAGAAGAGTTTCCCCTAAATCTATCTAGACATCATGAGCTTTGGAGATGCCAGGCATTCCTATTGTGCATGTAGGGTCCTGTTCACACACTGCAACTGTTTCAGAAAATTCTGCAAGCATGTGTGACTATATAGAAGATAATATGTGAATTAATATAGAATACGTCCCAAACCTGAGGACTATCACCTGTACAATGGTAGCAAATCAACTAAGAGAGAGTCTGGAAATGACAAATTAAGTGGAAAAACCCATAAAGAAAAAGGGGGAAAAAAAGAAAGAAAAAAAGTGTATGATCCATGGGGAAAAAAAAAAAACAATATAGGAAGGTAAAACTTACAGTAATGTCCAGGATGGGGCATGGGTGGATGATGCTGAAGATGTCCGTTCTGGTGGTGAGACATATTGGGGGTGTAAGGTGCGGTTCTACTTCCAGTCCAGGTTGTGGTACTGTCTACTAAAACATCACACAGAATATGGTTATAATACCGGCCCTTAGAATATGTCTCAGGCAGGAATAACATGGAAAGGGGCGCAATAGCAATGTGTCAAAGGATGAGGAGCAACAAAAAGTAAAAAGGAGCCATGCTGAATAGGTCAATGGCGAGGGATGCAACACAATGGAGGAAGGCTTCCTGCACTGTGCGGAGTGTGATGATGGTCTATACATGGTGCAGGGCGGCACGCCTCCTCATATAACCCCGCACCGAGGTGCTATACTAACTTTTCAGACAGTTTGCAGCCACTTACTGTGATGATATGTGGCTGGCTGAGCGTTGAAGCCGTTCTGTTGTGTCCCCTGAGGAGGCACGGAGGCGATCTGCAGCAGTCCCTCACCGTGCGATGCTGCCAATAAACTTGTGGGCTGACCTGGGGAAAGGGGGGGGGGGGGGAGAGAGAACATCTTCAGTCTACCAGGATCGATACTGCCAATAACTTTCACTCTCGGCTCGGATACATCGCTCAGCAAATCTCACATTCACAATAACAATCGTCTCCAGTCACACATCACTGTCTCGCCTCCACAGCGGTAATGAGCCCGAGCGGAGGCGCATCGAACTGCCAAACAGGAAAGGCAACAGCAATGGTTCTACTGGGATAGAAGTTGTCAAAAGTAACAGACGGTATCAGATTCTCATCCGCCAGCGCACGCGGATACCGAGAGGGGAGAAAACAAGTGATAAATGGGAGGGATGCTGAGAAGAGCTTTATTGTATGCCAGCTGCATTTACTACACAAGAGTGCCCCTGATATTACCTGGATACCCCCCCCCCCCCTTATTACGGATATCCTGAATCTAATAGGGTAAACTGACCGGGATCATAACCTTCTCCTTTACTATGACCTACTATGTCTTAAAGGGGCTCGCCAAGATTTTTCCAAGTGATTGTACGTGGGTGCAAATGACCCAACAGGCGTATACAAAACAACCAGAGATTTACTTCATACCCAATGAACTGCCGGAATTTATCTCTTAGATTTCAGGGAGCAATACATGGATGAACTATCTATCAATATGTGATTGGTGGGGTCCAACACCCAAGTCCCTGCAGTGCTCAGCTCAGTGGTGCCGCCTCTCCACTGACTACCAAGCATAGCGCCATACATTCTATTGTGGCTGTGCTTGGTATTGCAGCTCTGGCCCATTCATTTGAAGGTGGTCCTTTCAAAAAGAAGAGACCTAAGGATGGGTCATCAGTGAATGAATCCCAGAAAATGTCTAACATCGAGAACAATTTTTTTTTCTCTAATCTGTTTTAATATCCATCTGTAGGTCTTTATTTTCTATACATATTAATACAGAATTATTTTAGCAGCCGGATTGTCTTTTTACAGCAGCTCAGAGAATCACTTTACGGCAGCCAAATAAAACAAAGGGACTAAATCTGGAGAGGACTTGTTGACTCCCATGGGGCAGTGTTGTGGGCATGCTCAGTGAATGCATAGGGATAGTTACTTACTTGTTGAGGGGACAGGGATGCTGGAGAAGCTGGAGGCATTGGGCGTGCTGGGCTCACTAGATGCCAGCAGTGACGAGTTGCTGTAGCTCTCGCTGGAGGACCTGTTGCTTGGTGGGTGCTGGATGGTCTGTATTGAATGTCCATCAGAGGAGGAGATGCTCTGCTGTCCTTCCACATAGTCATGGCCGTACTCATCCTTCACCAGTAAGCTAGACGGAGCTGCAAGAATTACAGGGAGACAATTACTGACAATGCAGGAGATAAAAGAACAATATAAATCATCTCCTTCTCAAACTGTTGCTGTAACCAAAGACATGCAAGGCATACTGGGACACAACAGGCTGCAGTGCACTGCTCTACAGAAACACAAAGCAACAGATAGACAACTGCTAAGAAACCCTGCAGAGAGAAGCAGACACAATACGGAGGAAGGCAAGAGCCAGCAAAATGGCGGGCTCATCTCATAGGCAATGTCTTACCTGTACTTTGAATGGTCAGCCCAGACAAGTCTGAAAAAGAAAAGGGTGTCATGTTAGAAATGGTAAAGCAGAACGGAAACCCCAAACACCTTCAATGTAAGTTACCATCTATTTTGGAATGATAGAGCGCTCTCTTCTGGAAGTCTTAGGGCTCGTTCACATGTGGGCAAAGGGGCGGATTTTGACAGCGGATTTCACTTCAAAAACCGCCCCTTTACAATGGTGGTCTATGCAGACCGCCGGGCTTCGTTTTTCTGCTATCGGCGGGCTGCTGCTAGCGGAGAAAAGAAGTGACATATCCTTTCTTCAAGCGGAAACCGCGGCACGCTGGGCCGCGGCTTCCGCCTAGCGGCAGCACCCTCCTGTGTCGGCTCATTCATTTGAGCCGACATAGGAGGGGAAAGTCGCGACCGCAATGGTCGCGGCAGGTGGGTTTTGACCAAAGAGAAACGCGGGGGGATAATACTGTGTGCAGGGGCCACTATGGGGGATAATACTGTGTGCAGGGGCCACTATGGGGCATAATACTGTGTGCAGGGGCCACTATGGGGCATAATACTGTGTACAAGGGCCACTATGGGGCATAATACTGTGTGCAGGGGCCACTATGGGACGTAATACTGTGTGCAGGGGCCACTATGGGACATAATACTAAGTACAGGGGCTACTATGGGACATAATACTAAGTACAGGGGCCACTATGGGGCATAATAGTGCATGCAGGAATGTTCTTTTTTTTTTTCAGCAATAAATGTGAATTTTTTTTCAATGAAAAAAATAAGACATGCCCTGAAAATAAGACATAGCGCATGTTTGGGAGCAAAAATTAATATAAGATACTGTCTTATTTTCTGGGAAACGGTAAAATGCACCCATAGCACCACCTCACTGTACATAACATAAGCACATATCATCCGTTTTCTCTACAATGCACTGATATAGCAGCACTCGGTCTCTCACCTATTCCTGGGGACACCACGCGCTCGTAGTGATATGGATTGACACAGACGCTGTCACACTTCAGGTCAAAAGCATACTGACAATATTTAACATGTTTCAGCTCATTCTTGTGAAGATCCGGCCACCTCCAGAGACGGGCGTAGATGACGTGAGGGAAACCTTTCCTTCCAGCCACCTGTAGAGAACATGGAGAACTGTAATAACGCAGCTTCAAGATCCCAAAGACGCAACCCATAAAGTCGCATTCATCCACAGACCTCATTCACATGATGACTGCCATATTAGACAGAAGTGCGGGGCTATTTCTGGGAGAAAGAAGTTCCTCAAACTACTTCTACAGAAACTGCTTAGAACCCAAGACACCAACAGGGACATCGTATGTCGGCAGATGGCGCCAAAGGTCACTTGTCAAAAGAGCGGACATCACAGGAGAGGAAGCGGTGTCACGAGGCAGAAGACTGTGGTCAATGGAATGGCTTAAGGAGAACTAATGTGAACATGGACCACAATTACATCCATATCTGTAGCACGCTGTGTGTTATATCCATGCGATGGACTCTAATATTACACCGCACACCAGACACACGTAAGGGGAGGGAGACTTAGGCAGCGCTTCCACTTCCATCCATCTGGTGTTATTAATGTCCATCATGTGACAGATCCGACACAGCCTTTAACCCCTTCCTGCCAAACTCATTTTTGCATTTTTTAACTCCCAGCCTTCCAAAAACTTTTTTTTTATTTTTCCATCCAAAGTGCCATACAAGGCCTTATTCAGTGTGGGACACATGATACTACGTAACAGTACCACTTAATATTCTATACTATTTACTGGGAAGGTAGGAAAAAAAAACAACTTCTGAATGGGGTGGAATTAGAGAAAAAATTACATTTGCACCATTTTCTTTATATCAGCTTTTTTTTTTTTTACCGGTGCAATGTTTACCATAGGACAGTGATGGCGAACCTTTTAGAGACTGAGTGCCCAAACTGCAACCCAAAACCCACTAAATTATCACAAAGTGCCAACACGGCAATTTAACCTTAATAATTTGCGGATCCACAATTGTACACAATTACAGACCTGGAAATATGGTCATACAAATGGGGCTTTATAGAGATTTCTGCTCCACTGTGACCCCACACAGTATAATCTGCTGCACAGTGGTCCCGCACACAGTACAATCTGCTGCACAGTGGTCCCGCACACAGTACAATCTGCTCCACAGTGACCCCCACACAGTACAATCTGCTGCACAGTGGTCCCCCACACAGTACAATCTGCTGCACAGTGGTCCCGCACACAGTACAATCTGCTGCACAGTGGTCCCGCACACAGTACAATCTGCTCCACAGTGACCCCCACACAGTACAATCTGCTCCACAGTGACCCCCCACACAGTACAATCTGCTGCACAGTGGTCCCCACACAGTACAATCTGCTGCACAGTGGTCCCCACACACAGTACAATCTGCTCCACAGTGGCCCCCACACAGTACAATTTGCTCCATGGTGGGCTAAACTGCGCCGTGCAGTATAATCTGTTCCACTGATGGATGCCCAAAAAGAGGGCTCTGAGTGCCACCTCTGGCACCCATGCCATAGGTTCGCCATCACGGCCATAGGAGATAAAATGTTTTAGATATTTTTATAGTTTGGCCATCTTCAGGCAAATCGCAGAAGCTATATTCCTATGAAAGGGCAGGTAGCATTCACATGGGCACAGAGGGGTACAGCAGCAATGAACGCCCATGATCAGAGAACCCCCTTATTTTAGGCATTACTGCCAGGTCTCTGCTGTTTGAAACAGGGAAGACCAGTGGTTAAATCGCCAGCTCTGGTTTTGAGTGGATGCCACAATGAGTGCCGACATACACTAAAATAGTATGGGGGCTGCTGGCAAGGGGCTAAAGGGATCTTCTGACTTACATGCTCTGATGGGGCCTGCTTCTCAAAGTTTGCCAAGATGGGGCAATGTTTTAGAGGCTACAGTACCGTAGCTTAGCCCATACATACCATAGGTGTTGGAAAGTACAGACACTGCCCACGCAACAACAAAAAAAACAAAAAAAACTTTAGCAAGTACTTACCTGAAGGCGTCCGTCTAATGTTCTTTGGATGGTGACACATTTGCTGGGGTGAGCGCCGTTCGTAGTGATGGCGGTGATCAGGGAATCTAATTCATCCTTCTTCTCTTTCAACTTTTTTACTAAACTCTCGATGGCTCTCTTAGCAAAAGTCTCGCTCTCCCCGCCCTGGCGGTGACACATTAGGCTGTGGACGATGCTCAGACAGGCATCATTGCTGGTGGGGGTGTTTGTGATGGACATGTTGTCACCAGTGATTCTCTCCCCAGGTTAATATTTCAGCTGGTGAGCCTAAAAAACACAAAGTCAGAGAAGTCAGTGACGTCCATAGTACAAGGAAGGCGCTAAACACGTTACATACATTTCCCATCAGCAGAAGACATGGATCCCTGACTGCAGCCTACAAGAATGGGAAGATTGAAGTAAATGGAGGAGAGCACTGAATCGGAATTTGTTATTTTTTTTTTTATTTTTTTTTTATTTGAAGGCATTTGCAGGGGTAGTTTTTATTTTTTAATAACTTGACAACCCCTTTTAGCTGGCCATACCTTTTCGATGTACATCGCCTGTTCAGCTGACAGGTATAATGGTGTCCCCAGCCTCAATTTCTTGGAGACATAGGTCACTACCAGAGGTGGTTAACCAGCTGCACTAATAGCATAGAAAATCTCACCGGCATGCTGCAACTAAAACCTGAAACCTACCACTAGGGGCGTGACCATAAAGTTAGGTTAGCTCCAAAATTCTAGGTGCCAGTGGCGTAAGTACCAGGGTAGCAGCTGCCACAAGTCCCGGGACAGCTGCTACCACTGCGGGGGTTTTTTTCTTAATAGGACGGTACTCCAGCCGGTAACCGGCTCTATTTACTTACCGATCCTGGCAGGGACCCGGGATCGGTAAAGTGACGCTGCAGGCCCCACAAACACTTATTATTCTCAGGGGTCTTTTCAGACTCCCCCAAGTATAATGATCAGAGGCCCGGTGGATGTAAGAGAACATAAAAAACATTGTTACTTACCTCTCCATGCTCCAAACAGGCTTTGGGCCTAGTTTTGTGACGTTCCATGACTGGGGCCTGCATGCCGAGTCATGTGACGTCCGGACGTCATTGAAGATGGCTGACACCACCAAGGACTGCAATTGAGCCGGGGATAGGTAAGTGACAGTGTTTTTTATGTTTGTATCCCCCCCCTTGGGTCTTTGATTATTATACTATGCTTATGGGTGTCCACAGTGGGGCATAATACTGTGTGCAGGGGCCACTATGGGGGGATAATACAGTGTGCAGGGGCCACTATGGGGGGATAATACAGTGTGCAGGGGCCACTATGGGGGGATAATACAGTGTGCAGGGGCCACTATGGGGCATAATACTGTGTGCAGGGGCCACTATGGGGGGATAATACAGTGTGCAGGGGCCACTATGGGGCATAATACTGTGCGCAGGGGCCACTATGGGGCATAATACTGTGTGCAGGGGCCACTATGGGACATAATACTGTGTGCAGGGGCCACTATGGGGTATAATACTGTGTGCAGGGGCCACTATAGGGCATAATACTGTGCGCAGGGGCCACTATGGGGCATAATACTGTGCGCAGGGGCCACTATGGGGACATAATACTGTGTGCAGGGGCCACTATGGGGCATAATACTGTGTGCAGGGGCCACTATGGGGCATAATACTGTGTGCAGGGGACACTATGGGGGCATAATACTGTGTGCAAGGGCCACTATGGGGACATAATACTGTGTGCAGGGGCCACTATGGGGCATAATACTGTGCGCAGGGGTCACTATGGGGCATAATAGTGTGTGCAGGGGCCACTATGGGACATAATACTGTGTGCAGGGGCCACTATGGGGTATAATACTGTGTGCAGGGGCCACTATGGGGCATAATACTGTGTGCAGGGGCCACTATGGGGCATAATACTGTGTGCAGGAGCCACTATGGGGCATAATAATGTGCGTAGGGGTCACTATGGGGCATAATAGTGTGTGCAGGGGCCACTATGGGGCATAATAGAGCATGCAGGAAGGCGCGGGGGGGGGGGGGGGGACATGTCAAAAGTTCGCCACGGGGCCCCGCCATTCCTAGTTACACCACTGCTAGGTGCATTAGCCCCATGGATCCAGAACTTTGCTCTGCCCCGATGTCCAGCCTGAAAGCTGAGCCCAGTACTGCCCTCAGTGGTAGGTGACAAGATTGCCTAGTCTAGATTTTATTGCTGGCTTCTTAGTGGGCCAGTGAGTTCATTCACCGATTTAACACTTGCAGTTTTAAGCAGTGACCATATAAACCCCACAGATCGCTGTCACCCCAGTAAATCTATAGGCAGCGCTGCAGATTCCTATCCACGAAGGCGACAATGCCGGTCACGTGGCCCCCTGCCCTCCCATCACTTAACAATTCAAGCCATAAACAAACACAACACACATGGAAAATTCTGCTTTGTCCGGCCAAAAATAACAGCGCAGGAAACAGCTCTGCCTCTGTAGCGACTGTCAAATCAAAGCTCGCTGCGGACATTAACCCTTCCGTTGTCCTGAGCCGCTGCCGGCCCTGGTGGCTAATGTGATAGATACCGAGGGTAACAGACGGCACATTAGTGGTGGAGGGAGGCCAGGTCCGCAGCACACAACATGATACCTTAATGGGCCCGATCATGGGCTGTATCCTATGGGACTGCAGAAGCTGCCATAGAGCCTCGTGTTACTGCTCAGGGGCAGAGCCGTTACAATGTACAAAGATCAAGATCCAGGTCAGCGTTCAGCAGCTATTCCAATCAGAGACCATTACGGTACATGCAGCAGATACCCATAAGGGCCTGATATACGAGAGTCCAACTAACGGGACCCCGACCATCAGGAGAGGTTGTTTAGTCATTACCTCCAGCGACATCAGGATGCCCTGCCGCCATGGTGAGGACCCCTTTAACCCACAATTAATTCAATGTTCTGCCCATACGCACTGTATAACCTGCTTGTTGGTCCTAGTAGAAACCAGGAAATGTACACTACTGCCAATAGCAGTAGGTCTGGTCACTTAAAGGGATCTTATGGTACTTCTTTATCCATGTCTAGCCTTAGGATAGGTCAATAATATAAGATTGCAGTGTCTGAAACCAGAGACCCCCACCGATCAGCTGGTTGAATTGGTTACAGCATTTAGATGAGCACTGCGGCCTTACTTATCATTGGGGTTGTGCTTGGTATTGCAGCTCAGCCCCATTCACTTGTATGAACCTGAGCGGCGATGGCGTCATGTGACCGATGAAAGTGAAGCGAAAGTGGTGCTCACTGAACATTGTTGATGCTTCAAAGAGGGTGTTGGGTATCGACTGACAACCCCTTCACACAAGGGGAAGCCAAATTTTTGCAGAGTCCCGTGCCCCGATTTCGGATTTCCATGTTTGTTTCTTTTCTTAAACTATAAGACTTTCAATAAAAACCGATTACACAAATTTTTGCAGGGTCAGATCCCCACCCATCTAATAAGTATACGATAGGTTTATAAATGGGTGGAGCTGGTGACCCCCTTTAACGAAGAAGACCCCAGACACCTGCATTTGGCAGCACTACTGGAAGAGCTCTGTGTGAACTGGTACCAGGAGGGGCGGTTATGGCTGAAAACAACCCAAAACCACTGTTACCCTGGCTCCGACACCCCGAGCACTCGTCTGATGTGATCCAGATAGTAGTATCATATACCAGTGTTCTGCACAGGCCAGCCGGGAGGCGCCAACTCAGGACTCCGACCAAAGCTATAAGTGGAACCTGTTACTACCTGGAGGAGACAGAGAAAGTGATCGCACAGGACAGTCACAGCCCCGCTGGCACAATACATTTTATTTTGACCAATTTCCAAAAATAGATGATTGGCGTGAACAGAGACCATAAATCACAACTGTAGTGTGCGACTATGCAGGGTGTTGGAGCCGTGGCCTACTACATATACCCTGTGGCAACCAATACTGCAGTCTGGCTACTAGTGCATTCACTAAGAAGACGCAGACACAATCCTGAGGAGCGAACCCAGAATACAAGAGGCGGCTAGAGATTCTTGTACGCCCGGCACCTCCACCGAACAGCTGATATCAGTAAGCCTAGGTTCACATCTGCGTTAGATTCTCTGCCTAAAATTGGCAAGCAGAACTTTCCTCTCCGCTGCTTTTGTACTGACATTATCACAATCTATGGGGTCTGCGGGTAACCGCTTTTTTAGTAGACAGGCTCTCCATCTTTTGGGGCCCTTTGCTGAGCCAAATAACGGAGAACTGAACGCTAGTGTGAACCTAGCAACAACATGCGACACACACACCACAACAGGAAGCACAGCGCCACTCTTCCTGTAGTGTTCGAGTCAGGTTACTGCAAGTGAATGTGAGCTTAAGGAGTTACGGCAATGATACCCAAAATGGAGCTGTGCTTCCGATTCCGTTCTGTGGTAATTCTGATGCTGGCCAAATGACTTTTCCTTAATTTAGGTGATCGATATCTTAACCCAGATGACCAAACCTGGCAGGCTAACACGTTTGTGAAGGAAGGGGTGTCCCAAAATTTGTCACAGATTTATGACCAATCCTATGATCTCCTTCAATATGGAGAACACACAAGCTGAGCTGAGCCCAGTGTACACGTGCGTAGGAGGGTCAGGAGGAATAGCCATGAGCCAAATTAGTTTTATGTGACAACTAAAGTATATGGTCAATATTATTTATCAGTCTGAACAAGTCCCTGCAGAAATCACTATAGGGGTGCCCTTCCCCAATACTGATATAACCGATTATATACATGTATCGCAGTCATAACTATTTTATTACGGCGTCAGCCCAATATGCCCAGGGGAACTCTTACAGCCTCACCATTACAGATGGTCATACCATTACTGGAGATACCAGATGTCACCAGGGGGCGCAGGTCATGCTATTGGCTTTGTGCAAGGATCAGATAGGGGTGTGGGCCCTGACAACATAAGGTCACAGCCATGTTATACTAGGGCAGGTCACCAGGGGGCATCACTTTATTACCTATCCCTCTCTGGAACCCAACAGCAGACGATCACTCCCCCCATTGGGGGAACTAAGCAAAACATGGCACCCATTATGATCAAAGTATAGACGTGCCACAGCCAACCATCAGTGTGTGAAATCTCCCACAGACCTAATAGTACACGCAGCTGAGGGTTTGCTACAATATCCTGTGTAGGCACAACGTAAGCTAATGTGAAGTACAACAGGCGTCAGACATACGGGGTACGGCTGCTAGAAGGATTCAATGGGGGTCCTGTGTAACCCCAAAAACGCCCCGACTGCTGGTTAAGACTACGACTAAATGGTGGCTTTTGCCACAACTCCCATTGCCCAAAGATTGCCGGGTCGCCCTGCGTTGCCTTCACCGTGTGGCATCGAGTCAAACTTCGCTCGACTGGTGCCCTAACATTAGTGAAAGTGCCGCAGGCCGCCACCAGATTCTGCCTGTAGCCCTACCAAAATTCATCTCCTCCACGTTATCAGGACAAGGCCACCTTATTCCCCTAATTCTGCAGAAATGTTAAAAAAGCACCACATTCACAGTGTGAACACTCCCCGATGCAATTCCTCCATAGGAACAAATGATATCACAAAATATTAGGAAGTTACCCGCTGATTAACCCCTTCATAGTCCATGGGGGGCCAGGCCTAGCACTGTGACCACCTTGCATGGTACAACATGTTAGTAGTGTAGTCAGGACTGTAGGAAAGCTGAGTGCCGGTCCCTGTGAGAGGAGACCATGTGCTTTACCACTCAGCTTTCCAAGGTGCTGATAACTGATAAATTACTACATGATTTAGAAACCACAGTGATAAATGCAGGGCTGTATCCATGGAGGGGCCACTCAGGCCTACAGTAATTGCGGCCATTATACAATCAGTGGTCAATCAGGTCTGCATACAATCTGATCGCAGGCCCTCGGTGCAGCCGCCCGGGCCCACAGCTGAGCCCCTCCCCTTCCCCCGAGTTACCTTCTCCCAGCAGGACACTGGATCGGATTCCTCAGGACTCTCCGCTAGCCCAGACCTCCGGAACCCTCCAGCCCGGCCCCGACAACACCACCGACGTGCAATTGAAAGCCGGAATCTCCGTTACTCCTCCCGGAATCCTCCGAGCGGCAAAGGCCGCAAACAACAAACCCTCACGGGTCGAGCGTGCGCAAGAGCTCCAGCGGCGGCTACATCCGGGACACTGAGCAGGAGGGTGGGCGGAGCCAGGAGCTAGCGGGAATCAGGGGGCGTGGCTAGCGAGAAATCGAAAAGTGGAGACTATGCGAAAGGGGCGGGGGAGGAGCTATCGCCTTGGTAACGGGAGCAGTGATTGACGGGAGTGTCCAGCTGGGAGATGGGCGGGAAAAAATCTCCACAGGGCTTACCTCAGAGAGCTGGAGCTAGCTGTGTCCTCATCTGTGCGGATCAGATCGTCACATGTAGGGATTGGGTGATATTAGATCGTCACATGTAGGGATTGGGTGATATTAGATCGTCACATGTAGGGATTGGGTGATATTAGATCGTCACATGTAGGGATTGGGTGATATGGGGTCGCTCTGTTCCTTAATATTTTACATACTGAACTGCTATAGGTAAGTGATAGGCTGCTCCCACTCTCATGCTCCCCTCAGGTTGACCGGGTTCGACAAAGATCAGATCCCAATCGGCGATCGAGCAAATTTTACGATCGGGATCGGCTGGAAAATAATCGGAAATCAGATTTTAAAATCGATCCATCCTCAGATCGCAACCCTACCCAACAGTATTTTGTCCTACCCACACCCCCAGGTTGTCCCCACAGAATCCTGCCCTTCCCCCCTCCCCGGGTTGCTTCCACAGTTTCATGTCCCCTACTGTATATATAAAAGAACTAGCTATAACCCACTACTTCGTCCGCTGTCCCCTCACCCTTGCGCGAACCACCTGGAGCGCGGCCCGTGGTCCCCCACGGCCCTTTCCTTGCAGCGGGCACTGGCCCCTCCTACAGCATCGTGAGCCGGGACCCCACGGCCCCGCTGCTGCACCTCAGTCCCTCCCACCACCTGCGCCCCCCTTCCTCTCCTTTAGCGATCACAGTCACCTCCTACATCTACCCCTTCGCCCCACCACCACCTACCCATGACCCCTGTTACCCCCCCCCTTTCCACATGTGCAGTCTGGCCCCCCTACTTACCTTCTGCCCTCTGGTGCCAACCCCCTCCCCTCGAAAGGGGTGGAGGGTCGGCAAACATGGCTGCTCTGGAGCGTTAAAGTAGCAGCCTCCTGGAGTATCGTTAAGGTGAGGGGCAAAGTGGTAAAGTATGTGTAAATGTGATTGTGTGGGGTTAGGGGCTAGGATGTAGAGGGCAATAGGAAGTTTTGTGGATTGCTATGGTCCAAAGTGTGTGAGATTACACAGATGGAGATGTGAGTTTGTGGGGTCCTGGGAAAAACATATCTGCGCTATTGTGATGAAAAGTAGCCTATTCCGCAATCCAGTGTAGTAACTATGTTTGTGGAAACTTTCTGCCAAATCGGTGGAGCGGGTTTTGCGTGATTGAGGAACAAACATTAATACTCTCCTTCCCCTGTTCTCTCTCTGGTCCTGGAGTCTTTAAGGAGTGACAGGTGCGATGAAAGTGATGTCACTACATCGCCCCCTCCTGGTCCCAGGACACCGCAAGGAAAGAAAGCGGCCGGGGGGTGAAGCAGGGAGCGGACCAAAGGACGCCAATGAGTTGGGGTAGCTCGGACCCACTGCCCATGACAGCGAGACAGCAAATGTAAGACTGTCCAAAGAGGTCCCCACTATCCTCGGGCCTGGTGCAAGTTCACTGTTGACCCCATGGTTAAAGCGGCCCCAATCTGGAATATGTAGTTCAGTTCTGAGTACCAGGTCATAGAAAGGATGTCCTAAATTTTGAAAGGGTTCAACGGAGAGCCACAAAACTGATAAGGGCCCTGGAGGACCACGGTTGTGAGAAGGGACTAAGGTCAGGGCCCCATGTAGCGTAAACGCTGTACTGTAAGGACTGTAGAATAGCATACTCTATGAGCTGGTTTTGGACTGTGATTCTTTGGAATAGCCTTACCAGGAGGTGGTTCTATACGTTAAGGACTGTGAATCTGTGGAATAGCCTACCCAGGATCTGGTGCCATACTGTAAGGACTGTGAATCTGTGGAATAGCCTACCCAGGAGCCTGTGCCATACTGTAAGGACTGTGAATCTGTGGAATAGCCTACCCAGGAGCTGGTTGCAGCAGCTAACGGCTTCAAAAATGGATTACATGCCTTCTTAGAGAAAAATAGCATTGATACTAATGGAATGTAAGGAATGTCATGCCATTTCCCATCACCTGGTTAAACTTGATGGACATATGTGTTTTTTCAACCGTACTAAGTGTGTCATTATATAGTCCCAGGTATGCAGATGTGTAATATCTGCACAGACTGGTGGAGTAATGTAGTTTATGTCAGAAAAAAACGTCCAACATCTCATATACTGGAAGCAAACCTTACCAGGGATGATCGTAAAAAGCAGAACACATTTCTCACAAAATGTTACACAGCGGCAAGTCCCCAGAATTTACACAAGGTGATGGGTGACACTCCAGTTTTCACAAGTAACAGTAACTCACGTGCTTGGTGTGCGACTACGTTCAGGCGCAACATGGACTGGGCAAAAATGATCCATTACTGGACCAGCTTCTAAAAAGGAGTCAGAACAACCATACAGTGGGGCAAAAAAGTATTTAGTCAGTCACCAATAGTGCAAGTTCCACCACTTAAAAAGATGAGAGGCGTCTGTAATTTACATCATAGGTAGACCTCAACTATGCGAGACAAAATGAGAAAACAAATCCAGAAAATCACATTGTCTGATTTTGTAAGAATTTATTTGCAAATTATGGTGGAAAATAAGTATTTGGTCACCTACAAACAATCAAGATTTCTGGCTCTCACAGACCTGTAACTTCTTTTTTAAGAGTCTCCTCTTTCCTCCACTCATTACCTGTAGTAATGGCCCCTGTTTAAACTTGTTATCAGTATAAAAAGACACCTGTGCACACCCTCAAACAGTCAGACTCCAAACTCCACTATGGTGAAGACCAAAGAGCTGTCAAAGGACACCAGAAACAAAATTGTAGCCCTGCACCAGGTTGGGAAGACTGAATCTGCAATAGGCAACCAGCTTGGATTGAAGAAATCAACTGTGGGAGCAATAATTAGAAAATGGAAGACATACAAGACCACTGATAATCTCCCTCGATCTGGGGCTCGACGCAAAATCTCACCCCGTGGGGTCAAAATGATCACAAGAACGGTGAGCAAAAATCCCAGAACCACGCAGGGGGACCTAGTGAATGAACTGCAGAGAGCTGGGACCAATGTAACAAAGCCTACCATCAGTAACACACTACGCCGCCAGGGACTCAGATCCTGCAGTGCCAGACGTGTCCCACTGCTTAAGCCAGTACATGTCCGGGCCCATCTGAAGTTTGCTAGAGAGCATTTGGATGATCCAGAAGAGTATTGGGAGAATGTTCTATGGTCTGATGAAACCAAACTGGAACTGTTTGGTAGAAACACAACTTTTCGTGTTTGGAGGAAAAAGAATACTGAGTTGCATCCATCAAACACCATACCTACTGTAAAGCATGGGGGTGGAAACATCATGCTTTGGGGCTGTTTCTCTGCAAAGGGGCCAGGACGACTGATCTGGGTACATGAAAGAATGAATGGGGCCATGTATCGTGAGATTTTGAGTGCAAACCTCCTTCCATCAGCAAGGGCATTGAAGATGAAACGTGGCTGGGTCTTTCAACATAACAATGATCCAAAGCACACCGCCAGGGCAACGAAGGAGTGGCTTTGTAAGAAGCATTTCAAGGTCCTGGAGTGGCCTAGCCAGTCTCCAGATCTCAACCCTATAGAAAACCTTTGGAGGGAGTTGAAAGTCCGTGTTGCCAAGCGACAGCCCCAAAACATCACTGCTCTAGAGGAGATCTACATGGAGGAATGGGCCAACATACCAACAACAGTGTGTGCCAACCTTGTGAAGACTTACAGAAAACGTTTGACCTCTGTCATTGCCAACAAAGGATATAGAACAAAGTATTGAGATGAAATTTTGTTACTGACCAAATACTTATTTTCCACCATAATTTGCAAATAAATTCTTACAAAATCAGACAATGTGATTTTCTGGATTTTTTTTCTCTTTTTGTCTCTCATAGTTGAGGTCTACCTATGATGTAAATTACAGACGCCTCTCATCTTTTTAAGTGGTGGAACTTGCACTATTGGTGACTGACTAAATACTTTTTTGCCCCACTGTATATAACAAGTGCTCGCCCATTGCCCCATAGTTCTGGTTCATAGCACAGGAAACATCAAATAACTTCCCACCTGATACAACACCTAGTGCTACATTCACACATCTGAGGTACACATTTTTCATGGCCATCTTGCACCCAAGGGGCAAATATCAGAACATGACCTATATTTTGATGTTCCGTTACAAACTGCTAAAATATTGGTCGTGTCAATAGCACCCATTCACATACAATGAAGTGAATACAGCTGTCACAAAGATGATTTTCACTTTAGAATCCCGCCAGGAACAACATCTGCAAGGAGTTTGTATGTTCTCCCCGTGTTTGTGTGGATTTCCTCCCATTCTACCAAGACATACTGAAAAAAAAATGTACATATGGGGCTCACAATCTACATTAAAAAAAAAAAGTTGATTTTCACTGTTGTGTGAATATAAGGTAAGTTCAACCACAATTCCACCTCTCCACTGTCAAGAGAAGACATCAACCAACATGTTATATTACCATGTAATGGCATGCTACATCAGGACCTAACCAGTAGTATCCCTGACTACATAGCCAGAGGTATAACCAGTAGGATGCTCTGCTGTATAGCCAGTGGTATAACCAGTAGGATGCTCTGCTGTATAGCTAGAGGTATAACCAGTAGTATCCCTGACTACATAGCCAGAGGTATAACCAGTAGGATGCTCAGCTACAGTGTTGGCCAAAAGTATTGGCACCCCTGCAATTCTGTCAGATAATTCTCAGTTTCTTCCAGAAAATGATTGCAAGCATAAACTCTTTGGTATTAATATCTTCATTCTTCATTTATTTTGCTTGCAATGAAAAAACACGAGAGAATGAAAAAAAAAGTCAAATCATTGATCATTATACACAAAACTCCAAAAATGGGCCGGACAGAAGTATTGGCCCTCTCAGCCTAATACTTGGTAGCAGAACCTTTAGACACAATAACTGCGCACAACCGCTTCCGGTAATCATCAATGAGTTTCTTACAATGCTCTGCTGGAATTTTAGACCATTCTTCTTTGGCAAACTGCTCCAGGTCCCCCCTGAGATGTGAAGGGGGCCTTCTCCAAACTGCCATCAAGAGATCTCTCCACAGATGTTCTATGGGATTCAGGTCTGGCCTCATTGCTGCCACTTTACAAGTCTCCAGTGCTTTCTCTCAAACCATTTACTAGTACTTTTTGAAGTGTGTTTTGGGTCGTTGTCCTGCTGGAAGACCCATGACCTCTGAGGGAGACCCAGCTTTCTCACACTGGGGCCTACATTATGCTGCAAAATTTGTTGGTAGTCTTCAGACTTCATAATGCCATGCACACGGTCAAGCAGTCCAGTGCCAGAGGCAGCAAAGCAACCCCAAAACATCAGGGAACCTCCGCCATGTCGGACTGTAGGGGGCGTCTTCTTTTCTTTGAAGGCCTCTTTTTTTTTTTTCCTGTAAACTCTATGTTGATGCCTTTCCCTACTTTTGTCTCATCTGACCAGAGAACATTCTTCCAAAACATTTTTGGCTTTCTCAGGTAAGTTTTGGCAAACTCCAGCCTGGCTTTTTTATGTCTCTGGGTAAGAAGTGGGGTCTTCCTGGGTATCCTACCATACAGTCCCTTTTCATTCAGACGCCGATGGATAGTACGGGTTGACACTGTTGTACCCTCGGACTGCAGGGCAGCATGTACTTGTTTGGATGTTAGTCGAGGTTCTTTATCCACCATCCGCACAATCTTGCGTTGAAATCTCTCGTCAATTTTTCTTTTCCATCCACATATGGGGAGGTTAGCCACAGTGCCATGAGCTTTAAACTTCTTGATGACACTGCGCACGGTAGACACAGGAACATTCAGGTCTTTGGAGATGGACTTGTAGCCTTGAGATTGCTCATGCTTCCTCACAATTTTGCTTCCCAAGTCCTCAGACAGTTCTTTGGTCTTCTTTCTGTTCTCCATGCTCAATGTGGTACACACAAGGACACAGGGCAAAGGTTGAGTCAATGTTAATCCATTTCAACTGGCTGTAAGTGTGATTTAGTTATTGCCACCACCTGTTAGGTGCCTCAGATAAGTAACAGGTGCTGTTAATTACACAAATTAGAGAAGCATCACATGATTTTTCAAACAGTGCCAATACTTTTGTCCACGCACTTTTTATGTTTGCTGTGGAATTATATCCAATTTGGCTTTTTGACAATTCTTTTTGTGGTTTTCCATTGAAGACAAATTAAATGAAGATAATAATACCAAAGATTTTGTGATTGCAATCATTTTCTGGAAGAAAATGAGTATTACCTGACAGTATTGCAAGGGTGCCAATACTTTTGGCCAACACTGTACATAGCCAGATGTATAACCAGTAGGATGCTCTGCTGTATAGCTAGAGGTATAACTAGTAGGGTGCTCAGCTGTATAGCCAGAGGTATAACCAGTAGGATGCTCTGCTGTATAGCCAGTGGTATAGCCAGTAGTATTCCTTACTACATAGCCAGAGGTATAACCAGTAGGATGCTCTGCTGTATAGCCATTGGTATAATCAGTAGAATGCTCGGCTGTATAGCCAGAGGTATAACCACTAGGATGTTTGGCTGTATAGTCAGAGGTATAACCAGTAGGATGCTCAGTTGTATAGCTACAGGTATAACTAAATAGGATTCTCGGCTGTACAGCTAGAGGTGAAACCAGTAGGATTCTCGTTTATATAGCCAGGCAGTATAACCAGTAGGATGCTTGACCGTATAGCTAGACTTATAACCAGTAGGATGCTCACTTGTATAGCTACAGGTATACCAATAGGATTCTCGGCTGTAACAAGGTGTAACAAGTAGAGATGAGCGAATATGCTCAAACGAATACCTCCAAAGCATAGCTCCCGATGCAGGGAAGGTGGCAGGGGCAGTAAGGGTTAGTGCACACGTAAATAACGTGTCGCTTATTTTGGCACCGGAAAAAAAGCTTCCTAATTAGGAAGCTTTTTTTGGACCTTGCCAAGTTTTTTTTTTTTTTTTTGTAAAAACAGCTTCAAAAAAGCCAGGCTGTTTTCCCCTCCTGTAAAGTGAATGGGCTGAAAAAACCGCGTCACGGTTTTTTCCGCGCGTCCCCAATACTGCGAGAGAACTCTCTCCAGCGCCACCTCCATCTTCGTCAGCAGCGTCCTCTTCATCCTCTTCTTCCGGCACTTCTAGGCCTCGGCTCTAAAACAATAAAGTGGAGCTCCATCACCCAAAATTATAGATAGAAAAATTTATGAACACATGAGCAAAGGGCTGCACGGAGAAAGCTCCCGACTGTGTCACGGAGTCTAAGTAAGTAAGTCAAAATAAAGAAAAAAAGTTCTCCAGCAGACCTAATAAAATGTAACCTTTACTTCGCATAGTTAAAAACATGTACAAAACGGATCCATAACAATTAAAAACAGAGAAAAAACCATAGCTTACGTGTTTCGGAACGAAAACTACAATTCCTTACTCATAGCTACGAATAAGGAATTGTATTTTTCGTTCCGAAACGCGTAAGCTATGTTTTTTTTTCTCTGTTTTTAATTGTCATGGAACTTTTTTTCTTTATTTTGGCTTCTAGGCCTCGGGTCTTGGGCAGAGTAGATTGCGTATGCCCACAGGCCACGAGAAAATGGCCACTTACAATACAGCGTAAGTGGTCATTTTCTTGTGGCTTGTGCACATGCGCAGTCTGCTCTGCCCGAGGCCTAGAAGTCTGAAACCTGCACCGGAAGAAGATGAGTGAAGAGGACGTTGCTGAAGAAGATGGAGGCAGCGCTGGAGAGAGTTCTCTCGCAGCATTGGGGATGCCCCCAGTGCTGCGAGAGAACTCATTTGCATACCGACAAAAACCGGGATTCCTACAGAACGGCAGCGCGGAGAAGACAATGAAAGGTAGGAGAATAGCCTTTCTTAAGGCTATTCCGGCGTGTTACTCAGAAAAAAATGTGTTTGAAAGATAGGATCCCTTTAAAGAACTTCATCTGTATAGCCTAGAGGAAAGAATGGGAAGGGGCTTCTTCTGTCGTCAATCTTCTATGTTTCTATTAGCACTATGGCTATTACATTGTAGACCACCTTGTATACACCCAACATATAACCGCATAAATACAGTCAGAGACATACAATTCTGATTTATCATCCACTTTAATATAAAATATAGAAGATAACCGCACTGGGCCTATGACGATTTTTTCATTGGAATATTAATTGTTAAAAAGTCCTCGGCTAAAATCACACTTTGACCTATCAGGAGGCTTTCTGCTTGTGTTTTAAGAACAGTCACGTCTTCATCCCCCTCGCTAACCAGTCCTGGGGGCTTGTACCTCTGACTGAAGTGAGTTAGGGCCAACTTTTTGGCTCTACACAAATTAGAAAATTCAGCGGCCATCTTTGGTGTGCTGTGGCCGTGCTCCTTGGCTTTCTCCATCTGAGTGTCATCTAATGTGGCTTCATGAATGAGAAGATCAGCGTCCTGACAGAGCCTCACAGCCCCTGTAGCAGTCACCCCCGAACAGTCTCCCAGGATGCAGACCTTTCTACCAGGCATGGGGTCTCCCACCACATCACATGGAGAGATGGTCTGTCCGTTTTCAAGGGTCACAGCAGAACCGAGCTTCAGCTTCCCATATAATGGACCAGGTGGAATACCTAAGGAGAAGACGAGAAAAACACCATCAGGTGTAATGGCGAAATCTAACCACTGATGTTCTAATCGTCTCCAGTGTAGACAAGAACAATTTGTTACAATGTATTAGTCAGGAGTCCAACATTTTTATGTTCTAGGCGATTGTCTTGTTGGGTCGTTTGTGGGAACTATTAGGGTATGTTCACAAGTCAACTGAAAATCCAAAGTGTATGTCTGCTGCAGAAATCACAAGAAGGATATTTTCCTGTCATGCAAAGGCCACTGATTGGGTATGTGAGCCTCTCCGCTACCAACATGAAACGGAAGGGGACTGTACAACCGAGTGTCGGGGATACGGAAGTATGACTTTTGCTTTTGTTTTACACCCACTCCAGCCGCCCCTGAGTTTCCTAGACGAGTAATGTGTCAAAATTTACTTCCTCTTGGGTTCTTTAACCACTTCAGTACCGGGCCAATTTGTGGTCCAGGACCAGACACATTTTAGGTTTATTATGTATGTGCGGTTTTGAGGTCTGTAAAATTTTTCTCGTATGTCTTAGTCAACTAATTTTTGCGTCTTTTTTTGGGGACACATAGGGCTTTATTTTTATGTTATTTTTATTTTCAAATGTGTTTTAATTTTTTTTATATCCAGGAAAATGTAAACAAAATAGGAGGGAAATTGTGTCTGGTTTTCAATTTATAATTTTTTTTTTATTTAATAACACAAAGTGTCACTGAAAAACTTTATAATATAGTTTTTCCTCTCCGTTACGGTAATTTTTATTTTGTATGGAGTCGTTGGGGGTGGGGCTATAACCTTTAATAACGGCGTTTTACTTTTTATTATTTTATTTACATTTTTAAAAAACTTTTTTTTATTATATTTTTATTTTTTTTCCAGATTGTGTCCCCATAAAGTGATAAGAGACCTTTGGGGACATCTGATCACTTTTTTTTTTTTTTTGTACTTGAGGCTGATTTCTCCTATAACTGGGGCTGGTACATTTAACCTCAGTTGCAGGAGAAATCCAGCCTGTATACTGTATACACAGTATACAGAGCTGATCTGGGGTCCTGTAGGACCCAGCAGCTCTGGCAGGACACTGCTCCCAGCAGATCACGTGTCTGCCGGGTCAGAGGGCAGCTGAATTATGGCTGCGTCCATAGCCGTGTATACAGCGCTCATTGAGCGCTGTATACACAGCGATCGAGATAGCAGAGGAGGTAATAAATCTTCCCTGCTAGCTCTCTGGGAGCTCCGGCTGAAGTTACAGCCGGCTCCTAGTGAAAGCAGCTACACGATCTCTGTGCAGCTGCTGTGTTCTGACTGGACGTACAGGTACGTCCTGTCAGAACAAGGCAACCACTTCCCGGACGTATATAGTCTATGGGCGGTCCGGAAGTGGTTAAGCACCGAATCACAATTTTCTAGACTGGTTCTGACTCTTGGTTACATGATCAACCAGCACCAACCCCCAAAATCGCCCCGGCTGCTTCCTCCTCTCCGTGTTCAATGGATTATGTCGATTGTATTATGTCGATTGACTTTACTATTACAGTGATCTCTTCTGCCAGCCCTCAGGTAATACCAGTGAACAGGAAAGCAGAGCAGCTCAGTGGGATCACATGACCGAGAGTTGGAAACTTGGGGTTCAGCACTTAGAGAAGAAGTAAGTTTTAACAAAATCTCTGGAGAATCCCTTTAAGGCTGCGTTTCAATGTAGCAGAAGCCGCATGAAGACATCCCTCTTGCCTGCAGCCATCAATCTCCACACAATTATGCAGGGAGATACTTCTGTTTACCTGTACAAATGTGATCATTGGTGGCCACGTGCAGGCAGGTTCTAGCTGCGCGCGGCATCAGATACAATGCGAAAACTGACAATTGGTGCTTCGTATGGGAAGTTAAGCGCCTGTACTCGGATGTATTCACATGGTGCAGCTACGTGAAATAGGATTCAATTTTATTCCAATGCTCTTTAAAAGGACCCTTAGTCACCATGGCACAAAGTGAGAAGTGGGCATCTCCAAAGTAGACAACTCACCAAGTTCTCGTAGTTTATTCACGTTGAGCTTTCCCGGTCGATCCTTCTCCGTGATCACAAACCCAAATGATGGGATACGATGATAGAGCTTAAACGCCTGGACCGTGAACTGTTCATTTTCTAGGAGACAGTAGGTCCCATCAGTGGTATCAGCAGATATAACCTGCTCTTCTGTGGACGGGGGGCTGCAGACTCCAGGACACTTGGAGAAGTCTTTGAACTCTTCTGGAGGGCACTGGTCTTCTGACGGCAACAATTCATGGACGGTATACGTAAATGCAAGCTGCGAATGCGACACCTCCAGACTCATCTGGACGAAGCTCCTCAGACCCACAGGACCATAGATGTCCACATGCTGCTTACTAGGCACGGCACCACACTGGAGACTGACGGTACAGAGGAACCCGGGGAGGCCGAACATGTGATCCCCATGGAGGTGAGTAATGAAGATCTTGGTAATTCTGCCTGCAGACAGCGAGACCACACGAGACGTTATTGTCTATACATGAATGCGATTACATAGTGGTCAACGGTTTCAATGTGATAAGAAATATTAGGCTCCGCAACATGGCTGCCAATCACATCCTGACGGTTAGAATAACCCCAATTTACTATTTTTTCTGAACGAGGCTAACTGATGGCAGACATACATTGGGATCTGGACTATGAGGGATAAATAAGACATTCAGGAAGGAACCAAAGACCAAGAATATCTCTGAGTGTTCCTGGAGGAGCCCTGCAATCCTTATTTTATCCTGCAAGGTGCTGGCACCGAATCCTGCAGCTGCCGAGCTCAGCAGAGCTGGTGACAGCTGGGATATCCGCACATCATAAAATGTAGCGGGCATGCGGCAGCACATGGGGCAGGATGCAGATATTATCTCTGCACCGCTCAGGTTTCACTACCAGGGATTAGAGGCGAGACTTAAATAGAAGCCCAGTAAATAATTACATCCCAATGGGAGCCTGCACGACTAATGCAATTATACGGCCCTAGAATATAGAGCACTACAGGGTATGTTCTGAGGTCACACAGGATACGTCATCAGTATCGATTGGTGGTGATTCCATACTTGGAACCCACCCCCGCGCTGCTCCTATTCAGATAACAGATGCAGAGCTTCATTACCCCAATGCCACCACTCTACAGAGGAGGGCACTGCAGCCTGATCAGAGTAATCATTTGGTATTTGACTGGTGTGGTGATCAACTCCTAGGAGCCATATTTGCAGTGCTACCTGTAATGTGCTTGTGTAAATAAGGGGGCGCCACAGGTCATTCACTTAGCTAAAGGTCACAGAAGACAGAACCCCCTCCCATATATCAAATATTGATGCCCTACCCTACACCATCGATATTTAACGGGCTGCTGCCATGAACAGAAATTTTTCTCTATCCTGTGACTATGTGCCCAGTTATACGGCCAATAAAGTTTCTCCAAATCACTTGAGAGGTGTCATGGCGGCTTTCCCAGAAAAAGATAAAGTGTAACGTGTCAGATAGTCGAGTCCTGGGCGGTCACTTCAGCTCCTTACCTGCTCGGAGGGCGCTCTTCATGAATTGCGTCTGGGTGCCCTCCCCACAGTCAAACAGCCAGCACTCCCCTTCTGTACGGAAGACTATGGCCGAGGCCCCTCTGCAGGGGGATGGATAGGCAGACCCGGTCCCCAGGAAGGTGACATCCATGGACATAGTGGCAGCCAATCAGCAAGCAGGAACCTGGACATACAGTATATCTATATTATAAAAATGAATTTCTGTCTGTCTGTCTGTCTGTCCTCTAATGCGAACCAAACGACTGGACCGATCTTCACCAAATTTGGTACAGAGATACTTCAGGTATCCGGGAAGGTTTAAGACAAGACTCCAACTCGCTCGGACGTACCGTTGCTGAGATACAGCATTCCAAACACAATGCCCCCCCCCCCTTAGCCAATACAAACCTGCAAGTCTTTCACTCATATTCCATCTGCAATACACATGGTCACTCCACATGCACAATACAACACTGATATCCAAACTGAGATACACGCATCAGAGGATTAGATACACAGATCAGCACAAAGTATTACACGCCAGAGGATTAGATACACGCATCTGCACACAGTCCCACATGCCGAAGGATTAGATACACGCATCTGCACAAAGTACAACACGCCGGGGGGATTGGATACATGCGTCTGCACACAGTTCCACACACCAGAGCATAAGATATGCCCATCTGCACACAGTACCACATGCCGTAGGATTAGATACGTGCATCTACACACAGTTCCACATGCCGTAGGATTAGATACGTGCCTCTTCACACAATACCACACAGGGGAGGATTAGATACGTGTGTCTGCACACAGTACCACACTTTTGAGGATTAGATACATGCCTCTGCACACAGTACCACACGGGGGAGGATTAGATACACGCATCTGCACACAGTACCACATGCCAGAGGATTAGATACGCGCATCTGCACACAGTACCACATGCCAGAGGATTAGATACGCGCATCTGCACACAGTACCACACGCCAGAGGATTAGATAAGCACGTCTGCACACAGTGCCACATGCCGTAGGATTAGATACGCGCGTCTGCTTATAGTTCCACATGCCAGACGATTAGATACGCACATCTTCACACAGTTGTACATGCCATAAGACTAGATACATGCGTCTGCACACAGTACCACATGCTGTAGGATTAGATATGCGCGTCTTCACACAGTTCCACACGCCGTAGGATTAGATACGCACCTCTTCACACAATAACCCACAGGGGAGGATTAGATACGTTCGTCTGAACACAGTATCACACTTTGGAGGATTAGATACATGCCTCTGCACACAGTACCACATGCCAGATAATTAGATATGCGTCTCAGCACACAGTACCACACGGGGGAGGATTAGATACGCGCATCTGCACACAGTACCTCACGCCAGAGGATTAGATAACCTGTCTGCACACAGTACCACACGCCAGATGATTAGATACGCGCATCTGCACATAGTACCACATGCCGTAAGATTAGATATGCCCGTCTGCACACAGTTTCACTTACCAGAGGATTAGATACATGCCTCTTCACACAATGCCACACAGGGGAGCATTAGATAAACACATCTGCACACAGTACCACACGCCAGAGGATTAGATATGTGCATCTGCACACAGTACCACACCAAGGATTAGATACTTTGGTCTAAACACAGTACTACACGGGAAAGGATTAGATACAGCTTTACTCCAGGTATCCATAACAACTGATCACAGGTTTTTACTGATATCTAAAATGAGATACACACAATCACATGACGCTTATGGACATACACACAAACCACATACAACATACACCAGTGCAAAATTGGACATTTCTTATGGGGTCACTACACAAACATAAAATGTAATATACCCGTGCGAAGCCGGGTCCTCCCTCTAGTATTATATATACACAGCAAGGACATGAGGAGAAGAGTAAGATCCTTAAAGGACAAGTCTACCAAACACATCTTCTATTCTTTAGTGTCAATGCAAAAAATATCTGTCTTCATGGTTACAGACTACAAACAAACCCTGTGTAGTCAGACCCTACACAATCCCCTCTATATGTCCAGGACTTGCTGACATCAGCAGAGAGAGGGCAGGTGGGCGGGGTATGACTGCCGGACCACACTGGGGTCTGTAATCATGGAGACACATAACTCTGCACTGGGGCTGCATACACAATACTATAGGAGATCAAGACTAACAATCCATCAAATTGTTTATTAAAGGTGCACTTTGCCTTTAATAGTGATATAGCCACATTCTGTATTTATTAAAATACATAGACAGTGAAATCTGTTTTTACTTTCTAAGTGTAGATTTCTTTTTCTATTTTCTGTCCATGATTCCGGTGGCGGACATCTTGCCTGAGATTCTCCTCTGCTCTCTTTAGTGATACAAGAGTGTGTGTGGGGGAGGGGAAATAACTTGTAACATCATATATTGTCTGTAGTGATGTAATAATTGCCAAGTGTCTTTCTATTGTTAGGCTTAGTGGCCAGAGTGGAAATTACTGAATACAACTTAAAACCCGGATAGCAACATGGAAAAGGTAAAATAAAATAAAAAATCTTAAAATTTGTTTAACATAAAAGCTTGGTTCAAAAATTCATTTTTTAATAAATCATTCCCTTTATAATTGTATCACCAGTTTCTAACCCTGGGAAAGCTGGGTGATCCGGCTTCTCCGAACTAGCACAGAGCAAATAAGCAGCAATATGGAGTCTGGGATATAACGTAGATCACAGCTTCCACACCCAACTTTCCCAGGGATGAGAACGGTAACCTGGATTACTTATACAGGTGTCTCTGCAGCACTAGGGCCATGGAACACAACAGATCACATGACTTGTTTAACTCAGCAGCGCCCCTTCAGGTACAGGATAAGTACAGGACCACAGCGATCACATACTGAGCCAAACAGAGGAGCTCCGAGTAACTACAATCTAATACAGGCATGAATTGGTTAACTACATGGCCCTATTACCCCAAACCTGCCCGCCAATGCCCTGCCCCCACTACTGTACCTCCAGCTGTGCCCTGGCTCAACCACGTGGAGCAACCGGAACCGGAAGTCAGACATATTACTACTCACAATGTCAGGGCGGAAGTCAGAAGGAAACCGGAAATAGGAGCTCGAAGATGGCGGCGGCCGCTACATAGCACTGGCAGTAAGACTGAGCAAACGTATGGGGGTTGTCGTGCGCTCCCTGCTGCTGGGTTTATGTCACTGCGATTACTCTGCTTGTGGACCCTGCTGCTGATGTTAGATAACGGCACCCCCAATACCAGTCTTATGTCACTGCGCCCCCTGCTGCTGATGTTAGATAACGGCACCCCTAATACTAGTCTTATGTCACTGCGCCCTCTGCTGCTGGTGTTATGTAACGGCACCCCTAATAATAGTCATATTACTGCGCCCTCTGCTGCTGATGTTAGATAACGGCACCCCTAATACTAGTCTTATGTCACTGCGCCCTCTGCTGCTGGTGTTATGTAACGGCACCCCTAATACCTTTCTTATGTCACTGCGCCCTCTACTGCTGGAGTTAGGTAACGGCACCCCTAATACCAGTCTTATGTCACTGCGCCCTCTGCTGCTGGAGTTAGGTAACTGCGCCCCTAATACCAGTCTTATGTTACTGCGCCCTCTGCTGCTGGAGTTAGGTAACTGCGCCCCTAATACCAGTCTTATGTTACTGCGCCCTCTGCTGCTGGCCTTATGTCACTGCGCCCCTAATATCAGTCTTATGTCACTGCGCCCTCTGCTGCTGGAGTTATGTAACGGCGCCCCTAATAATAGTCTTATGTCACTACGCCCTCTGCTGCTGGAGTTATGTAACTGCGCCCCTAATAATAGTCTTATGTTACTGCGCCCTCTGCTGCTGGTGTAATGTAACGGCACCCCTAATACTAGTCTTATATTACTGCGCCCTCTGCTGCTGGTGTTATGTAACGGCACCCCTAATAATAGTCATATTACTGCGCCCTCTGCTGCTGGAGTTGTGTAACGGCACCCCTAATACTAGTCATATCACTGCTCCCTCTAGTGCACTGGTTAGGTAACGGCGCCCCTAATACCTTTCTTATGTCACTGCGCCCTCTGCTGCTGGAGTTAGGTAACGACATCCCTAATACCTTTCTTATGTCACTGCGCTCTCTACTGCTGGAGTTAGGTAACGGCACCCCTAATACCAGTCTTATGTCACTGCGCCCTCTGCTGCTGGAGTTAGGTAACTGCGTCCCTAATATCAGTCTTATGTCACTGCGCCCTCTGCTGCTGGCGTTAGGTAACTACGCCCCTAATACCAGTCTTATGTCACTGCGCCCTCTGCTGCTGGAGTTAGGTAACTGCGCCCCTAATATCAGTCTTATGTCACTGCGCCCTCTGCTGCTGGCCTTGTCACTGCGCCCCTAATATCAGTCTTATGTCACTGCGCCCTCTGATGCTGGAGTTAGTTAAATGCGCCCCTAATATCAGTCTTATGTCACTGCGCCCTCTGCTGCTGGAGTTATGTAACGGCGCCCCTAATAATAGTCTTATGTCACTGCGCTCTCTGCTGCTGGAGTTAGATAACTGCACCCCTAATACTAGTCTTATGTCACTACGCCCTCTGCTGCTGGTGTAATGTAACGGCGCCCCTAATAATAGTCTTATGTTACTGCGCCCTCTGCTGCTGGTGTAATGTAACTGCGCCCCTAATAATAGTCTTATGTTACTGCGCCCTCTGCTGCTGGTGTAATGTAACGGCGCCCCTAATAATAGTCTTATGTCACTGCGCCCTCTGCTGCTGGAGTTAGGTAACGGCACCCCTAATAATATAATCAAATCAGAGACTTTATTGGCACGTCTGAATAGACATTTGGCATTGCCAAAGCAAAAGAGTGGGTAATGGGAGTTGTTGGGGTTTAGAGTGGAGAAGGTTGGAGGGGGAGGGTGGTGGGAATGGGGGGGGGGGGGGTGGCTGGGTCATTGTGCCCTCTGCTGCTGGAGTTAGGTAACGGCACCCCTAATACTATTGCACAACAAAGTAGCCAATTAAAGCAAACAATGACCCGTCTAAAACGTAACTTTTATTCATATATAAATAAATCGTCAACCTGCCAAGTACTAAGACCTACCAATCCAGGGGTGACCGGGAAGTAGGAGGTGGCGGTCTTGAGATTGACTTTCAGGGACGTTTTATCCAGATCAATGGCGTATACAGGCCAAACCATTCCCTGTGACCCCATCACTCTATTTGAGGTCCTCGTATACTGTATAGAGAGGTCCTTTTATTTTGGGATCACGGTGTGGAATTTTATTTATTTACATCTGAATAAAAGTTCCGTTCTAGACGGGTTATTGTTTGATTTAGTCGGGTGCCCTTGTTGTCCAATATTGATACTTTGATATCCCCACGCCTAGTGATATACTCGCCCCTAATACTAGTCTTATGTCACTGCGCCCCCTACTGCTGGTGTTGAGTAATGGCGCTCCTGACTCGTATTATACAGTGATTAAAGCTGAGCCCTAATAGAGACCTGTAGTCATACATGGCTGGTGGGGAATCAGAGTCCGGGTGCAATTTCACCCCTGCACTCGTGGCTATTATACAGGGTGTGGAGGGCCCTGGAGCCGCAGGGGGCCCTAAGGTCTCTCTGCTACATATGGTAAGTGGGGGGCCTTTATATATTGTGTTAGGGCCCAGGAGCCTCTAGTTCTACCTCTATCTGCACCCCCTATAGCTATTCACCTGTGCAAGGGGGTGCCCACAAAATTAGAAAGGGCTGTGTAAACTGGAGAACCCCTTTAACCAAATTGTCTGTATAGTGTCTGCTGCATCCAGGCCTGCAGCATTGGTCACCCAGTATAAAGTTGGCAGATGACTGACGTCGTCGCCAATCAATATCCAGATTCTTTGCTGTCACCTTTATACAGTTTTTCTGGAGCTCCCCTTTAATACTTCCAATGAGACAATGTTGCATTTCACCAGCAGATGGCGGTCTTACATCACCATAAACCTTATCACAACCACAGGCCGCAGCTGCAATAATGTGAGTTTTATTTTTTGTAAAACTACTAAAAACAAGATACAATATCAGATTTACAAAGCTGAGGAAAAGCAGCGATACAAATGTACAGTCTATGTGAGTTATTGCACCGGTGTCAAGTACAAGGCATATCCGACAAGAGACAGAATTATATCCACAAAATGTACAATATGTTACAAGATTATCTGCAATAGAACAAGTGAGGACACTGAAGATGGCGGCCGAGACCCCGAAATAAACCTTCGGGACTCCACATCATGGAATCAAGGAGATGAGACTCTTAAAGGGACACTCCAGAAAAAAGGATACATAGTGTTATACCTGGTGCAGGGCCTTAGACCCTGAACTAGGCCTGAGGTTCTGCCTGGAGTTGCCCTTTAAGTTAATACTGTCCGTATAGCGAGATGAGAGGGGTGGGCAGGTAAGTGCAGGGGGGGCTACATACATCCAAAAAGTGCAAGGCGTTGGGTGATGAATCCAGAAGTCTTACTCCCATCATCTCTAATCACACGCAGGACTATCCCGCCATCATGTAGCGTTACGTAAGCAGTTCATGACCCTACATGGGCCCTATATACACGTATAGGCCTAGAAGATTGGATTTAAAGGGGGAAGATTCCATTTGAGGAGGGGGCTGGTTAGTCCTCCACAATCCCGGGCCATGGGGTGGTCTTGGTATTATCGCAATAACCCCTGTTTATAATTAGGATACATAATCAATTGCAGATCAGCGGGGTTCGACACATGATCAGCTGACTGAAGAACGCTACAGCCTCTTCGCTACTTACCAAGCATAGCGCCATATATTGCATAGTGGCCATGCTTGGTATTGCAGCTCAGCCCCATAACCTTGAATGGGACTGAGCTGCAATCAGGTCATGTGACCAACGAACGAAACCTCACTGGCCTGTGAAGCAGAAGGAGTGTTAAACATCTGATCCATATGGCTCCCCCTAGTGACAACTGCAGACAGACTGAATTGGATCAGGTTACTATGTCTGTGCAGGGGATTTGGAGCTCTGTATCAGGAAAACAAAGCTTCAATGTCTACAAAATGGGCACAGACTTAAGTGAGATGAATGAGATGTCCAGTGGGGGCTGGTGACTTTAAGCTTGGTCCAGCCAGTACCCACCCCACATTCCCTATGCAGGAATAGCGCCCCCTGCTGCCTGCTTTTGCAGTACACTGTAGTATCAGCAGAGCAGACATTACATGGGGCACATACCCTGGGATCGGGGGTATAATCCCTAATGCCCAGAGCTGTCTTTTCTAAAGTTATTGCCCTCCCGATACTAAATAGAAACGACATGTAATGCGCACAGTCACCTATAGATCAGGTAGTGACCCCGAGGACAGAAGATTTGGCAATATTAACCCTTAGTCAAAAAATATTTCATCTTTATATCAGTGATCTACAAGCTGCCACCACAATCCCCAGCATGCCTCAGGCTCGGAGAACATGCTGGGAGTTGTAGTTCTGCACAGTTGGCTGCAGATCATCGCTCTGGGTGTAATAAAAGGTAGCTGAATATATTCTGGTAACCTAAAGAATTTATTGGGGGGGGGGGGCGTGGTAAGAAAATATCACTCCATTATATATACAGTATATATCTATATACTCTGCATTACGTATAAATATAGCTCTGGGTTGAGCTGTGATTGTGTGTTAGTAACCTGACTGGCCACAAGATGGCGACAGGTCACTGTTAATAGACTGCCAGGCTGGATCAGGCTAATACTACATGTTATAGACATAGCAGAGCTGAGTTTGTCAGGTTACACAATGCTGATTTCACCCGGAGTCACTGTACTCTTACATAGGACTGCCAGTCCCAAGATGCTACATAAGGGTTATGTTGCAAGTTCAGCTCTGCTTCATCTGTCTACCGCATCCGATCCCCGTGAGATGAAGTTTTCTGCCCCGTTTCCAAACAACTCTAATGGAAATCCACACCGTCAGAGATACTGAAGGGCCGGTGTCCTGGAACGGACCTCCGCAAACAGAGTCAGATTCCCAAATCATGTGAGTAGATGTTATACGACCAAAAAGGGTTCTGCAATGTTCAGTTGTAGCAGAGCCAAGTCTGTTACGTGGCACAATTCATTGGCAAATTCAGCTCTGCTACATCTACAGGCTCACTCTGCAACCTAATGCTTGTGATACTTCAAACCAGTAGATTGTTACTGTAGAGGATGTTAAAATACAAGATATAAATAAAGTTATTCAAGTTTAAGCCCCAGACGCCCGGACTCTCAGCGTGTGGCTCCACCATAGGCAGTAGCGCAGTGGATGCTGCAGTCCGTCTGTAATATCCACAGTCTCAATATTCGTGACGGACTGATGTCCCAGGTCTTTACAGTGAAATCATTCCCATGGACACCTGTAGGGGGCGCTCTGTGTAGACCGGGGGTCTCCTCACACTGCAGTCCTGTGTTTTCGGATCAGTAGCTGTACCGGCCCCTCGGGGACAGCTTTGATGATATTCCAGGCGTCGTAGTGCATGAGGCCGATCAGAGCCTTCCCACCTATAGAAATGATCTCATCCCCGGCCTCTAGCCTTCCGGCCTGCTCAGCGGCGCCACCTGCAAGAAAAAAAGGAAGGAATGAAGTGAAGACGTTTTCATGAACGGAGATGCAGTGTAAAGTATGGCGGTGACGGCCTCGGTAAGAGTCTGTAGAGATAGAAGGAGTGAATAGACTGAACGCTTCATAGGGTGGCGGGACATGGGCCAATATATCCTATGTAGGGTACAAGGGAGGTGATGACATCATACAGAACAATAGCAGTGGTGTAGCCACATGTGACGTCACATATGGGGGGTGAAGTGACATCACTGCCTTGGTATTGTGACTGCTGATGATGTCATCAGGGGGCGCTGTATAGGCATTACACAGGATAGGTCTGTCTGACACATGAAGAGATTCGCTGGCGTCATCCAGGAGGGAATAGATTTCTCTAATAATCCCCCCAAACCAACAAGGATTTAACAAGAATCTTAAAGTATTAACACGAGAACCATGTGAGCGCTCATAAATCAGTGCAGACCCCCAAGGAGACAGGGGCAGCCATTGTGCAATACTGGGGGAGGGGGGATATGTAACAGTCAGCCCTGAGATAATGGATCCCTCGGCTGTACGAGACGCATAACACACGGCTGATCTGTATATGGTGACTGAGAGCTGTGTATACAGTCCATGTCCTGTGGGAGGCGCCAGGAGACTTGTAATCCCTAATAGTGAGGCCTTAAAGGGGATGTCATATTCTGCAATCTATCTTGGCCTAGCTATGCAGGAATATCATATAACACGGCTGCCATACAACGAAACGGGTCTCTGCTCTGCACTTTGTCTTGTGGAGGACGACCCCATGTCTATGTCCTTAAAGTGTTGTCTCGGTGCAGAAATCCCTTTAAGAGTAAGGCCAGAAATGTTTCCTAATGTAATGATAGTCGGGTGGGTTCTGCATAGGGGCCTTGAATAGGAGTAAAAACAAGCGAATGAAGCTAAGCAGATATAATCATCTTTATATGGATATGCAAGTCTGCAAGTGCACAGGGGGCGGGGCTTGATTTGCCAAATTTGATTACAGACGGTGGATGAAAACCTGAATCATAGTTAAAGGGGCAACACTGAGCACCAATTCCAATTGGGAGCGGCATTTGCTGTTGTGTTTAGGCAACTCTGGTAAATCAAGCTCCGCCTCCAGTGCACTTGCAGGCTCATTTGTATATCCAGAAAAAGCTGATTATCTCTGCAGTGCTTCATTGGTTTGTGGTCATACAGGTATTTCTATTCCTATTAAATCCCCCAACACGACCCAATTGTTGGTTTGGGAAGAATTTTTGGACCTAACAGAATCCCTTTAAGGCAGGAGTAGGAAACCTCGGCTCTCCAGATGTTGCAAAACTACAACTCCCAGCATGCATACTTGCTCTGCTGTTCTTGGAACTCCCATGGAAGTGAATGGAGGGAGTTGTAGTTTCACAACAGCTGCCCCTGCCTTAAAGGGATTCTGTCAGGTCCAAAAATTCTTCCCAAACCAAAAATTGTGTCATGTAGGGGGCCGGTGGGGGTCAGGTGCAGATGTGACCGGGCAGTTTTGGTCAGGTGCAGGTCTTTTCTGCCCCCATACATTGATGTCTATGATACCAATCTTCTATTACACCTAACTATTACCCTGCAGCATCTCTAAGCCCAGACAAGAATAGCTGCGGAGTTGTATATAGCGCTCAGGTAGGTCGGCATCCACCCAGGCGGCTCCCCTTTAACCCTCGCACTTTAATTTGTACATGTCAGAGTGTCCCATTAAGCTGTCAGGTAGGTGGCGGACACAACACTCACCTTTAAAGATCCTTTTGATGAACAGAGGCCTGTCGCCATATATAGACGCTTTTCCTCCGTCCAAGCTGAAGCCCAGCCCGGCCGAGGTCTTGTGAAGCTCCACACACACCGCATCCTGCAAATCGACCTCACCTGCAACAAAGAACAAGGTGTCATCAGTGTCTATTGTTGTGGAGGACATGTCTGTGCTGCGCCCCTGTAAATCTGCTTTATGGAGGGTGAGCCCAGGTTATGGTGCCTGTAATTACATGGCATATTTACTACTGCTCCACGTGAGGCCAGTGTGAAGAGAAAACATGAAAGGTGAAAAATGCAAATACACAGAAAATCCCTTCGTATCTGAGAATTCAGACCTGTCTGACTCCATTATAAGACCCATCTACCTGTTGACTCCAGTCTAATGCTGCTCATTAGCAATACAGAATAGAAGTCCTAGCAATGTACTGTTATATACTGTGTATATATATAATCTACATAAAACTTCTGATCCAGAACTACTGCCTGTAATATTCTTCAGAGCTGCACTCACTATTCTGCTGGTACAGTCACTGTGTACATACATTACATTACTTATCCTGTATTATACTCCAGAGCTGCGCTCACTATTCTGCTGGTGCAGTCACTGTGTACATACATTACATTACTTATCCTGTACTGATCCTGAGTTATATCCTGTATTATACCCCAGAGCTGTGCTCACTATTCTGCTGGTGCAGTCACTGTGTACATACATTACATTACTTTTCCTGTACTGATCCTGAGTTACATCCTGTATTATACTCCAGAGCTGTGCTCACTATTCTGCTGGTGCAGTCACTGTATACATACATTACATTACTTATCCTGTACTGATCCTGAGTTATATCCTGTATTATACTCCAGAGCTGCGCTCACTATTCTGCTGGTGCAGTCACTGTGTACATACATTACATTACTTATCCTGTACTGATCCTGAGTTACATCCTATATTATACTCCAGAGCTGCGCTCACTATTCTGCTGGTACAGTCACTGTATACATACATTACATTACTTATCCTGTACTGATCCTGAGTTATATCCTGTATTATACTCCAGAGCTGCGCTCACTATTCTGCTGGTACAGTCACTGTGTACATACATTACATTACTTATCCTGTATTATACTCCAGAGCTGTACTCACTATTCTGCTGGTACAGTCACTGTATCCATACATTACATTACTTATCCTGTATTATACTCCAGAGCTGCGCTCACTATTCTGCTGGTACAGTCACTGTGTACATACATTACATTACTTATCCTGTATTATACTCCAGAGCTATGCTCACTATTCTGCTGGTACAGTCACTGTGTACATACATTACATTACTTATCCTGTATTATACTCCAGAGCTATGCTCACTATTCTGCTGGTACAGTCACTGTGTACATACATTACATTACTTATCCTGTACTGATCCTGAGTTACATCCTGTATTATACTCCAGAGCTGCGCTCACTATTCTGCTGGTGCAGTCACTGTGTACATACATTACATTACTTATCCTGTACTGATCCTGAGTTACATCCTGTATTATACTCCAGAGCTGCACTCACTATTCTGCTGGTACAGTCACTGTGTACATACATTACATTACTTATCCTGTATTATACTCCAGAGCTGCGCTCACTATTCTGCTGGTGCAGTCACTGTATACATACATTACATTACTTATCCTGTACTGATCCTGAGTTACATCCTGTATTATACTCCAGAGCTGCACTCACTATTCTGCTGGTACAGTCACTGTGTACATACATTACATTACTTATCCTGTATTATACTCCAGAGCTGCGCTCACTATTCTGCTGGTACACTCACTGTGTACATACATTACATTACTTATCCTGTACTGATCCTGAGTTACATCCTGTATTATACTCCAGAGCTGCGCTCACTATTCTGCTGGTACACTCACTGTGTACATACATTACATTACTTATCCTGTACTGATCCTGAGTTACATCCTGTATTATACTCCAGAGCTGCACTCACTATTCTGCTGTGTACATTAGACCTGGGCAATGTGCGGCCCGCGGGCCACATCCGGCCCTCTGATTGCTTCTATCCGGCCCGCATAGCTAGTGCATGATGTCATGTGATGATGTCATCACAGCCTATAACCAGGATAGGCTATGACTCATTAGTGGGCGGAGCCACACGGAACTGTGTGCTTTCTGCAAGTTGCCGGCAATGGAGGCTGCTGGATGATAAAGAGAGAAGAGACAGCATGTGTGAGCAAGAGGGGGGAACTAGCGGCAGATGTAGGGGGGCAGTTAAACTGAATGCACATGGAGGGGGGACATTAAACTAAGGGGCAGATGGAGGAGGATATTAAACCATGGGAGGCAGCTGGAGAGGGACATGTCTGCCTCTAGTTGCCCCCAGTTTAACGTTCCCTCTAGTTTCTGCTAGTTTATACTGGGGCACCAGGAGAGGGACTGTATAATGTGGGACATTTGGAGGGAAACGTTATAATGTGGGGGGTATAATGTACGAGTGACTGTAGGAGGATTATACTTTGTGGGGCACATGGAAAAATGATTTGAGAATGGGCGGAGTTAGCAGAGAAGTGGGTGGAGCTAAAATTGCCACGACGCGCACGGCCCTCTAGAACCATTACAATTTCTCATGTGGCCCCATGGAAAAATTAATTGCCCATCCCTGGTGTACATACATTACATTATTTATACAGAGTTAGGGTCCCTTCACACGGCGTAAGCGCGCCGCTCATCTAGACATGTATACACATATCCGAGTGCAACGCTTCAAAACAGAGCCCATTGATTTCAATGGGAAGCGCGCGTATATCGGCATATACGCTTACGCCGTGTGAATTAAACGTTCTGTGTTATACTCCAGCAGAATAGTGATTGATGCTGTAAAGTAATAGACTATAATTCAGGATACGTAACATTACATTGGTCCCGGTGTGATACATTCTGTTACACTGTGTCGGCCACATAAGCAGTGGAGATGATGATAGAAGTGCCAGCTTTGCTCTTCCCAGAACCCTTTGGCTCAGCTGTAACCTTGTTAGAAATTCAGATTATGAAGAATGAATCCTGCACCCGATCACCCTGATAGACTATGGAGATTATTCATTATTCAGAGGGGCAAAAAAGGTTTATGGAAAATCAGTCATTTGTCTCTTTCGCGGCCACAGCGGCGGCAGCTCCTGGCTCGCTACGAGCTGCACTTCTATAACAACTCCCATCTGTGCTCTCAATGGAAACTGGAAGACACACGGAAGATTTACAGAGAATAACCCTATGTATTCTGGATCTGAGAGGGAACTGAGCGCTCAGTATCACTGCTGGCCTGGCTGAGAATATTACTATTACTATTTACTGGAATCTGGGTCCATGTGCAGTGGCAGACACAGAACAGAGGGGGCACCATAACAATCATCAAGTAGCCAACCACTATGGTGCCGGGTCAGTGGGGAGGAAGGTCACCCAGGGCTGGGCCCCCTCTCTCCAAGGACCACATAGCCTTCCCTTAGGTACGTATGGGATCTGACGTAAATAGGAACCGAGTAGTGAATTCCTACAGCACCTTCTCGTGTTCTTCTTGTGTTCTCTGCTATCACCTTGTCTGTCACATACAATTTATTATAATTATTAATAAATTATTAACCCTAACGTGGATACATTTATAATTTTGCATCATTTTTCTGGAGCATTGACATGTACAGGTCTCTCATTCAGCGCATTGAAAATTTCCAAGCTCTAAACCTACAGCTGAGCTTCCGCTCCTTTGTTTCAGACAATGTTTAGAATGATGGAAAGAAATAAAGAAGAAATCTACATTATTGTGTCTTCAGGCAGCAACAAGCAATGGAGGAAAAGGAAGGGAAGGAAGTACAGAAAGATAAAGGAGGAAAGAAAGGGAAGGAAGGGAATAAGAAGAAAGAAAAGAACTGAGGAAAGGAAGAAAGAAAAGAAAGACAAAGTACAAAAATAGAAGGGAAGAAAGGAAAGAACAGAGGAAGGGGAGGAAAGGAGAGGAAGGAAGAGATTAAGAAGAAAGGAGAAAAAAGGAAAAATAGGGAAGAAGGAAGGGAAGAAGAGGTAAAGGGGGTCAAAAAGAAATTAAATGGAATTGGAAGGAAAGGGAAATGGAAAGGGAGGAATGAAAGAAGAAGAAGCATGGAAGAAATGATGGAAAATGAAAGGTAGGGAGGATAGAGAAAATTAAAGGGGTTGTCCCATCACAAGGATCCTATCTATACAGCTAGTTTATGTGGATTTAAGACTTTTCCTACATACATTGCTTAAGCAAAACTGCTTTGTTTGGCTGTTATCTTAATTTATTCACTTCATTGTTTACACTGCATTTCCATAACCATGACCTGGGGATGATCTTATCTCTCCGCCCAGGACAAGTGATGTAGCTCACTGCTCTCTGAGTGCTCGGGAGCAGCTTATCTCCCTCTTCCAGTTATCAGTCTGCTAATTGAATTTTGCTGATAAGGGCTGAGACAGGGAGTCCGTTACCTCTGTATGTAACACAGACCTAAAACTGAGTTTATTGCAAGCTGACCCTTAGTCCTGTAACATGTAAGTTTGGGATTCTCATCGCCTATCAAATCCAGCTCTGCTACATCAGCTTCATATTGTCCATTTTTCAGTGATACTGTGGTGATTTATTTACAACCATCCCTCATTACTGACTGCAAACATGTACTGCTATGAAGAGAGATAGCAGAGCTGGCTTTGTCTGGGAGACAGCAAGTGAAACCCGCCCACCAATTTACTGAGAAAACCAGGAAGTGAACAGAGCAGACTACCTTGTAGTAGTCAGTGCTGTAATATTACTGTATTCAGGAATAGCTAGGATGACCACAAGCTCATTTCTAAAAGGGCTGTTCCCCTACTTTTCTTCTCCTGTACTCCGTACTGATATACGGGGAATTACTGTCCATGCAGTTGTGTGCTCCACACATCTACAAGCGAGCAGATATACCGCACAGGATGGGGGAATAATTTATTTAGTACAATTATAATGTGGGATTCTTGACTAGGCAGCGACCTCCTCCATAGACTCCGATAAACATTTCTGAGGTCTTACTAAAGACTTCAACCTGTGTAAACATTACAGGACAAGGGCCGGCACTACGGGAAACTTCAGGAGTGTTTGCAGAGCTCCAGACACCGGGGCGTGTTACATGATTGATTACTCTTTAATGTACAGTAGGAAAGGAAGTTGTCTGTACTTTCTACTATCCCAACCCTACACTTTCTCCAAAACTAACAAGAAATGGCACAGAGGGGCCAGCCACCCCCACCATAGCCTGTCAAGGGGGTTTATATGTGGTCTGCTCTGATGAACAAAGAAAGGGAGCGGACACACTGCTACATGCTGACAATGTTCAAGGACTAAGACTTCAAGAGTCCAAAAAACTCACTGTGAAATATTGTATTAGAGAATTAGTTATTGGGGTGAAGGGTGTCCCCACATTCAGGACCTTCATCTATTAGCTGCACTTGCTCTAGAGGCAGCACGGCTGGGAATAACATGGTTATCTCTGTCTGTACTGGATATAGGGTTCACTAGAGAAGAAGCTAGATGAGAGAAATGCAGCTTTTAAGAGAGTCCCCATATTCAGGACCCTAATTAATTTGCTCTAGAGGTAAGCAGGATCTTCAACGATTAGCCAAACAGGACTGTGTATAACATGTACTGCACTGTCTGTACTGGACATAGGTGCGCTAGAGAAGAAGCTGCATAAGGGAAGAGTCTCTCCACATTCAGGATCCTCATCTATTACCTACAATTGTTCTAGAGACAATATGACTGAGCATAACATGGACTGCTCTGTGTGTATTGTACATGGGATTCATCAGAGAAGAAGCTGGATAAGTGCAGCTTCTCGGGGTGTCCCCACATTCAGGATCTTCATCTATTAGCCACTGTGCTCTAAAGATAATATGACTCTGTATAACATGTACTTCCCTGTGTGTACTGGAGATAGGTGCACTAGAGAAGAAGCTAGATGAGAAAAATGCAGCTCTTAAGAGTGTCTCCACATTCAGGACCCCCATTTATTAGCTGCAGAGGTAACATGACTGTGTATAACATGTACTGCCCTATGTGTACTGGACATAGGTGCACTAGAGAAGAAGCTAGATGAGAGAAATGCAGCTTTTAAGAGTGTCTCCACATTCAGGACCCTCATTTATTAGCTGCATATTCTCCAGAGGTAACATGACTGTGTATAACATGTACTGCCCTGTGTGTAATAGACATGGGTGCACTAGAGAAGAAGCTGCATAAAAGAAGTGCAGCTCCTAAGAGTGTCCCCACATTCAGGATTCTCATCTATTAGCCACTTGTGCTCTAGAGATAACATGACTGGGCATAACATAGTCTGTACTGAACATGGGATGTAAAAGAGAAGAAGCTGGATATGGAAAATGCCATTTTGACAACTGTGCATTGTTAAAGAGGTTATCCAGGATTGGACAAGAGTTCAGAATTACACCACTCTAATCCGTGGGCTGTATCTGGTACTGCAGCTCTGCCCCATTCACCCCAAATCAGTACAGCCAGGCAAATAAGGTAGGTTGAATGAACATCTGCCTTCTCTGTCTGTCTCACCTGAAGTAACCTGCCACCATCTTTGTTAAGGGGATGATGCAGCAGTTAAGGGCAGTTGTATTATATTTTTTTTATCCTTAATATGCTAGGTAAGTACAAGCGGGCACAAAGTCCCCACAAAAAAAAACAGTAAATTGCTGTAAAATTGCATTGGAATTAGTTTTTTTTTTTATTAGTAATTTATTGTAATGTACCTCAGTTTAGCATCTGTGTAGTCTCTGCCTTACCAATACCCAAAAAATTGCGAAGACCTTTATGAAAAGGTACACCGCCTCTAACTTTATTTCGTGCAGTACTAGAACTAGAGACAATCCAATATATAAGAGAACGTCAATGCCTGATCCCTTCCGAAAACTAACTAAAGTCATGTCCAATCCCCTAAAACTGCAGACTGGGAAGGATGAGCCTGGCGATCTGTGAAGAGGAGCGCTCGGTGTGTAATGTGGATTTCATTAGAAGTCTCCCAGCCGTAATCTGAACCAAATGTGACTTGAAATGTTTTCCATGTGTCCCCGCGTTCACCTCCTACCTGCATCCGTTGCCATGAAGACGTCCCTTCCAGATGCGGGGTGTCTTCCTCCCGTCCCAGACGTGTCTGGTCTGCATGGCTTCTCTCTGTCGCTCTCTTTTCGGATCACAATGACGGCCTCTCTGTTCAGCTTGGCTCTGTGTAACGTGTTCAGGGCGTCCCCGTGAGCGGCGCCTTGTAGAGAGCAGCCATTGATGGACAGGATGCGGTCTCCTCGCTCAATGATGGTGGCGGCCTTAGAAAACACTCGGTGCACCTGAAGACAAGAGGATACGGAGGAAATAATTGTAAGTAGGTATATATGTATACAGTGGTGTTCGGGGGGGTCCCTGAGTCTAATGTATATACCAATTTCAGGTTAAACAGCTATGAATAAGAGACCCAGACGGTCTTGAAACGCGTCAGCTATGCTTCACTGACAGCGGTTTTTATTGCGTCTTTTTGTATTTTTTTGTTTTTTCTACCTTTTACATGGAGTTTTTGTATTGTCTTGGATAATGGAATAAAGTAAAAGTTTTATTAATGAAGAGGAGTGTCGCAGATCCATCTTTAACCTGAAATTGGTATATACATTATCCTGGTCTTGGAGTCCCAAAGGCAGCGGATCGTGCACCTCCCTAAGAAATTTGTGCAGGTGAGCTTTTTCATGACCAAAGTTTTTTGCATTTTGGACATCCCTGAGTCTAAGGATCACGTGAACATGTGCAGGTCATCTTATCACTGAACACCAAATGGACAGACCCTTGTAGAAAAAAAATCGCTCGACGGGACCAGTCGACCCTTCTGAAAATGGTGCAATGCCCCCCACCTAGACCACCAGGCAGTGCAAGTGGAAAATCCATCCATTTATGTAATGATGCCCCCCTGTGTTCTATAATGTGTGGTTACATAATGTGTCCTCCGATAACCCCGCCATATTATTTCTGCATATGTTGCATACTTTCACAGTTTCCAGTAATGATAAAACCACTTGTCGGAGCTTTGTGCAGAAACCTTTTTCCAAATGGTCGTATTTTTTTGCGCTTTAGTCACATTTGACTCGGTTCCCGGTGATCCTCAGCTGAGCCGGTGTCATCTATACCTTCTAGGAGAGTCGGCTCCATAGAGATGTGCACAATAGAGCTGCTGTAGGTGACCACCTCTACTTCAGTACAGCCATTTTGGGAAGTTATAAAAAACACCAGGGTGGGTCATAGAGAACCGGGGGTGGGCCACAAGATGAGGATGGGTCATAAAGTACTAGGTGTGAATCATAAAGCAACGGGGATTGGTGATAGAAAACCAAGGGTTTGTCAAATAGCACTGAGGGTGGATCAAAGGGAACCGGTGGGTCATAAAGCAGCAGAGGTGGGTCATAGAGGACTGGTGGGTCATGAAGCACCAGGGGTGGGTCATAATGCAGCAGGGGTGGGTCATAAAGCACTAGGGGTGGGTCATAGAGGATTGGGGGTGGGTCATAAAGTGCTGGTGGATCATAGAGCACAAAGGGGGGGTCATAAAGGAGCAGTGGTGAGTCATAAAGGAACAGAGGTGGGTCATAAAACAGCAGGAATGGGTCATAAAGCATCTGGGGTGGGTCATAATTCGGCAGGGGTGGGTCATAGAACATCAGGGGTGGGTCATAAAGCATTGGAGGTGGGTCATAAAGCATTGGAGGTGGGTCATAAAGCAGCAGTGCCAAGTCATAGAGAATTGGTGATGGCTCATAATGCAGCAGGGGCAAGTCAGAAAGCAAAAGGGGTGGGTCATAAAGCACTAGGGGTGGGTGACAGAACACCAGGACTGTGTTTGCTAACAAATGTTACTAAGAATGATAGGATCTTCTGATCAGCAACAAGATCCATTTGATCCACTTACCGAGACTGCCTTCTGCTCCAGATCAACTCCTCCAGCGATACTGAAGCCCAGACCGGCCCCTTCCTCCTTACTCAGGACCACAAAGTAGACCTCTTCTTTCTTCTGCAGGGAAAACCACAGTATGAGTATGTATATAATACACAATACAGATGGAGCAGAGCTGAATTTGTTATTTAAGGGAGCGCTACCCATAGTATACAGAACTGTCCAAGGATGTCTTGCCCACACAATTGCTTACAAAATTTTTAGCAGGTTATCTCTAGAACTAAAGATATGTTCGGAAAGAGGAAAAAAAAAAAAAAACAAGTAGTGATTTAGGGAGGAAGGGGGGGGGATTTTTTTTTTAGGACACCTTGTAAGTAATCCCATTGAACAATACAGTCAGATATTCCCAGACTTGAAAGAACTGATAACTGATATTGTGAACTAACGCATCTCCAGAAGGACCACTTATAGGTATCTCATCTTTAAAAGGGACTTTTCACCACCCCACAAACTCCATTTCTTTTCAGATTCCAATAGTTATCGCTCCACTGATTCCGGCACAGTTGAAATTTTTTCTCTAGCCCACACCATTCCTGAGTAATCAGTACTGTTAGTCTCAGCATCCAAATTCTAATTAGGTTCTCTTCTGCCAAGTGGGCGGTACATAGTCTGAGAACCGCCCACCTAATAGTAGAGAGCATAATGGATGCTAAAAATTACAGCACGAATTTCTTAGGAATGGTAGAGATTAGAGAAAAAATTCCAACTGTACCAGAATCAGTGGAGCGGGTCCTATAGGACGCACAAGGATTAACCCACCACTCATGACCCCCTTTAATCTTGAGAGTGCATCTTAAACCTTCAGCCTGCAATCTTCTCCTTACAAATGACCTCGACCTAGGCCTCTAAGTATACATATACACAGTATGGCCACGTTTGCCCTTTTGCCTCGGAGGTGCTGGTGCACCAAACCTTCCACAAAAACCACATAGACGTAAACGGCCCATAATGTCTAGATCGCTAAAGCCGCTTTCTTATAATACACCAACAGGCCAAATCAAACAAGCACCATATAAATCCTGTATCCTGGATGTCCAAATGATGACCTTGTAAAATTGAGATATCACATTTCGGTGAATTTTACCACAACGCTGGATATCCTCATACAGCATGACCACTAAAGTTACTATAAATGTTGAAATAACATACACCGTAAAATTACAAAAAAAAAAAAAAGATGATAATACCTGAAAAAAACTAGAATAAATAGATTAAGAAAGCAAAGACTAAAACTTTGGAAATCACTTTACATTCCAGTTGTTTACGCCACGAACAAGTGAACTGGTCTATGGAACGCAAAGCCATAATTATTCCAGGCCGTCCGTAAGGTTAATGACGACTTTGTTCTACGAGTCTCCTTACAGCCGCTAACCCACACCAAAAATACAAGGCCCCGCTGGTACGAATCCAGCCAACAGGAGATTGTATTTATTACCATCCGTAACCTGACTCCAACCAGCTAAAACGGGGCCGCGAACCACAAAGGAGTGAAATGATCATGTAGTGATAGAGGGAGATTTACTGGGCCGACAATGTATAATCTACCGGGTGTGGACTTGTCAACATGAAACATAAAAGAAACCAAAATGAGAAGGTATCAAAAGTAAATAAGAAGTGATCCCTAGTCATGGGTCAGGCCGAGGGTACGTTCCCACGGCGGTCCCACTCCACCTAGTTTTATACTAACATATCCCAAGATGTTTTTCATGAATCATGGTAAATACCACACTGTCAATATGATAACACCTTGAGAAAACAAGAATAGAAAAGGAGATTTCATCATCTTAGGCCCAGCTCAGACTCTTACACCATACAGTAGTCCCTGATCAAGTCTTTAAAGGGAACCTTTCCGGTCATTTTAGGACCCTCAACCACCACCAGCGATTGCATCCAGTGTCCCAAAACGGATGCTCAGAATAACCACCTAGGACCACAAAGGTGACACCCATCGTGACTATCCTCTGTGTGGCATCATCTACTGTTAGTAGTGAAAGCAATGATGGGACAGTGGTGTTATCTTCTATTGTAATCCTGTGATGTAAAAGAGGTGACTGCTGCAAAGAAAACTCCTACAGAATTGGTGTCAGTCTATTATTAGGCTTACTGGCCAGAGTGCTAATTGCACAATATAGGACTTTAAAATTCTCAAAAACAAAAATTTACAAAAAAAATTAGTTTAACATGAAAACTTGGCTTTGAAAAAAAAAAATTGGTAAGTTTCTGGCAATTCATTCCCTTTAAATAAAACTTTATAAAAGCATAAAACATACAGACAACCCCACAGCATGGGTCCAGCATAATATTAACACCTTGTTAAATCCATTAACTGTTTACATAAGTGCCCTGACACATGTTCCCAATATGTTATTACCAACCATCTATTATACAGACACTCACATTTTGAGATTTGTGGTCGCCCCCGACTAGGCAACGAGACATTAAACTACAAGTAAATAGTTTGGGAGACTAATCCCGGCCAGATCCTCCGCAGCACTCTCAGAATAGCCAGCTCTGTGAAAATCAAGTTCCAATATGGACCTCAAATATGTCCTTTCAGCCCATGCCAGACAAGTATCCAGCAGGTCCAAGCCATAAAACGTCTCACATCGCTCCACCAAGAATTCCTGTCCATCAGATGCTGGCTGCCCTGCTGGTGACTCCGCTCTAGACGTTCGGTGCCCTCTCCGAGACCAATCGCGCTGCCTACGGGACAGAATGTGCTGTAGGTGGACTTGGGAAGTTATAAGGAATTGTATCAGATGTCGGGAAGGAAAGGTAATAACATAAATGTGGAGCAATTACCACCAGCGGCACACAGGACATGCACTATGACATCTGTGTAATTCTGATAATGTTTTATGAAATGTAGAGATTTAGTAGCGGAGAGTCCCCTGACCTGGAATGACTCTTGCACAGCTGGGTGTCTGTTACAGTGTAGGAAACAGCTAAAGAGGACCTTTCACCACCCTCATCGCTTTACATCCATGAATAGGCGCCCTGCCACTGATTCTGGCACAGTTGGAATGTTTCCTTTAGCCCTCACCATTCCTGAGCAATCAGCGCTATTAGTTTTGGCTCTGTACTATCAAATGGGTGGTCTCATGCAGAAGCAGGCAATGGGGCCTGATGTTGAGATCAGCCTCTGATTGGACAGTGTGAGAGAGCTGAGAATCACACCCCTTTGCCTGCTCCTGCCTGACACCACCCACTTGACAGATGAGAACGTGAGAGGCACCAAAACTATCAGCACTGATTGCTCATGAACGGTGGTGGATAGAGAAGAAATTCTAACTGTTCCAGAATCAGTAGAGTCCCTCACTTGTGGTAAAATAAGATTAAGGTGGCCTACTACCCTATCTAAGCCTCCAGCACTAGAACAGAGTTGCTATTAATGCCTTTGCTCTCTGCTGACTCTGTCCCAATCTAAACAGCAAAGCTGACAAATGAACTGCAGGTAGGTAACAGGAAGTGACAGCAGGAAAGGGAACATAGATGAAGATTAAGATAAACTATGTAATTTATGGTCCCTTTAGACCACATCTTAAGGCTAATCGGCCTTCCTCACAATTCTCTGGGGTTCACTACAGCTCCTTCTCCTCCCTTCCCGGTTATCCAATTAATATCACTCTTAGATATAACAATGGCTGATGGTGGAGCAGGATCCTCGCCTAGGATGTCCTGTCTGGCAATCCAAAACCAAGGTAAAATGAAAGGGTCTAAGGTATTCGCTCCCTAACATGGCCGCGGTGCGACTCCGAGCAGCTCTTCTACAATTATTTACACGTTAACAAATTCCAGAACTGTGAAATCTTTTGGCAGCTTCTCCCAAGATCAACAGATTTCTAAAAATATTAGACAGGCCAAATAAATTGTGAAATACTTTACCACCCAGATATCTAAAAAAAAATGGTGTCTACACTGTACATATGGTATAAAAAGAAATAATACACACACACATGCATACATATACAAACACATCACACACTCTCATACAAACACAAATTTTTATATACACACATAAATATACACACACATACATACATATATACTCAAAACATAAGCATGTACACAGACATACATACACAAACATGCATGTATATATACTTATACATGCACACACATATAGGTAAATACATACACAAACATACATATACACTCATACACACACACATGCTTATACACGCACACATATATACATACATACACAAACATACATATACTCATACACACGCACACACATATAGATACATACACATACATATATACTCATACACACATACTTATACACGCACACACATATAGGTAAATTCATACACAAACATACATATACACTCATACACACACACATGCTTATACACGCACACATATATAGATACATACATACACAAACATACATATACTCATACACATACACGCACACACATATAGATACATACACAAACATACACACACACTTATACACGCACACACACACAAATAAATACATACACAAACACATATATACACACATATACATACACACACATACTTATACACACACACACACATGCACACACATATAGATACATACATACACAATCATACATATATACTCTCAAACACTCATGCTCTGCTATTTTATCTAATCTGAGGGGGAGAAAAACAATTAGGACATTTTCTGGGCCGCAAAACTAAAGCCGGTAAACTCAAGCTAAGTAAACAGCGGAGGCCCCAAACCACAAATATGCATAATAACATTACTATTAGTACAGCAGCCTTCATACTGCCTGGTAGGCCAGGATTCGGTTTCGGCGTCTGCTCCCCTCATGTTAGATTTCCAAAGACTTATTATCTTGGTTGTTTGGTTTATGAAACCATTTTCTAACACCATATTAGGAATCTCTGACTTCATAAATCAGGACCGACATCTAGTAGACAGAATGGAGAGCGCCTACAAAGAGCGTCTCTTGCTTTGGAGGACTCAACGTGTCCATACATTACAAGGACAGTGCAATACTTCACTTCTCCAGTGACGGCACTGTAGGGAAACGGAACACTTGCTGCTTGAGATAGTCCACAAATTATAACAGGATCACTTGGGGTCCACTAAATAACCTGGAGGTTATCACAATGCTCGTGTGTGAGAGTCCACATTGTGACAACGGAATTAACCAAGAACAAAAAATACAAGAAAAGTCCTTGCAGTTGGATTTTGTATTGAAGAGGTTGTCTTGGATTAGAAAACAAAAAGCTTTTTTTTGTTTTATTTTATTTTATTTTTTAAGAACAGCCATTCCTGTCTAAGACTTGTATCTAAACTCCATCTGCTTAATGCATTGTAATACCAAACACAACCTGTCAACCAAAGGGGCGCTATTTCTTGAACAAAACAAAAAAAAATCCTGGATTTCCCTAACAAGGCCTACATTTTCCACCCTGGGGTAGTCTGAACGTTCACAAATTTCAGATATTAAGGACAACATGAAACCAGTAAATCACTCTCGCTCACCTCGACTTGCACTTTGGCCTCCTGAATGAGCGCGATAATATCGGATTTGGATTGTACAGTGGTCAGAACAGCCTGTAGCTTTTGTTGGTCCCTGGTGGAGACGATGAGCTGATCCAAGCTAAACACAAACAGATCATTAGACGAGAGGACAACCTGGCACAGACACCGCACGAGATCTCCAAAATGATTTACCTGGATCCTGTCTGGGCAAGTAATATGGATTTGTGCTTTGGCGTTGTAGACAATCAGAAATGTCACGGGGTTATGTTCAATGTGATTGAAAACAGCCGCGTCAAACGTGAAATATTCAGATATGGCTGTGACATGGGCAAATATGATTTATTTTTTATTCTTATTGTATTTGGAGAAATAAAGGGCTTCAGGTGTATGTTACATAGAGGATGCCAATAAGGAGTTAAAGGGGTTATCCAGTTACTAATATTGAAGGCCTACCTTAGGATAGGTCATCAAGATCAGACTTGCAAGGATCCAACAATCGAGACCCCTGCAGATTTGCTATTTATGGACAGCGTGGCTCCCGGTATTGTGTCACGCTGCTCACTCACCAGACAATTTGTAGCATGGGTTTAGGTACTGCAGCAATATCCCATTTATACCTAATACGTTAATGCAAACATGGTTCGGAGTTCTGGGTGTATAGAGGGTGACATTAAAGGGATCCTATCATTGGATACCATTTTTTTCTGTCTAACACGTAGGAATAGCCTTAAGAAAGGCTATTCTTCTCCAACCTTTAGATGTCTTCTCCACGCCGCTGTTCAGTAGAAATCCGGGTTTTCTTCGGTATGCAAATGCATTCTCTCGCAGCCCTGCGGGCGTCCCCGATGCTGAGAGAGAACTCTCCAGCGCCGCCTCCATCTTCTTCAGGAACGGCCTCTCCCTGCGTCATCTTCTGTCCTGGGTTTCAATCTTCTAGATCTCGGGCCTTGGGCAGAGCTGCCTTCTCATGCCCGAGCCACAAGAAAATAGCCGCTTACACCAGCTTACTGTGTATGCGGCCATTTTCTTGTGGCCCGGGCATGTGCAGTCGGGCCTAGAAGATTGAAACCCAGGACAGAAGACGACGCAGGGAGAGGCCGTTCCTGAAGAAGATGGAGGCGGTGCTGGAGAGTTCTCTCGTAGCATTGGGGACGTTCCCAGTGCTGTTTGAGCACTGGGGACCACCCCCAGTGCTGCGAGAGAACTCATTTGCATACTGAAGAAAACTCAGATTTCTACCGAATGGCAGCGCGGAGAAGACATCTTAAGGCTATTCCTACGTGTGATCGACAAAAAATTAGATTTTAATGGTAGAATCCCTTTAATGCCCTCAAGATAACCTGCCATGACCATTCTGTAGATACCTATATACAGCAAAGCCATTTTTGAGATGCCTTGAGGACCAAGCAATCTCCTATTCCTATTACCTACACTTCTTACAAACAGGCTTCCTAGAATGGCCACACATCTCACCTGACGGACCAGGATCTTCTGGCAGGCTCCCCATCCTGTACCACTTCACCATTGTATCCAACAATCTCATAGCCATTGTCCTTGGCGTTTATCCGAGAAGACAGCGTGTCGCTTCCAAGCGCTCTTGTAGGTGTAATCTCAAGTTCTGTTTTATACTGCGGAGTTTTCGGTTCTACAGAGAAATCCTCGCTGCACAGTTTGTCGAGGTCTGGCATGCTCAATGCTCTCAGCTCCCGCAGCTTAGAACGAGACAAAGATGGCCGTATATGACTGGAGGATGTCCTAGCTTTCCTAACCTGCACAGCGGAGGGCTCTGTTTTTTCAGTCCTGGTTGGCTCGGGCACCGGATCTTCCTTTACCGGGTCTACGGGATTTTTTTCAGTACCAGTTAAGGCCAAACTTGATGGAGATTTTTTGATTTGCGATGCTAAGGACACTTCATTTTGGTTGTCACAACAAGAACTTAAACTGCGTCTCAGAACCTTTGTGTTGTCGCAAGACTGTGAGTGCAGGGTCACCGATCCTGAAGATCGCCGACTTAGAGGAGGCTTGCTAGAAAACGGAGTGTTATTAATTTCGATCACCTTCATGACACTTTTATCAAAATTTACAAGATTTTCAAAGGACTTAATCCTTTGCTTGACGGTCAAAGACGAAGCCGTTTCATGGGGCCAGTTGAGTTCATAATAGTAGTTTCTCTTAATAGTCCTCAAGACGTCACTTCTTAGGGAGTATTTCCCTTTGGTGTCTTGTTTCTCTAAAAGTGCTTTGGAAAGATCTTGAGTAATACAGTCATCCATACTTTGATCTGATACTGGTGAAACAAGATGATCATCCGTAAGACTTTCCCTTCCATGCATAATGTCCAGGTCCATGAGATGGGGAATTTGTATTGGCATTGAGTAAGTTCTTGTCACAGACTTGGACCCACTAGGGGGCTTCTCTGTAAGGTTATGGTCTGGCTTGTGCTTGGGGGATGTAAAGACCAAAGCAAATTCCATGTTGTTGGGAATGCTGTTTTTATTTGGAATGTCATTTTTACCAGAAATTTGGTGTCCACCTGACAGTGAAGGTGATAATTTCACTTCCATGAATGTGCGTTGGATGTCTTGGTTCTCCATCTCTTCTTCGTCATCTGAATGTTGGGTCTCATTCTTGGATGTGGCAAGGTTTCGACAAAGTCCATTTAGACTTCGCCTTGTTTTGTTGTCACCTACTGTGTCCATTTTCTTGTTGCCCGTTGCTCCAAGAGGAAACTTTTCTCCATTTTCCAAACCTTTTGCCATATCCATTCTAGCAACATTTACAGAGGAACCGTTTTCTTGGCGTCCTTCTGGAGAACATTTCTTTGCTCCAACCAAATGTGACTTCTCATTCGACGGACTGGCTGTCTTGGGGCTTAAAGAAGAGCAGGAATCGGCTTTAGATAGAGACATGACAGCCTTGTTCTTTTGTTCATTTTCAATAATTTTAGAATTTCTGGAGTCTCTGGGAGAAGACATGGAATCTGTCATGGTGGACCTCTTATGAAGAAGCTTTGGTGACGGTTGTGGGGATGATTTTCTACAGTCAGGACATTCACTCCTACCAGTGTTTGTTTTTGCCATATCAGTGTTTGGTCTGTTCCTGCTTTTGATGCAGAGACCTTTCAGCTTGGGTCCAGGTTTAGGCATTTGAGCACTGAGCATATCCAAGTTACCACCCAACAACTTCTTATTTTCGTTCCCTCTTGTGCCAGCAATATTGTTTACCTTGTGTTCCGATTTCACAGCTAAACTTTTACTTGCTTTTGTCTCCACTTTCCCCTTTGGGTCTTTATCGAGTGTTGTAGGTGACTGAAGGCGTTTGCTTGTAGAAGGGGATTTGGTGATACCAATGGGTTCTCGAGGACAACTAATGGGTTTTTTGTCATCATTTCCATCAGAAGTTTCGACATGAGTGGAGCCCATATCTGCCGTACTCTTAGCTTTTATATGGAATGGAGAGTTAGTGTCCATAGTACCACTACATGAAGGCACCATTATATCCCCCTTACTGACTACGTCCTTACCATGATCTTCTGTATCTAAGGCACAATGATCAATAAGTTCCTGAGAATCTTCCTTAAGTAAAGCATCTATAAGAGTCCGGTCTAGTATGCTTCCAGCACCCCTCTGGTCTATGGAAACCGTACTGTTGCCGGAGGTCGGTGGTTCACTATTAATCTGTACTGGTGGATAAAAGTGGTGCGTCCCCTCTACGTCAATATCGTCTTTTTTGTAACCACAACATATTTCGATTTGCTCCTCCTCAGAATCAGTCGTGGCCTGGGTTTCTGACACAAAAGACTGGTTCTGAAGGGATGAAATCATATCGCTTGTGGAATCGGAAGGAATTTCCAGTAAGGATTCACTGTCGGAGTCGTCCGCAGCCCCATACATGGAGGTCGAAATATCTATAGAGCTGCTTTCAAATTTTTCAGACAGCGAGAAGTCATCGGTCACGAGGCTGCTGAAATGTCTACAGTAATTGCTTAAGCTGCTTTTATTCATCACTACAGTATTCTCTATGGGGATCGAGTCCAAAACGGAATATCCCAAGTGGTTACTCAAACCACCTGTTGAACTGGCAGAGTTTATGGATACATTAGATTTCTCAAAATGGGTTCCATCTTGTTGACAGGAAGTCATGCTTTCCGGGACTCTTCTAGGATCCATGCCATTGTCTGGGTTCAACCCAATGTTAGACTGAGGAACAGACCCACAATCCTGTAACTCATGAATAAACTCATCGATATTGGTGACGGGACTGCCACCACAATGGCCTGGCGAAGAGCAATATTTGACTTCCAGTTGTTCCTCCTTTGTTGCCATCTTAGAAGGTGATGACGTAGCGTCAACCATTGGAAAGTCATCGATAGCATCATATTCTTTTGGTTTTCCGGTTGCTGTTAACTCTTTCTGGTCTGGTCTACTTGTGTCTGCTCCAGATGCCATGATAATGTGCGACAACCTGTCAACAGCTGTAAAAAATAATAAAAATAACAAGAGTTCACATTTATGGTCAATGGTGAGCATCCCTATTGAGCTGACACCAATGTTGGCAACTTATACTGTATTTTCAGGAACGGATTCTAGCAAACCAGACAGGAGGTTCCCCTATAATTATAGCGGAGGTTACATTTTCTAATAAATTATAGGGAAAATCGTAGCTCACATCTGATAGCCAAGCGAAATCACAAGGATGAAAATATAGAGTGGACTCAGCACCTGACAATGCTGGGTCTGAGAAACAGAACACAAAAATTAGTAGGTGGACGCACAAAAACTTTTTTTTTTCCTATTGTGTAGGGAGGGGTTTGGTGGACATTTTGGAATATACTTTATTAAACCATTTTATTTCCTTTTACCAGAAAAAGCTGTAAAGTTCTCCCTAGCAATTCTCTAACTCTACTACTGAGTATAATGTGTGTCCAGTGTCATAAGAAAGCTGATACTGCTGCCTATAGAGCTCTCAATACCGACTATGGTTTTAAATAGAGATTTGTTTTTGTTGCAGCTACAATCTTGGTAGAAAGTATAAGCTAGGGAGAACTTTAGAGCATTTTTTTTTTTTTACTAAAAGCAAGCAAAATAAGTTAGTAAAGTATATAACAAAAATGTTCCCCAAACAGCCCCTTACACTATAGTTACTTTGCCTAGCAGAGTACATCACAGTGTTAACTGAACAAGAATGACCACAAGGTACCATAAGAAAACATCATGGGAGTCAGGAGAAGGTGTTAAGAATCCCTACGATAGGGAGCCATTGGCTACAAGGATAGGTTACTAGTAGAGATCAGCGAGTAGTATGAGATTGAGTAGGTATTCGATAGAATACTACAGTAATCAAGTACTCGTATGAATACTACTCCTATTCGCAGTAAAAATTCGATTCAGAACCAGCATTGATTGGCCGAATGCTATACAGTGTATAATCAACGCTGGTTCTGCAGCAGGCTCATCCTTGCTAGTCGGGAGAGGTGGCAGCTTTCGGTTATGCAGGAGCTGACTTTTTCTCATAGGAATGCATTGACCAGTGTTGATTGGCCGAATGCTATATAGTGTACAGCATTCGGCCAATCAACACTGGTTCTGCCAGAGGCTCGTCTGTGAGGAGGAGGAGTCTAAGATCGGACCACAATGGAGACTGCTGTGATAGATCGATCGATAGATAGATAGGAGATAGATAGATAGATAGATAGATAATGAAATAGGAGATAGATTTTAATACATACATTTAAAAAAAAAAAAAAATGGTGACACATTCCCTTTAAGAATTCTCTCTGTCTCCACTACAGAAGGAAAAAATTGTTGAGAAATCAGCTTTCCAGCCGCACTAACCTATTTTTTTTAATCAGGAGTTTCGGCCTCAGGCGAAGGCCCGGCGCGGCATACTAAACACTTTCTCCAAACATTTCATCCCTTCATTTGACAAGCCAAAGGCGATTAAGCTTGGAGCGCTACAGAAAATACCGTAACAGCTCATTTATAGACACCGCAGGTAATGACATTAAGTGAGGATTTAATGAAACCAGATGAACCTATAGTCAGAGCGGATTCCAAACGTAGGACAAGGGGGCGGCAGAAGTTTAGTCTATGAGCAGTTTTTTTTGTGCCCCTACAGAATTCTTCCTCCTCATTTTCCAACAGACATCAAAGACATTTATAAAATGGGGAATTTCAATAGATTATCCTGCGGATGGAGCGTAATGAAAGGGTGATAACATTTCTGGACATGTAGTAATAATGGATGATTTATCTACAGTAATGTTCTCACACCAGCATCTCAAGAGACGTGTGTAGATCTCAGGCCCCAAGTATGTGGCCACTCTGAAAGTACACTATATAGGAGGACCAGATTCTAGTCCCATTGTAGTCCCACTGTCATAGTATGGGGCAAACAGTGACAATTATTTCCACAGTAGATTGTTATTCAGGGGGTCAATTGGAAATTTGCACACACATATTCCTATGAGGAAACCCTATATACATTCATGAGATGCAACTTGTTAGAAGATTTCACACAGATGTAGACACAGTATACGCGATGAAATTGGTGTGAAATCCACCATATGTGACCTTATCCCAATGCTGGAAGCAATGTTAGAAAAGAACAAAGTTATATGATAAATAAGATGGACAGGCAGAAGTTAGATAGATATGAGATTAAACAGATAGATAGATAGATAGATAGATAGATAGATAGTATTAATGTACCTGATATTGGCTTTCGTACTTCCAATGTTACAGCTGAAGGTAAGCACTGGACGTAGTCACAGGTCTCCTGATAAGACATATCACTTACATGGATGCCATTGATTGACAGAATTTCATCTCCAGGAGCCAACTTTCCCACAGGCTCCTAGTGGAATAAAACATACAATGGCTAAATGTTCAAAACATATTTTACCAATATGGATTTGCATATTCTTCCCATGTTCCTTTGCAGTGGAGCAACTATGGCTGTATAAGTCTCCACACACCTGAGAAGGTGGTCTCTCCCTAAGGATAGACGTTATCCCCACAATATGATCTAGTCACTTATACTGATCCTACATTACATCCTGTATTATACTGCAGAGCTGCGCTCACTATTCTGCTGGTGCAGTCACTGTGTACATACAATATATATATATATATATATATATATATACATACATACATATACACACACACATACATCCACTCACATTATGGGAGTTCAGCTAAGCTGTCCATAGACAGATGCCTTTCCACCATTACTCGCTCACCTTATCGGTTTCTCCTTGCAGCCTCAGTCCAGCTATTATAATTCTTACAGGAGACTCTTTGATTTCCAGATCTAAACCTACAGATTCGTATTCACTACATAGAAGCTCCACAGTTTCGGTGTTACATCTGCTCGCCACCTCTGCCACTTCTGCCTTCTTCACTGGTGGAACCATCTTTGTGGACTTTGGAGATTGTTTGTTGTCCTCATTTTTCTGTTTGGATGAACTGGGACTTTCGGTGCTCAACATGCTCTTCACGCGCGTCACTGCTTTATGTTCCAGTTTGGGAGACCTTTTATTTTCGGACTGACCTTCTAGTGGGTCCTTTATTCCCAAAGTACTTGGTCGTGAATCAGTCTTACCGGAGTATTCGAAAGACTTCATGGCTATAAAAGGCACATCCGCAGAATGTTCCAGAGCTCCATCCTCTGACTCCACAGAACTGCCGCACACGGATGACCCTGCCTCACGGCCAATACTTCTCGGCAAGTCATCCGTCTGGATCTCTTCATCAACATCCAAGGAAGAGGTGGTCATAACAATTCCAGAATCCTCGTCGGCATTCTTTTTCTTAGTCTCACAGAAGCGTTTGTCTGCTTTTTTACCAAAGTCGTCTTCCTCGCTGCCATCATCGTCATCGTAACAGACAATTCTTCGCTGTCTTTGGAGGGGACTTCTGATGGATTGTGGGCTTCCGTCAATGCTGGACTGCCTGGAGGCGACAGGTTTGCTTCCTGGACTTTGCGTTATTCCGTTTCTCAGGGATAAGCAAGCAGAACCTTGGCATTTTGTTGACCCATTTTCTATACATGTAAAATACAAAAATATCTAGTTAGAAATAAAATAGATTTTTTTTTTAATTAAAAATGCTTCCTGCTCTGTCCACTGTATAGTTCCCACAACTCCCTGTATCAGCTGGTACTTGTCTCCCCTCACTCATCTGATACTTATAATCTATTCTAAAGACAGATCATCATTATCAAGTGCCCAGAGAACTCCTTTAAGCATTTGGATCCAGTTATATACCATAGGGAACCAAGTTTTGGCCCAAGTCCACGTACTTCTTACGTGAGCTCTTGTAGTAAGTGGCTACAAAAAAAACGGCCACACGCAGATGCAGTCAGCTCTGCCTGAAGCCCGCTGGTAGAGCCGATTGCGCATGCGTAGAAGATTGAAAGCCAGGCTGGAAGACGACGTGTAGAGGCCGGTTTCTGAAGAAGATGGAGAGTTCTCTCGCAGCATTGGGACGCCCCCAGTGCTATTTCAGCGCTGGGGACCGCCCCCAGTGCTGCAAGAGAACTCATTTGCATAAAGACGGAAAACTGAATATCTACCGAACGGATAGATAGCATTGGACCCAGTCACCAAATGATGGTCCTAGTTATTCTACTTCTACCATGTGATCTTCTGATATTCTAAAATCCTATTATTGGAATACAATTTATTTTTATCTAATTTCTTCCTATGCAATCCTCTTCCTCAACATGAGAGCATAAATCCAAAAATTTCCATAAAAGACTCCAAATGTAAATCTGGAACTTAAAAGATATGGTTGATGATTATAACCTAAACTTATAAAATTTCTATAAATATTTTATATTTTACTATCTTGCATATAAACACTCCGTCTTCTAGGAAAAGTAAAAGAGTCTGACGAAGCTCAGGCAAATTCTCAAGAATTTCTGGAGAACTTTTTTTCCCCCCAAGAAAATGTCCAGGGTTGGCCCCAATTCTTGGAAACCACAAGAAAACTCCTAATTCATGCAAGGGCCCCTTCCATCTCCCAGTGTTGGATACATGGCATCCGTGACTTGGAGAGAGCTGAGCTCCATGAATATTCTAGAAGGAACATTATTATTGGGCTCCCAGTTGGCTCATGATGGAATTAATTTTCCATTTGCTTAGGAATCTTGAAAGTTTTGCAGAAATTTGTTTTTGACGCTTGTGACATATACAACCTTTCTGGTGCCTGGGATATTGCAGACGTGAACATGACTCGCACGCTTCTGTCACTGCCATCACAAACTGTTAGGAGGAATTTGGAATATAGTCCAGATCATTACAGTGCGCTGCAACAGTTCATTTCATAGGTGGGGCTGGTTTTTTACATTCTGTAATAAGCATTCCTAGAAAATCCATCATTTTCTATTGTAGAGTAATGGATTTTCACCAGTTTAGGTGACCTGGCACACCAATCAGACCAAGTCTCGTGACCAAGTCTTGGCAAATGCCCACTACTACTGTCATCTGCTACTAAAATGATGACACTTCCTTTGTCACTTGCAGCATTGCCTTGAAAATATTAATGGACACATTTCTGGCTTCTATAAAAATAGCAAATTCATATTTTGAAGCACTCTGTGCTGCTGTGGTCCCTTTTCTAGCATGGGCTGCCTCTCATTTTTATTGTTTTACCATGTGAAGCCTTGTCATTACTAATATAATTCTCATAGGTGATCGGGTCACTGCCACCAACAAGACCAGCACACTCTTCTCCTGCTGCTTCCTATGGATCTGATAAGCTACAGGGTATTACTTCTATTTCTATCTACCTCCCACATATAGTACCTCATTATGGGAAGCCCTATCCTCACTAATATAATTCCATAGGTGATCAGGTCACTTTCCCTAACAAGACCAGTACACCCTTCTCCTGCCGCTTCCTATGGATCTGATCAGCTACAGGGTATTACTTCTATTTCTATCTACCTCCCACATATATTACCTCATCATCCTCACTAGTATAATTACATAGGTGATCAGGTCACTTTCCCTAACAAGACCAGCACACCCTTCTCCTGCTGTTTCCTATGGATCTGATCAGCTACAGGGTATTACTTCTAGCTTGTCTCACTCTCGCTTATATTGCACCATCATGTAAAGCCCTATCATTACTAGTGTAATTCTCATGGGTGATCAGGTCACTGCCACTAACAAGACCAGCACACTCTTCTCCTGCTGCTTCCTATCAGCTACAAGGCATTACTATTTATTTTATCTACCTCCCACATCATGTGAGGCCCTATCGTCACAAATAAAACTACATGAGTGATCAGGTCACTGCCACCAACACACTCATCTGTTGCTGCTACCACTTATGGATCTGCTCAGCTACAGGATGTACCACTTATACCTTGTTCTTTACATGATGGCAGTCAAGCAGATAGGCCAAGCCACTATGGCTCTACATCAAGACAACTGTATACCAAAGTACACGAGACAGTGAGAGGCTTGTATTGTGACTGGCGAGGCGTAGTACATATACTTCAATAACCGGATACCAGGTGCACTGTGGGTATTGAGGACATGACAGATTTATCAGCACATAGACAAAGCCTGTTTAGATGGAGAAGGAAATCTTACTGGCAGCGCTGAAAGGAGCAGTGTTTTCCTCCATTGAGTTGCTCGCACTCCTCGCCCGCAGCTGGTCTTCGTCACTGGAACCAGTCACTACGGTATCAGACAAAGAGGACTGGCTGGGGGCATCCTGTGAGAAGTATTGGGACAGCTCCCCTTCAGAACTGACAGAGCCCTGCTAGGAAGAAGCACAGACATGTTTTTTAGCAGTTATGTTTTAGGGTTTTATTCTTTTTATAATTTGCTATTTTTGCAGTTTGGAGTTATCAGAACCTTAAGTTTGGAAACAAGTCATTGATTTCTATGGAGGCGTGTTGTGGGCATGCTCTGAGACCTGTGTAGAGGGGAGGAACTGAGCTCTGACCATAACCTATTGTGAATAGTGGACCGTGTATTATTTATATATAGGGAATCCCTGTCATTGTAATTTTGTCTGTGAGTATTAGCAGATGACTGTCGGGAACTGATCTCTACAGAACAGGAAGTGTTAGACTATTATGAGGCTCAGTAGTTAGTGGGAAAACTGACAGGTTTGTAGTTTATAGTAAAGGGGTTATACCACAATAATGATTTATCTGACTGCTACGATCCCTACCGATCCTGAAAACGGGGGTGTTTTACCGCAGGAGGTAGGGGAGTGCGCTACTTTGAATTCATTTGAATGAGACTAAGCTGAGTGTGGTTGAGGGCCCTATAGCCTGTCTGTGGTGGTCTGTGCTTCTTACCCGACTAGCTGGCTCTAGGAAACGCTTCATTGTCCAGCTGAGCGGTGCTTGCCCATCTGCTTGCTTCGGTTTTACGGTTGGAGATGGGCTTTTGGAATGGAGACCTGAAGATATGAAGATAAAATGGCATAAAATGTCCGGTGTCTAAATTTCCAGACTTCTCTCAAACATACCAAGAGGTAGGCTCCTTTGTAACACACACCGAGGTTGGAGGACGTTCTCATCAAACATCTCGGGTATTATGAACCCTAGAAACTCGTTCTGGTGTCATAGGATAGGTGAGATTCTTCGTTTTTATTGAAGTTCTACATATATAGCTTATATATCTTGACTGTATTTCAAGTGGTGATATTTTTGGAAATAGTACATAGAACTACAGATTATACATATATATATATATATATATATATATATATATATATATATATATATATATATATATACACACACTCACCGGCCACTTTATTAGGTACACCTGTCCAACTGCTCGTTAACACTTAATTTCTAATCAGCCAATCACATGGCGGCAACTCAGTGCATTTAGGCATGTAGACATGGTCAAGACAATCTCCTGCAGTTCAAACCGAGCATCAGTATGGGGAAGAAAGGTGATTTGAGTGCCTTGGAACGTGGCATGGTTGTTGGTGCCAGAAGGGCTGGTCTGAGTATTTCAGAAACTGCTGATCTACTGGGATTTTCACGCACAACCATCTCTAGGGTTTACAGAGAATGGTCCGAAAAAGAAAAAACATCCAGTGAGCGGCAGTTCTGTGCGCGGAAATGCGTTGTTGATGCCAGAGGTCAGAGGAGAATGGCCAGACTGGTTCGAGCTGATAGAAAGACAACAGTGACTCAAATAGCCACCCGTTACAACCAAGGTAGCCAGAAGAGCATCTCTGAACGCCGCACAGTACGTCGAACTTTGAGGCTACAGATGGGCTACAGCAGCAGAAGACCACACCGGGTGCCACTCCTTTCAGCTAAGAACAGGAAACTTAGGCTACAATTTGCACAAGCTCATCGAAATTGGACAATTGAAGATTGGAAAAACGTTGCCTGGTCTGATGAGTCTCGATTTCTGCTGCGACATTCGGATGGTAGGGTCAGAATTTGGCGTCAACATGAAAGCATGGATCCATCCTGCCTTGTATCAACGGTTCAGGCTGGTGGTGTCATGGTGTGGGGAATATTTTCTTGGCACTCTTTGGGCCCCTTGGTACCAATTGAGCATCGTTGCAATGCCAAAGCCTACCTGAGTATTGTTGCTGACCATGTCCATCCCTTTATGACCACAATGTACCCAACATCTGATGGCAATGCCATGTCATAAAGCTGGAATCATCTCAGACTGGTTTCTTGAACATGACAATGAGTTCACTGTACTCCAATGGCCTCCACAGTCACCAGATCTCAATCCAATAGAGCATCTTTGGGATGTGGTGGAACGGGAGATTCGCATCATGGATGTGCAGCCGACAAATCTGCGGCAACTGTGTGATGCCATCATGTCAATATGGACCAAAATCTCTGAGGAATGCTTCCAGCACCTTGTTGAATCTATGCCACGAAGAATTGAGACAGTTCTGAAGGCGAAAGGGGGTCCAACCCGTTACTAGCATGGTGTACCTAATAAAGTGGCCGGTGAGTGTATATATATCCTGTATTTTCCGGCATATAAGACGACTTTTTAACCCCTGAAAATTTTCTCCAAAGTCGGGAGTTGTCTTACACGCTGGGTCTAGTCTCCAGGACTATCAGAGCGCATCCCTCTGGCCGTTGTATCCTATATATGTAGAAATGTTGAGATTCTTAGCTTTCCTATGGCACCACAACCACTGCTCTAGGTTTTAGAGCGCCCAGGATGAAGTCACACCCCTCCCTTGTAAATCGCTGCCTCCATTGCAGAGATAACTAATAACTATTTTTGCCAATATGCAAATGAGCTCTTTGGAGCAAGGACGACACTGTTGTTGCTCACTTGCATATTGGCATAAACCCTGATATCTTGGCAACAGAGCCAGCGCTTCACAAGGGGAAAACACTGTTTGATCCAGGTGACCCCAACCTGTCTACCTGCGAAGGTAACAAGCTGGTGACCCGCTCTCTTTAACTGTAAAAGTGGCAGCTCTTTCCGGTACTGTCTCTTGGGTACTTCTCAACCTACAAGCCCTGGTTATGAGACACTGCTATCATGAAAAATTCTGAAACTTTCTAACCCTGGGTTCCAATTCTATTTTCCCACACTCTGCTTTGCTTGCTGTCAGTGAATAGAACCATTCTTAAAGGCTGGACACAACTGATGTTCTTACAATATGACATAGAATTGAATCTCAGGGTACATTACAATGTTTAATTCCTTTCCATCCTATAAGATAACTGCGATCTCTTGCACCTCCACGTTACATTAGTAGTTGATAACATTATTGACTTGCCTGTGATGTGAGGGTCCCTGCTCTCCCGATGGGTGGTACGAGAGATGGCTTCATCCATTTCTTGCTCCGACATCTTCAAATGATAAGAAATAAGATATCAAAATGTACAGCGAAAGCCTTGTAGTAACATTCTCATAGACTAAAACAAGGCTTGCTCTTTTCCCGCATCCTACTCTGTTCTACAGGACACAAAACCCCAGTGACAGCACATTCCTCCGAGAACAGAGGCTGCTCATACAGCCAGGCTGTCGCAAGAAAGACTAAAATTTTAGATATTGCATTTCCCCTACTAATAAAAGGAGCAAACACTGCAATAAGTGCACGGTAGGTCCTTGAGGGTCCTTCTAATTTTAATGGGAATGACGAATGGTACCGCACAACGGACCGTATTTAGTAAGACCCGAGCATCCTCGGCCAGTCATTGTTGCGCAACACTTAGTAAATATAGTGCAAAAGGAATCAAGTCACTTCCACCATCTCCCATTGGTTCATTTCTATCTTGCCCGTTTCCCGCTGCTGTTTCCTGTGTGCCCTCTTGATACACAGGAAGTGCTTGAATATGTATCCTCATCCAATCACTCGCAGAGGCGGAGTCAACTGCTATAGCCAGTAGGTAGTTGAACAAAGTAGAGAGGGATCGGGCAACACAGGAATAGAGCGGCGGGAAATCGGTGGAGGTGAGCAGCACCGATATGCATCTTCTTGTTCCCGACATGTTTTACTATAATTTCTATACATAATACACATAATCGTGAGGATAACTCTCACTTTCCTCATCTCTTGTAAAATTTGGTAACTAAAAAATAAAAGTTTGAAGAAAACCCATACAATAACTCTGTATCAATTTGCAGTGTTCAGTTTTTTATTTCATTTAGCATGTAGGGGGCGCTATTACAAGGTAGGCGTAAACTCCTCTTTGCATACTGATACATTCCAACTTCTTTTTGTAAAATATCTTCTGAGTAGACATTGGCTTATACTACCCATATGCTACACGACAGATACAGATAGAAAGCACCTGGATGGGTTTTGGGCCGTAAAATTCTTTACAAGTATATGAATCTTTATCTCTGCGTGCACAAATGAACGGTTGCTGAACGGAAATGAAGCCGAGTCCCCCTGGATATCCTCATCTGCTCAGCTTTTGGAAAAAAAAAAAAACTGTGTGTGTATGAGAGCAAAGAAAAGCGAGGAAGGACATGTGGTTTTTATTGTTACCGTACAAATACCATTTTATATTAGCTGGAAAGTGAGCTGTAGAAACAAAAAAGTGCAGAGTCTGGAAAGGCGAGAGAAGGCAGCTGCTCCATCTTTATCTCATTATTATGTGTCAGGCGCTGCGAGGAAATGGGGAATAAAGTAATGGGGAGCTAGTCACGAAACCATCATCACAAAGGTCTTCCATATTGGCAGTACATGATGAGATCTGGAGATCCGGCTGCTGAGTAGGCACCAGGATGGCGGTTGTAGTCAGTCAGGGGGCGGTCATCGGCTCCACTAAAACCCTGGTACCCCACCGGGGCTGGTGCAACAGTGAAGGGGGACCCTGAGGTGTGGAGGCGCTAAAGATATTAGAATGGAAGCCCGGAATACCATTAGACAGCGCCGTCGAGAGGGTGCCTGAAGCCTAACTCCACCACCAATAGAGTAGACCTACTCCACCACCAATAGAGTAGACCTACTCTATAGCATAGAGTAGGTCTACTACATATCCGTATAGCAGCAATGATATGGTCGTTCACAGACGACCTCACCAAATAAAGACGTCGTCTGTCTCGGAGCTTTCGTATCTGGAATAACGCCGCGGTTCTTTCCGATGCCAAGAGAAACACATCAAGAGCAAAGGTTGCAGTCAATAAACCAAAAGCCATAAAGCAGGCGGCTCTAGGGACATCATCATTTCATCCTCCACATTTTATCCTGTGGCTTTACGTCCTTTATTGTGGCTGTTTACAGGAAAGCCACAAGTAATGAGAAGCTTCTGTTTCTGTTAGAAAGCGCGAGCCAGGAGGGAACGCGTCAGGCATACTACGGAGAGACCTCACAATAAACCTGCTCTTACTACATGGGATTCAAGTCAGATCCGTGCACCTCATCATGGGCCTCCGAAAAGCTGCAGGATTGAGTAACTGCTTGAAACAGGATTTTTCCACCACTAATAGAGGGGTATTATTGGTGGAGGTTCAGCGAAGGGGGTGGTGGCGCAATTGTGATGGTCACTTGTGGCTGCCAGGAGTAACAACAAGACATCGTTTGTTATTGAGATCCATTATCATTCTAACTGATACCTTGTAAAAAGGAAATAGCAAAAAATTAACTCCCCAAAAAATACTTTTAGGTGACAAGGTCATGGGTAAGGGATCAACTCCTAGCACCCACCTATCATTTTCTTCAAGGTGCCACGGCAAGAGTCACTGTAGCTTAATCCCATTAAAGGGAATGGGACTCAGCTGCAATACCCAAAACAGCCACTACACTATTTATGGCACTGTGTCTTGTATACAACGCAAAAGCTGCAGCGATCGGGATCAGCCCCCTACTGATCTGAAAAGGATGACCTATCCTAAAGACTATGCTGAGACACGGGGTGATGTTTGCATGAAAAAAATGAAATCAACTTGGAGGTAGAAATACTTTATTTTACCAATCTTATAAAATACATAAACTGAATCCAAACACTAGCGTAAATAAAATATAAATGAGTACAGTCATAGGGGAGGGACTATACTTCCAAGATGTCTTTCTTGCATACCATTAAATAGACATAGTTATGTACCCCGATCCCAAAAGTCAAATTTTAATTTATCCACTTATTTCATTTAAAAACCCTCTAAAGCTGGTTGACCTATCAGCGACAACTCCTTCCAAAACGTGACAATCTTCCCAGATCCCTGTTCTGGAACTCCGGCAAAACGTGATTTTTGTCACAGTAAGTTTGGGGGACATGGGGTATGGGGGACATGTAACACAAGGCCAGCGAGGAGACACTCATACAGAGACGCTCTCGCTTCTGGCTCATACAGGAGTCCCGTCCGGAGTTTCTCCTCTGTATAGACCCTTGCCATTGGTAACGACGGCGTTTCTGTAAAGAATCGGCTTATATTTCGAGGTTGATTGCAGGAGGATTTACTGAGGCACATGTTTAGCACTTAACAAGGGATAAGTTTTCACTCCAGGGAAAATTGTTTCCATACTTTGGCAAAAAGACTAAAAACAAGACCGCGTTCACAGCCGCACGTGACCAAACAGGTCCCGGTATATCACACCAAAGCTGACTAATCCCTGAAGACATTCCTGTCCGCACCTCCAACATGCTGGAAGACCTTCCATTATATACAAGCATATAATTCTGCAGAATGTAATCATTGTCGTTACTAACCTTCGGACCAGGCCCGGAGCAAAAAGAAATTGTAACCGTATAATTAGAAAGTTCACCTGATAATTTCAAAATTCTTGGCTATTACAGTAATGAAGGGGTTAACTGTAAAATTCCTGGTGGCCTGAGGCAAAGACAGAGTTAATTTTGTATTCCCTGGTGTTCTAGGACATGACAGGGGTCACTAGTAAATTAAGTTTTCTCCTTGGAGTTCAGTCCTGAATCCTCAGTGTAGATAAAGGCCCTCGGCAATTTCATTCCATAAAACTGGCCCTTACTTCAATTACTTAGAGAATTGCATATGTGCTTATTATCTACTAAAAATCTGAATTCCTATGCAAGCAAATATGTCAGGTCTGTTTATTTTTAACACCATTGGGCCAGGACTACTGAGGGAGAAGCTGAACCTTGGTGGTGTGGACCATCACCTGTCCGACTGGATACTAGACTACCTGACAACCCGCCCTCAGTATGTGAGAGCCCGGGACTGTGTGTCTGACACTGTGATCTGTAGTACGGGGGCACCACAAGGTCCATTTCTTGCCCCATTTCTCTTCACACTGTACACTGCTGACTTTAGGCACAACTCCTCCAGCTGTTACTTACAGAAGTCCTCCGATGACTCTGCTATAGTCGGCCTTATCACTGATGGCGACGATAGGGAATACAGAGACTTAAACCGGGATTTTGTGGACTGGTGTCAGTTGAACCACCTCAGGATTAATGCTGGGAAGACCAAGGAGATGGTGGTGGACTTTAGTAAACGGAGGAGTGCTCCGACCCCGGTGGAGATCCAAGGAACATGTATTGAGATAGTCAGGACCTATAAGTATCTGGGCGTGCTCCTCAATAATAAACTAGACTGGGCTGATCACCTGGAGGCGCTGCACAGAAAGGGCCACAGCAGACTCTACCTGCTCAGGAGGCTGAGGGTCTTCGGAGTCCAGGGGCCACTTAAGGCCTTTTTCAACTCTGTGGTTTCCTCAGCCATCTTTTTCGGTGTGGCCTGCTGGGGGAGCAGTATATCAACCAGGGACAGAAATAGACTTGACAGGCTGATCAGGAGGGCCAGCTCTGTCCTGGGGAGCCCCCTGGACCCAGTACAGGCGGTGGGTGACAGAAGGATTCTGTCTGTGGTGATCTCCATGCGGGAGAACAAATCCCACCCCATGTATGGGACTGTGGTAGCACTGGGCAGAACTCTCAGCGACCAATTGCTTCCCCCCAAGTGTGAGAAGGAGCTATCGCAGGTCCTTCCTTCCAACTGTGACCAGGCTGTATAATCTACATCAGACCAAGCGAAGATCACTCCGCACAGAGAACTAAATGATCCTGAATCTTTCTTTTTCTTTGTTATGACACCTAGTATCCTTTTATATCTAATGTTCTAAGCTTTGTATGTGTTTTTATTGTACTATTATTGTATTATCTATGCTGCTGTAACACACTGAATTATGTTATCTAGGATTATCTTATTTGTTGTACTCATAATTAAGACTTTTTCCAAAGTTTCTTCTTGTTTTATTTAGAGGAAATGTAAAAGCAGTAATAACTTGTAAGTATAAAACCACTTGTATACTCTGCTCACCTTCGGATTTGGGTGGCGACTGATGATCAGGCTTACAGGACCTGGCCCACACTCGCTCAATATGGCGTAGGCCTCACTCAGCGCTGCATGACGAAGACTCACAGAGTCCGCTTCCAATATCTGATCACCACGGCTGCAAATAAATTAAAAAAAAAAATGTATATTTTTACCAAGAAAGTGGCTCTCAAATGTCTTTAAGCATAGATGCGTAACTCCTTGTGGACCAAAAAAAACCCTAAATTTTTTTCCTTTTTTTTTTTTTTCTGGTGGTCAAAACTTTTTTTTTTATCCCACTGTAGCTGTATGAGATATATATATATTTTTTTTAATATAGGACCACTCCCTATGATGTCCTTATGCATTAAAGGGTTAGAGATACATGTTGGCGTTCCCCCAAAAACAGCACCACGCCTGTCTGTAGGTCGTGATTGGAATTAATGTGAAAATGTCATTTCACTTTTCGTTCTTTTCAGCAGATAAAAATCACATTCCCAACTTGTTATTAACTAGTGGTTTCCCGTTTCTGTTCTACCTAGAGCTACAGCATTGGTACCAGATGAAAACGGAGACTCTCAGCATTCACAGGACACCAGAAGTACTGTTCTAGGTATATTACATTATAGAGAGGACGGATCCTAGAGAAGAGAATTTTAGAATTTCAGCAAAAACAAAGTACAATACATACAAAATTGTTCAGCAAATTCTTCCCTATACAATACATTAAAAAAAAAAAAAAAAAAATGAAGTGACACTGCAAGCTGCAATACCACTCACAACCTGTGGACAGGCGTGGCGCTGTTTTTGGAAGAAATGCCTTTAACAGGGCATATACCCAGGGGTTGGTTGATGAGAACACCCCTTTAGATCAATAAATTCCCAGTCATCAGCATTTCTGGAGCAGGAAATTAAGCGGCTTAATGAAGGACTTTCTGCTAGTTCATAACAAACATGGTGGACAGCTTCTAACACTTCGCTGTGAACGCTGTCATTATAGCAGAACATCTGGAACGAGTCTCCGGATAGATCGCCCTGCCATTCTAAAAGGATTTCCCTCTTTATTAAAACCACATTGTCAGTGAGAAATTCCATTCACAAGAACTGCTGATCCATCTGATGTGACTCCGGAGCGGCCAGCAAACCGAGAAGAGCTTAACAGCGTAGAGGGCGACATCAAAGGGGCCGAAATTATTAATATATACAAGTAAGACGTAATCTGAAAAGTGAGAGTCTTCAGGTTACAGACGAGGCTACTAAGAGGGGCGGTCATTTTAAAATTTACATTCTTTCCATGTTTTTTTTTTTTAAAAAACTACCTCCTAAAGGTCACAATCAGTTTTTGTCTTAAAGGGGTTGTCCGAGGAGTTATGATTTACTGACCTGGTCCAAGGATCTCCGCTGATGGACTCAGGGGTTCCGGCAATGTCACAACCTCAGGGTCATGTGATCCAAAGCAGTGTTTTGTCCTCTGGACCGTTCCGCCCCCTCCCTCCTCCCCCAATCTATCGGGTAATTAATTACCTGTGATATTAGGGCTAGCTTTACTATAGTCAGCCAACCCCCATAGCACAGATAAGGGAAGGGACACTGCTTTGGATCACATGACCCTGAGGTTGTGATATTTCCAGAACCAGTGGAGTGCATCAGCAGAGATCCCCGGATCAGGTGGGTAAATTGCAACTCCCCGGACAACCCCTTTAAAGTTCGTCAATTTCTCCATTTTCCTAGGCAAAATTGAAAGTTATAACGTTACTATTTTTACCCCACTGTAGCTATTTAGAAACTTTGCAGGATATGTTATATTTTTCAATGGCAATTTTGATTTTTTTTTTTATTTTTCCATCAATAGAGCTGGTTAAAGGTTTGTTTTATGCGAGATAACCTTTTATTTTTTATCATGAATTTTTGATCACTTTTTGTTTCATATCTGATCTGAACTTGACCACTTATCCTGAGATAGGTTAAGCTTCTCCAGTGGTAGTTGCAGATAGCCAGCATTTTATCATTTGACCTTTTGACTATGTAGGAGATAAGGCGCTCATGAGCAGACCTCTGACCGAAGAGAGTTAACCAGCAAAAGAATGCTTTGTACATGGTAAAATCCCACATTATTGCAAGCAAAGGCCTCTGGGAAGGTCAGGCATGATGTTAAAGGGAGCGCCCTCTATTGGGCTGCATGACTGAGGCACTGACTTCCTAATTACATCATGGAAGACATATTTGCATATTCTTCCCATGTTCTCTTGCACAGTGGAGCGCTAATGGCTTAATAAGACTCCCCAAACCTAAATGGTGGTCTCTCCCTATGGAGGGACGATATCCCCCTAACCCTGTCTAGAAGCCTCTCACCTCTGCCAGGTCAGTCTTCTCTGCGTCGGGCTGACGAGATGCAATATCATTGAAACAGCTGTCCCTGGATGAGAGACTGTACCTGGTAAAATCCCAGATCATTGCAAGCAAAGGCCTCTGGTAAGATCGGGCATGATGTTAAAGGGAGCGCCCTCTGTTGGGCTGCATGACTGAGGCTCTGTCTTCCTAATTACATCATGGAAGACAGACTTGCACATCCTCAGTGAGCGCCCTCTATTGGGCTGCATGACTGAGGCACTGACTTCCTAATTACATCATGGAAGACAGATTTGCATATTCTTCCCATGTTCACTTCAAAATAGCATGGTATGAACAAGTGACAATCACTGTAAACCTCGTCCACCTCGTCTATTGATCCCTTTTTTAAGCCATTGCAGGCTATCCTCGGTTAGGTTTTCTTTACTAGGGTCACAGACAAGAAGTTCCTATATCCCTGTTGCTGAGATCACTACTTCTTTTGTTGACATTTATATACATATGTATGACCTTACATCATAAGATCAGTATTGCAGAACGTGCAACCAAGTCTGAAGAGCCCAAAGACATGCATCATCTGATCGGCGCTGTCACCCTGAACATTTTGGTGCTTTCTGTATCTAAATCCGTTCAGCCGTTCCAAAGATATAAGCCCTTAACACAGCATGACATAAAGCACACAGAGACTCCGCCCCCAGGGAAACCACAATGTTACCGCCCACTCAGCTAGTAGACCCTAATTTATATCAATACTAAAAGGGCTTATATCTTTGGAATGGCTGAACAGATTTGAATAAACAAAACACCAAAATGCTCGGGGTGACAGCGCCAATCAGATAAGGTAGGTCATTGGACTTTTTAGGTCTGGTGACTGGTCTGCTTTAATACTTCACAAACTAAAAAGTAAAGCTATTAAAAATCCCTTACCTCAGTCTTCCATCCATCTTGGCAACAGACCCTGGGGCTAAGCTGTGAATATAAATCCCTGGAGAGCTGTTTTCTAGGGTAAGGCAGCAGACACCGATACCTAACCCAACACCTGGCTCTGCAACAAGGACAAAGCCACAGGATATAGCGAGCCATGTGTACAGGACACTATAGCAGTAAAAGCTACCATATGAAAAAAGCCGTATAGTTCATTATCCTTATTATTACCTTTGTTAAGAGTCACTTCCATAACCACCCTGTCTTTGGGACCGGGACCTTTACGAGAGGCAGAGTCCCCATCTTCTGAGCCACCCACAGACACCCCAATGCTGATATTGGAGTTTGGAGAGCTGGAGCGACTCATCAATATCGGGGTCGCACATGGCGTGAGGCTGGGACTGCGGAGCCTGGTACGTACGGTTAATGTTACTACACCTTTCCTGAGTTGCTAGGAAAAAGAAAAAATAATATTTTTAATATTTTATAGATTTTTTGGAGAATCCATCAAATCTATATCCTATATATTAAGTAGAATAGAGCATAGGTCCTTCATGGAAGGCCGCCATAGGCCCAGGCCTATAATGCCTGAACATAAGCCATCCATGACTATGAGACTTGGCAAAAACTAACATGATCCAGTCTGGATCATATATTTGCACTTGATATACACCGTGCATCTGTATTGTGTATTCAGGATGTCAGGACCGCTGTATACAAGACATTAGAACCGCACTGAGTGTTTTTCCGTACCCTTTTTACATATGGAGAAGGCGATTAAACATGACTATTGTTGACTTTACTAAGCCGCTATCTGGAGTCCTGAAGAAATGGCTATACTCTATCATGTGCAGAGGGCGGCGTGTTCTCCGTCACTATAATCGCCTCAAACTTCGTATCAATGTGACATATCCGGCAGAAAGCTGAAGGGCGGAAAACGGTCGAGATAAACTCTATTACTACACAAAGGACCACGGCAGACGGCAGGGCAGGACCCAGACACAGGGGCCCCCGTCCTATGTAGGTTCACACTGTACTGCGTTGTACTGTACCTTAAAAGTGTGAATAGCCTCTTGGTGCGTCATCCCCTGTAGCGACTCTCCGTTCACTTCCAGGATCTCATCTCCTGTACAATAATAATAATAAGAAGAAGGTAAGACAAAATAATGTACAGCACAGTCATGTCCACAGGCAGAAATACACTGTGCTCCATGAAAGAGTTTTCTGAGCATGGGAGGGGGAGGAGCATCATCTATTGTCAGCAGTGGATGTAATGAGGGGTCAGTGGTGTTATCTATAGAGGTGTTTTCTTCAATTGTCATCCTGTCTTTGATGTAATTGAAGTAACTGCTGAAAAGAAACCCTCCCACAGAATTGTTAAGTGTCAGTCTACTATTAGGCTTAGTGGCTAGAGTTAAAATTGCAGGACTTATTTTTAAATTATAGGTGGAAAATCAAGATTACATTAAAAAAAATATGCATACGAGTTGCAGCATGGCCATATGACCAATAGGCATGATGCCACTTCCTGAGAAGAAAGCAGCCATGTTTTTGAAGTCCTGCACAATCCCTTTAAGGATAATATAATGTCCTGACCCCAGAAAATCCCTTTAACATGCAAAAAAAAAAAAAAATAAATCCAGGTTCAACACTACTACATGTGCAGATACAACATGGGGGATTTATTAAACCTTCTTTGTCACTTTTCCAGGTCTAATTTACATAATAATTTGCAGATTTTCTCCATAATTGCCAATGGTCCTGGAATGTCCGGGAGGTCCCAAAAAAAGAGGAATGATGACCTGGAGTCCTGGAACTTGCCCTGCAGTGGGCAAAGCTCCCAGAATTAGGGGCATGCATCCACATCCACCAGGCTCTGTTATTTTATATGGGACATGGGCAATATATGTGCTGACCATGACCCAAAAAAATGGGTGTGAACTGCATATCTGGATGCCCATGTCACAAAAAGACTTGAGCCTGCAATAGGGGCTGTACATGGTGTTCTCCTGGACAGTCCCACCCAAATTTGGGCAAGTAGGCCGCCTGAGAACAAGGGGCGGAATTTACCAGGATTAAATCAGGCCAAAAATGTAATCATTATTTATATGGGGGACCTTACCTACCCATCCATCAAATCTGGACCCGCTGCAGCCAGCAAAGTTGGCTCACCAAAAAAAGAGGGTCGTCCCTGTGATCCTCCCCATTAAGTGACCCCATATATTCTGCACTGTACAGTCGTCGGCCCTCTCAATTACTGACGAATTGGACGCAAATGACTAAATTGCTTAGCGTGAGCAATAAAGTACCAGGGTTTGCGAGAACAGTAAATGTCTCTTATCTAGGTCACATGCCGAATGCTGAAGGGCTGCACGATATGACAAAAAATTAAGCATTTGCCTCTCTGATGAGATGAGGAAGGACGGATGAACATGGAGTCCTCGGCTGGAATAAATACAGGAATTATGTAGGTCAGGAACTACTAGCCGCATGGCTCAAAACACTGCAACAGGGCAAAGCCTGGCTGGATTTACTGGAGCAGACTAGTAGGACAGAGAACTTCGGGGCATTCACCCATAGGTCACCCAAACATCATCCCAATGATCAGTCTCAATTTTAGGAAACACTTGGAATTGGTTAAAATGTGCCACCCCTATACTAGGTACCATTTATAATACTGGTAGACAGCTCCATCCACTGTGTAGTGGCCAGATCTGGTAACTGCAGGTCAGCAGACATTCACATGCAACTCCAGGCAATAAGGCTACTTGTATTAATGGGTGGGGGCGCTGGACCTCCACCAATCTGAAACTGATGAACTATTCAATACAAAATTCGGTCTCCAGTCAAGATCACATTTATTCTGTGGAATAGGAGGAAATGGCCTCACTTTAAGAGCCACCCCAGAAAGCAAAAGGGGAAACATTTCTTAGATTTGATGTGAAATTCACTACAAAAATCCACTCGTATACTTGTGTAATAAGTACAACACCCATTTTATTTGATTTATTTTGCTGTTGTGTTGGGGAGTGAGTGATGAACTTTTTCTGATAACCTATCTAACTTGCTTTTTAATAGAAAACAGGCTGTAACATTCTCCTTCGCAGCCATCTATCTGAGTTGTTACTAGGGAATTCCATACACAGTTGTATTGTGTGTATGCAGAGCTGAAGAATTTACCAAAGAGGGAGAATGGTCACGTCCAATGGCTGCATCTCCGGTTATATACCACCTAGAGAAATAGTCCTCATATCATAAGAAAGCTGAGATTCTGCCAAGTCTGAAGTATTAGCTATATCAGAACCTGAGATATCACTAGTTAAACCCTCAGTTGGGAATATAAAATCACATTCCTGACTGTGTTATTAACTAGTGATATCTCAGGTTCTGATATAGCTAAAACCTCAGTCTTGGCAGAATCTCAGCTTTCTTATGATGTGAGAACCATTTCTCTAGGTGGTATATAACTGGAGATACAGCCATTTGAAGTGACCATTTGCCCCTTTAGTAACTGCTTCGGCTCTGTGCGTACAACTATACTCAATGTAGTACATAGAGTCTCTCTGGCATTGCTTAGTTACAGCATTGCTAATGGGAACTTTAAAGCCTGTTTTATATTAATAGGCAGTTAGATAGGTTATATTACAAAAATGTTCCTCACACAACTCCTGACACAATAGCAATAAAATGACATAAAATTGGAGTTACATTTTCAGGGTTTTTCACTGTGGATTAGACCAAGTAGGCTAAAAGTATGACATGTCTAGTGCACACTGCCATGTCCATACTGAAAAGCCATACCCCCTGACTGGACAAAGCACCTTCCCCCATCTCCCCCATTGGCCCCATTCACACCATACCTTCTTTAAGTCTCCCGTCAGCAGCTGAAGCTCCATTTGGAAATATTGTTTTCACGAAGATCCCCATGCGACCTCTAGCTGAGTCCTGACCCCCGACAATACTGAACCCAAGACCCTGGTCATAAGCAGAGAGTCATTAGTAAATGTCCTCAGTTTTATATGATAAAGAGAATAGAACAGAAGAAGAATCGGGGAGCGGCACTCAGCTCCCCATCACATAGTTATCTCTAGGATGTGCCATCACTTTATTATTGGTGCTGGTAGCAGGACAGAGAGGCAACTATGGTTTCATCCCCTCCACTAACTTTAGCTCTCGGCAGTTTTTAATAGACCCCACTCCACTGATTGTGGCGTAGTTGGAATTTTTTTCTCTAGCACCCGCCATTCCTGAGCAATCAGTGCAGTTAGTTTTGGTGCCTCATATACTATTTAGGCTCTGTACTATTGAGTGGGAGGTGTCAGACAGGAGATGGCAGGGGGCGTGATTTTCAGCTTTCTGACACTGTCCAATAAGAGATAGAGAATATCAGAGGTCAGAGTTCCGGGTCACGCCCCTTGTTTGCTCTGGCCCCCTCGCCAGTACAGAGCCTAAATGGTGTATTGGCACCGACGCTAACTGTCCGATTGCTCAGGAACGGTGGAGGATAGAGAAAAAATTCCAACTGTGCCAGAATCAGTAGAAAAAGTTCTATTAAAATATGCAGAGAACTGGAGCTGGTAATAACTTCTTCTTAAATGGTCCATAGAGATGATAAAATTCCTTTTCAAGTGCTACAAGGTCCCATAGACTGCATGGGCCTCTGTGCAAGTGAAGAGGTGTACAGTGATTTTTTTTTTACTATATTACTGACACTATTTGACCAAAGCCCCCTTCCTCAGATAAAGGATAGAGGGTGGGATATGTTGGAGGGAGTCCTGGCGCTCCAGACTATTGACTACACGGGCTCAGATATTTTGAATGGAGTCCCTGACTTATACACCCTAGTGATAAATGTGCACAAATTCCTACTGTAAAATCTCCAAATGCTTTAAATGACAAAGATTTTTTTTATTAACCACAACCAGATGCCATTACTCGTAATCTCTTGCTATTTCAGTGACAATAGTACATCTCTAAGCGGGGTCATGCCGCGCTATAAATAACATCAGCGCCATTTTTGACCAAAACTTCTTGGAAAGCTTGGCCGAGTGTCACAGTCATTAAGGGGTCAGGGATTATGAGATTTATCTTAAAGGCACGGTAGCGAAAGCTCTTTGTTCATAAGTAATGGGAGAAAGATAAATCCTAGGCGGCAGCTCCAGACGCGGGCCGACCGGCCTCCTGATCTCAGGGACGTGGAGGTTCCATTATAAATGTATGATATTATATGGCAGATAAGAAAGCCGTTCCCACAGGAGGGATTACCTTCCCCTGTCCTTTCATTAAGACGATATTAGAGATGATAGATGGCTGAGCGAGTCTCCAGGGGGACTCCACCTGCGCCGTGCTTAAAGATCTCGCCGTCTTCTTGACAATCGCATATTCCTGGTAAGAAAAAATAAAGAGTCAATTAAAATATGTATGTATTGTACAATATGTATTGACTATGACCACACAGTATCCATATTGTGGCCCCAGTGCCCCCATGTTGTAGTTTTACAGTCTAATAGATCCTGCAAACCAAAATGTTCGGCAATAAAGAAGTCCTCGATTCTCAGCCCCACAGCTCCTTTGCCACCATTTTGCAGATGCCCCACTAGGCCCACTGTATCCTGACCTTCAATCAGGGGTGTAGCTATATATTTGCTACTGTGCCCTGGACCCTGAGGGGTCCCCAAAGGTTCCTCTGCTACATAAAATATTCCCAGGTAGGCAGGGGCCACATTACAGATTCTGCAATGGGGCCCAAGAGCTTAAAGTTATACCTCTGCCCCAATGAGGACTCTTCAACATGGACATTGTGTGACCTCAGTGGTGTCTATGTCCAAATCGAGACGTCAGCGCAAGAGAGTAGGACCCAGTGAACTTGGGAAGAGATGGCAATTGGTAATTCACACCACTTTGGTAAAACTTTTAGGGTATGTTTAGATTTTGGAGAAGAATTTGAGGTGGTCTTCTGCCTCAAAATCCTCTCCAAAAACCACCAAAACCACAATGAGTCTTGTGTTTCTAGCCCAGGTTTTCCCACGTAACTAGTCACATATACAGTGGGGTTTATTGAACATGAGGCCTCATGGCGCAGTTTCCACCATAAAAAATGTGGCACAGTCGAGCAGGTGGTTTTTTTTCAGTGAGATGTAAGGGTTAGTGCACACAGAGTTTTTTGGCGCTGATTTTGACGCTGAATCCACCTCAAAATCAGCCTCCAAAAAAAGCCCCCAATAGAACTCTACTGGGAGGCTTTTTTTGGAGTCTGATTTTGAGGCGGATTCAGCGTCAAAATCAGCGCCAAAAAACTCTGTGTGCACTCACCCTAACTTGGCAAATCCTGGGTCCCAATAGAAAACAGTATTGGGACCCACTAATGTGAGGGAATATTATGGCCCAATGTAGGAGTAACTTTTTGGCACGAAACAGCCTAAAATTCCTCTCCAAAATCTGCTGTGTGAACACGCCTTTAAAGGGATCCTACCATTAAAACACAATTTTTTGTGACTAACACATAGGAATAGCTTTCTCCACACCACCGTTCTCTTTATCCCGGTTTTCGTCGGTATGCAAATGGTTCTCTTGCAGCACTGGGGGCGTCGCCAATGCTGCGAGAGAACTCTCCAGTGCCGCCTCCATCTCCAACGGGCTCTTCACGTGTCTTGTTCTGGCGCTGGTGGTCAAACTTCTAGGCCTCGGGCCTCAGCTGGAGCTGACTGCGCAAGCCCACAGGCCACAAGTAAATGGCTGCTTACTTACTGTGTAAGCGGCCATTTTCTTGTGGCTGTGGGCATTCGCAGTCTGCTCTGCCCCAGGCCTAGAAGTTTGACCATCAGCGCCGGAAGAAGACGTGTGAAGAGGCCGATCCTGAAGAAGATGGAAGCGGCTCTGGAGAGTTCTCTCACAGTATTGGGGACGCCCCCAGTGCTGTTTGAGCGCTGGGTCCCGCCCCCAGTGCTACGAGAGAACTCATTTGCATACCGATGAAAACTCGGATTTATACTGAACGGCGGCGTGGAGAAGACATCTAAAGGTAGGAGAAGAATAGCCCTTCTTAAGGCTATTCCTACGTGTAAGTCACAAAAAATTGTGTTTTAATGATAGGATCCCTTTAAGGGCTGGGCAACCTTTTAATGGATTGTCAGCTTTCATGGACATCAAGGTGGCTAAGTTATGCAGTAATATCAGAATAGGACACGTATCGGCTAAAAATATACACTTTCCTTTTGGAAATTTTGAGCAAATATCAACGATATTTATGGGATTTGCATTTCCAAAATTGTACTTGGCAATTCTGGAAAATCGCGAGCATCATCTAATCTAATGACTTCTGATATTTTCTATAACTACACGTACAAGAAAACATTTCTAAAAGTAACACAGGGCAAAAACATTACGATATAATAAAGGTGACCCAAGGCACCATCCATGGCACCAGTGTGGTCGTGGTCTCACTAACAGCTAAAGGTTAAAAGGGTAAATTTTATTGTCCCACATGGCGTAGCCACCAAAATTTGGGGTGAACGGGGCCATAGTTTTAATAAGCTTTTTGCACCCTGTATTAGATTTTAGAAGTGTGTCTAAATTCTTCAATAAAACATACAACTTACATCGACATGGTCAGGATGGTAAAAAGGAGGCAAAAGTCCGAGATATAAAAGATTGTTAAAATAAAAATACAACAAGACACATATTGGAATTCGGTCTATACTAAGGTCAGGCTCATGCCTGCGCTGGGCTCTCCGTTTTTCAGGTACGCCGGAAGACCTGAACAAAGGAGAGACAGACTGCTAAAACAATGGTAACCTGCAAACACCGTCAGACCCCATTGACTATAATGGGGTCTGCCGCCAACAACGCGCTCATTATATAGAGTCCCAGCGAGCTACTGAGATGCCGGAACAATCCCAGGCAAACGCGTTCAGCGGCACGACAGCTTGACAGCTGTCGAAACGCCGGAGCAAGCGGATCATCAACACCAACAACACGCTCATTATACGGTGTTTCAGTGAGCTGCTGAGATGCCAGAACAATCACAGGCACAGTGCGAGGAACAAGTTCAGCAGCAGGACAGATTGAGAGCTGTCGAAATGCCGGAGCAGGCAAACTATCGATGGCAGCAATTTTCTGAATATAGGCAGATCATTGACTCCAACAACCCACAGACGAAGTCACGGGCAGAGGCTAGTTGTCATATAAATATTTTTTCCAGAAACAAAGTTAAGAAACTTTGCAACATATAATATTGAAGAAAAATGCTCCGTTTTCCACTTTCCTAACCTCCTGCACTGTGCACTCACTCTCATTTCACTGCTAAAATCCGTCTTGAGTAACTAGATGGACTGATAGTTCACTGAGGGTTAGGGTTATGTGTCTGCTATAGAAGTCTATGGAAAGGAGCTTTCGTAGGGACACCTGAAGGGAGTGAGAAACAGCTGCTGCTTCTACTACCTACCCCAGAGCTGAATTCACAGATATACTGGTCAGTACTGCTATATAATGGCCCTAATGCTGCTGCTGCGGCTTTTGTGGGTAAGCTACAGAGAGATTGTGGAGCAGGATCTTCTCTACTCTACACTGGAGCTCAGGGAAAACTGCTTAAAAGAAGACTGATGAAAAATGAAGAATACAAGTCAAATAATTGACAGAAATTACCATAAATACTGGCTGAACCTGCTAGGGTCGACTGATGTGTATGGTGAACTTCTGATAGCAGATTGGGTATGTTGGAGTGCAATAGGTCTGATCCGTTAATCAAGACAGAAGAGAGATCGTCTGCCATGGATTTTTCTGGTCCAATACTATTAGGAGCCAATCACACAGAGGTATTTGAGGCGGTCTTCTGCTTCAAATACCTCTCCAAATACTGGCCCTGTGGAACCAGTGGCCTAAGCCTAAGTAAAGCTTTGACTTTCCACCACAGATTTGCTCACCAATTACCCTCAGGTACAATGGGGCTAAATCAACACTTGCCTTGTACAGTACCTGGAACATATACTACTATATATCACTGACGGGCAGGAAGTTTGTGTTTCCATCGCAGATGAGCATACTATACCATGGACTTCTAACCTGTCTGGATCCAGTGTCCAGCTGCTGGGGTAAGGAATGCTTCCGACCTCCACGCAGAATCTTGTCTCCTTTATCCATATATGAATCTCCATTACCCACCGCCAGTTCATCATCTTCACCCACTGACTCCAGGCGACTGCCGCTTCCTGCAATATACAGATGCAAAAAGTGTCATCTACTGTGTTCATTACTGAGAATGGTAATGCTGGGGTTTCCAAAAAGACAAAATACGACTTGTCAACAACTTCTGTGTCATTAGAAAAATGACTTTTTTTAAATCCAGTTTTATATTAAAAACGTTTAGAAAGTATTTTTTCCATGTTTTTTTTAAAGTTATGACTCTGGCCACTAAGCCAAATAATACACTGAGACTTCCTGTTTTCTGTAGATTTCTTTTCAGCATTACCTTACCTATGATAACATTGATGACAACTATCATGTATATATAGATAAGAGACAGAACCTATCAGTCACAATAGATGATTTCACATTCTATCTGTTCCCCTCTCTACACACGTCATGGCCCATACCCAGAATAGTGAATTGGGTCTGCTCCAGAGCATTGGGTCTATGACCCATGTTGGAATGCAAGATTTTGAGGATTTACTTAAAATATAGACAGTCAGTCATTTGAAAAATTAAAAACATCGTCACCAAAAACTCTTAAAAAAATATGTTTAACATAAGAATGTGATTGAAACAATAGGTCATTTCCTAGTATAACAGTTCCTTTAAATTCAGAGTTTTGTTTTTCCTGCAACCTAAGATTTAGTTTTTGCTTTTGCTGCTGCTTCTTGGCATTGAGCGGCTTCTTAGATTCTTGCTAGCCGTTAAATACAAGTTATTCTCTACATATTAAACTTTAATATGTAGAGAATAACTTGTATTTAACGGCCAGCAAGAATTAAAGGGTATCTTAGGTTACATATGAAATACAGGTCATATTTTTAATACCTTTTTTTTTTTTTTTTTTTGGGGGGGGGGGGGTGTTATATACGCCACATCCTATTATGTGATACAGTCTATTTCGCCTTTGTGACATAAAAAACAAACAAAAAAAAACACCCACCCATCCATCCATCCTCTAACTCCTATCTATCCATCTATCTATCTATCCTTCTATCTATCCTTCTATCTATCCTTCTATCTATCTATCCATCTATCTATCCATCCAATATCTAACCATCCATCCATCAGTACACTACACTATATCCCGTGATGCAAACATTACTATATCCCCTGGTGTACGCCATACTATATACCTTGTGATCGACTGCGGTACTTGAGAAGACTATTTCCTAATGTAGGACTTCTGCAGGGACCCTTGGTATCGTCTACCGATGCTTCTTGTACCGGAAAGTTGTCAGTCTCAGTTACCTGGAAAGACAATGTTTAATATGATCAAAAGCCAATAAACATTATAGAATCTAACTATAATAAACTTAGAAAAAAGTGCATATACATTCAAGTAGACTTATCAAAGGGTTTTATGGGTTAAAATAGTGATTACGAACCCTTTGATATCAGATCATGGAGGACCGACACCTTTCATCAACGAGGTGTTCTCAGTGGTAGACACAAAAAAAATGGTACAGGAAGCAGACAGCGCTGTTTTCTATGTAGTGGTCAGAACAGGTACTGCAGATTAGTTCTAATTCACTTAAATGGGATCTAAGCTGCCCTGACTCGGTTTGACCACTAAATAGAGAATAGCGCTGTCTACTTCCTGCTCCATTCTGTGTATCTACCATAGAGAACAGCTCATTGATGGAAGTGTTGGGTGTCAGGCCCCTATAATCCAATATTTATTCAATATTTTTAGTCTTTAAATGGGGTTCCTCGCTGTTTTCAAGCTCTTCGGTTGATGTCAATGAATGGAAGCTTTCCCTTGACCTAGCACATACCCAGCTAATGGTTTGTTACAATGTACGAATCCCTGGACTCATACATTATAACCCCTTATAAGACAGGCCAGTCTTACCACCGTATGTATAGACTAACGCCTGGTGTATATGGAAAATAGGTAGAGTTTCCTTCATTTTCTCATTTACGTAGTGGATTGAATTTTATAGGCACCGCGATTTCTAGATTTTCAGCGCTGAAGCATATGGTCATATCTTTAAGTCAAATATTACTTGAGTTTTCCACTGGAAAAAAAAAATTGTCTAAAATTCTCACCAATTTATCTGCCTGGGAATGAGATTAATATGAGAAACGCCCTCAGACTCGTATGCGAAGATATCGACAGGTTTTTCCATATGGAGTCTGGGATCGGACCACACGGGCGAGTCAAATGAGGTTCGTCCATTCCCAACGGGTATCATTCACTTGTCAATTTATTCATTTGTAGGAGGAAAAACAGAGGAACAATACAAAGTTCTAACAAAAGATGCTCCCGAAATGTAAGCCCTTACAAATTCCGGTGGGGAATTTAAGTTTTTACTAAAAACAGATATGTTAGGAGAGGTCAATATCGATGTCCTGAGCTCAAAATAGTTACGGTATTGCCAAACCTCGTCCATAGGGTGCGCTCCAGTGACCAATGAGAAAACTGCAATGTATTTTATGTGGATCGTCACAAGAAAAAGGGAAAAAATGCCAAAAAAAAAAAAAAAATTGCTAAAAAATATTGAAAACAACATGATGGCCCCTTGTAACTCCAGACGACCATCTGTATCCCATCAGTTAGGCTTTGGCGCGGCGTCCTCCACTGGAATGAATAGTCTGTGTTTCAGGCAATGATGAAGATGATGAATGGGCGCTCATTAGAGGATTTACACCACATGTCCAGGGCCGCTCTGTGGAATATCAGGCTCTTCCGGGTGACCCTGTAGGTCTTGTTGGCGAACGTGTTAGAAAGAAACAGTTCACAGGATCCCGGAGCTTCTTTCCTGTTTTATTTTGAGCTCGTCCTGCAAATGTGCCAAGAAGCGCATTGTCCCTGGTGGTTGTCAGGATGTATCCTGGAGCGTCTCTCCCGACTCAGCCGATGATGTGAGATTTCTGTATGGTCACTGACCTGACAGCAACCATATAAATGCTTCAGTGGCCAAATGTCTCAGGCAGCTGGAAACATCACTTGGATTATTTGGTGCGACGTCTTCTAGTCGTCTGCTTTTGTGGAGAAGTGGGTGACGACCAATATTGTCACCATTATGGGTACAGCTTTCCATCATTGGGAATTGCTGTAAAAAGCTAAGGATATGTCCATATGAAGTAGATGCATCTTGTACTATCAGCCATGTCCCATTTTCTCCTCCTCCTCACTGGTTTGTGTAACTGGCTGCAGCAGGAGACTCTCCCCTCTGCCCCGTTTGCACAGTTTTTTGATTCAAGCTACAGGGCTGCACTGTGATGAGACCAAAGAAAGCTGCATCTTCTACAAATCCTTCACTAATGTAAATGAATGGCATTGCGTTGTGACCCCAAGAGTACTGAGACGGAAACTTCTATTGAGACTTCTATATTCTTGTGACGATTAGTCATAGTCGCAGGACCGTTGGGATTGTAGTGCAACATTAGTAAAGGAGCTGTATGGCCAAAGTCGTCACGTAGCCTCATCCTTTAGATAACTGGCTGCAGCAGGAGCCTCCCCCCATCCTGTGTGCAGTAGGAGCCCCCCCATCCTGTGTGCAGTAGGAGCCTCCCCCCATCCTGTGCGCAGTAGGAGCCTCCCCCCGTCCCGTGTGCAGTAGGAGCCTCCCCCCCATCCCGTGTGCAGTAGGAGCCTCCCCCCCATACTGTGTGCAGCAGGAGCCTCCCCCCATCCTGTGTTTAGTAGGAGCCCCCCCATCCTGTGTGCAGTAGGAGCCCCTCCCCATCCTGTGCGCAGTAGGAGCCTCCCCCCATCCTGTGCGCAGTAGGAGCCTCCCCCCATCCTGTGTGCAGTAGGAGCCTCCCCCCATCCTGTGTGCAGTAGGAGCCTCCCCCCCATTCTGTGTGCAGTAGGAGCCTCCCCCCATCCTGTGTGCAGTAGGAGCCTCACCCCTATACTGTGTGCAGTATGAGCCTTCCCCCTATCCTGTGTGCAGTAGGAGCCTCCCCCCATCCTGTGTGCAGTAGGAGCCTCCCCCCCATCTGCTGTGCAGTAGGAGCCTCCCCCCCCATCCTGTGTGCAGTAGGAGCCTCCCCCCCATCCGATGTGCAGTAGGAGCCTCCCCCATCCTGTGTGCAGTAGTAGCCTCCCTCCCATCCCGTGTGCAGTAGGAGCCTCCCCCCCCATCCTGTGTGCAGTAGGAGCCTCCCCCCATCCGATGTGCAGTAGGAGCCTCCCCCCCATTCTGTGTGCAGTAGGAGCCTCCCCCCCATTCTGTGTGCAGTAGGAGCCTCCCCCCATTCTGTGTGCAGTAGGACACATATCTGCCCCCTCTTCTAAATCTGATTATCTCCAGTTTACTTGTACCATTCATTTCTAGGTCTAGCATTCCTTTACATTGTTATTCAAATTGGCAGAACATCTACTCACTAACATTCTCTCATATAGGACATATCTATGGCGTATCTAATAGATTACGATGTTCCCCCAAGTATTGGTCCCTGTTCACATCATTATAGTCATATATATGTCTAGACAGACACATTGAGGGCAATGGGAGAACAAATTAAATTTCAACACACATGTACACCTGCGAAGAAGCCAGGAAAGATGCGCAGTCACTGGACAGCCAAAGCCTTGGCCCCCGCCATCACTCTTTTTATTATGGTGTCGTATTTTCCATTGGAAATTTTTACATTTTTTTTTTTCCCTTTTTTGGCCAGGTGCTAACTCTCTAGCGGCAGAGGCGACGCTTCAAAAGTGAGTCGAAACTGCCCAATTCATGGGAAAGTCAATGAAACATCTGTTCCAGCTGAGTACTTTCCCATATCGGAGCGTGCGGCACGTTTACAGAATTTGGCAGCTCCGGGATATGCTCTTATTAAAACTCCAGACGCTGTTCTTACCGTTCCCCGCCCTGCACGCATGATCTCAATTTAATAAGGCAGAACATTAGCAGTTCTGATTGAGAAGGTTGTGACAGACTTCAGGACCCTACGGCGGAGCGGCGAGACCTCGCTAATTGGCCATGATGGTACGTATACATACAAATCACTGGTGTCAGGAGGATTAGAGGGCCCCCTGTGGAGGAACATTTAATTACAGCACTAAAATGACAGATCTACTACTGAATGGTAAGAACGTTTGCCATTAAATTTCAGGTTAAATGACAAATTACGATGGGCCTGGAATTTCCATGTCTAGAGAGTGAATGCATACATTGAAATCTATTCTGCAGATGTTGGGTCAGTAAATCCCTCCCTGGCAGGATCTGTATAATACAATTCATCGGGAACTGGGCGATGAAGCCAAACTATGTGAAGGAAAGTGAATTTTAAAGGAATGTCAAAAAATTCTGCTTTATTTTTGGAATTTAAAGGAGACCTATCACCAGGTCTGAAAAGTCCAATGACATCCACCATCTGATCGGCGCTGTCACACTGAGCATTTTGGTGCTTTGTTTATCCAAATCCATTCAGCCATTGCACAAATACAAGTCCTTTTAGCACTAATGGAAAATTGAGGTCTATTGACTGAGTGGGCGTTAACACTGTATGACACATGACACAGAAGCCCCGCCCCAGAGGAACTACTGTGTTACACTAAAAGGGCTTATATTTTTGGAATCGCTGAACAAATTTGGATAAACCAAACACCAAAATGCTCCGGGTGACCATCTACAAGTATCAAGAAGAACTGATAGAAGGCAAAGGGCAAAGGTCATACCAAATATCTTCCTTCATACCTTCATTTTGACCATTAACCCTTCTAATTCTGGAAGCATTCTTACGTTGCAGCATTATTCCACACCTGCCTAAAACCTTTGCGCAGTACTGAAAAGACCAAAAAGTGAAAGAGAAACCAGATTTACGAACCAATGGGATATAAAAGGAATCTGAAACTGAGACCTCAGCAGTAATGTTGCTAGCACAAGACAATTCCCCAGGAGGTTGTCACATTCGGCTCCCTGCCCCACCATTCACTCTGTGGTCTTGGAGATGCCAAATAAAGGCCATGGCAGGCCTGGCACAGACCAAAGCAGCGATATCATCACATGGAAAGCACAAGGGGAGGACAAAGTCAAAACAATGTCAATGACTGGGGGCACAAAGGAGTTATTAATACATTGGAGTATTTTGTGGGAGCCTAAAGGGTTTATTATTACTGCGGCGGACATAAAGAGCATTTTTTACTGTATGAGGCACAAAGTGGGCATTACTGAATGTGGGGCAGAGTAGTACACCATTACTGTGGGTAATATTTCTTTGTGGTGGAGACAAGTTGTACTGTAGAAGACGGAACAAATTGGGGAAACCATTACCTTGTGGGATACAATGTGTGGGAGCACAACAGAAAAGCACCAATACTGTGGGTCAAAAATGGAGCATCATGTCTGCCTTCTATGACATAAGGAGCTGCAAGTTGTTTTTTTTTCTCTTTTTTTATGTATATAGGGATCACAATGTACTTTTTTTCCCCTATCAGTATATCTTCTGTAGAATGGGAGGAAATCCACACAAACACAGGGAGAACATACAAACTCCTTGCAGATGTTGTTCCTGGGATTCGAACCCAGGACTCCAGCACTGCAAGGCTGCAGTGCTAACCACTGAGCCACCGTGTTGCCCCAAGGAGCTGCAAGTTTTGAGCTGAGTGGGTGTCGCCGATAATGAATAGTCCCTCTCATCCCATTCCTTAAAGGAATTCTACCACTTTTTTTTTTTTGTGCTTAAGACATCGGAATAGCCTTTAGAAAGGCTATTCGTCTCTTACTACATTTTTGTAGTTCAATACAGGAGCGTACTGCGCAGGCGTCGGAGGTTGGACCGAGACAGAAGACAGAAGAGGCGGTTGTAGCTGAAGATGGAGGCGTCGCTGGAGAGAGCTCTCTGGCAGCAGTGGGGACGCCCCCATCGCTGTTTGAGCACTAAGGTCCGCCCCCACTGCTGCGAGAGAACTCATTTGCATACCGGTAAAAAACGGTATTTCTACGGAACGGCGGGCCGGAGACCACGTCTACAGGTAAGAGACGAATTGTCTTTCTAAAGGCTATTCTGACGTCTTAAGCACAAAAAAACAAAAAAAAACAAAACAAAAAAAAAAACAGTTTTAGTGGTAGAATCCCTTTAATTTAATAGCTTTGGTGCCTTTGTCTCCTCTCCCATATTCACGGCTACATCTCTAACATCTACTCAGGGATACATAACAATTAAGGTTGAGCCTATCTTGAGATTTCAGGATCGATTTTAAAATCCGATTTCCAATCATTTTCCAGCCAATTCCAATCGCGATCGTGAAATTTGCTTGATTGCCGATCGGGATCCGATCTTTCCCGATCCCTCAACCCTATTAATGATATATGCATGAGTAGGGTTGACCCGATCTTGAGATAACCTCTGATCTCGATCCCGCCAGAAAAGATTGGCATCAGAATTTCGATCGCGATCGTGAAATTTACTCGATTGCCGATCGGAATCCGATCCTGATCGCTCGACCCTAATAACAATGTGACCAGTGAACGTGAGGCCTGTGAAGTGGAGGCAGCGCTGGTCCAGAGGGATCCTGGGTGTCGGACCCCCATGGATCTTTCAAGGATCCTAAGGATAGGTCATCAATTAAAAAGTTGCAGAAAACCTGCTCCGAGGACAGAGGATTCCACAGTTGTTCAGGAGGAGGTCAGTAAGAAGCAGGGGAGAAATAAATGAAAGGCGGATCTGACTACACATTGGACATGAAGATATTTCACCTTTTATTGTAGATGCCTGTAAAATAAAATGTATCTTAAGGGGTATACATATATATTCTTATTTTCTTAATCCCTAAGAACAAATCCCAAAAGAACAGATGATAATTACTGGTTACTTTATGCATTTTTTAGTATTTTTTGTCTTTTTATGCTCATTAAAGCGTGACAACCTATTCCCCAGACACTCTCATCTGGGTTAGGAAACGTCTCCATAGGTAACAACCTACATTATACATGATCAGCAAAGAAAACATAATCCCAGCCTTAACCCATTACAGCCAGACAGCGCTTCACGTCAGCTCCACGCCAAGGACTGCAGTCTAAACATTGTCAATGGAGCAGAATGTAAAGAATTTTTAGAATATACATCAAATCACATGGAAAAAATCTTCGCTCTATTAGTAACTAATCTTATTAGTAATAATCTACCCATTTCCATCGCTTTACCATCTATCCATTCATTTTATACCTGGTCTGCATATGATATGGGCCTGTAACAAATAACAGGGGCGGTGATCGGGATTGGTAAGAGACAATGCGGACCCCATAAACAGTTATTATACTTGAGAGTCTTATCAGACCCCCGAGTATAATGATCGGAGACCCGGGAGAGGTAAGAGAACATAAAAAACACTGTTACTTACCTCTCTGGGCTCCAGACAGGTTTCGGGCCTGCTTCTGTGACTTCCCTGACGTCACATGACGGGAGCCTGCATCCCGGGTCATTTGACGCACCGGACGTCATTGAAGATGGCCGACACCGCCGAGGAGTGCAATAGAGCCAGGGATAGGTAAGTAACAGTGTTTCTTGTGTTGGTATCCCCCTCGTTCTTCGATTATTATACTCTGGGGTCTGAAAAGACCCCAGAGTATAATAATTGGTCATGGGTGTCCACAGTGGGGCATAATAGTGTATATAGGAGCCACTATGGGGGATAATACTGTGTGCAGGGGCCACTATGGGGCATAATACTGTGTGCAGGGGCCACTATGGGGCATAATACTGTGTGCAGGGGCCACTATGGGGCATAATAGTGTGTGCAGGGGCCACTATGGGACATAATACTGTGTGCAGGGGACACAATACTGTGTGCAGGAGACACTATGGACATAATACTGTGTGCAGGGGCCACTATGGGACATAATACTGTGTGCAGGGGCCACTATGGGGCATAATACTGTGTGCAGGGACCACTATGGGGCATAATACTGTGTGCAGGGACCACTATGGGGCATAATACTGTGTGCAGGGGCCACTATGGGGCATAATACTGTGTGCAGGGGCCACTATGGGGCATAATACTGTGTGCAGGGGCCACTATGGGGCATAATACTGTGTGCAGGGGCCACTATGGGACATAATACTGTATACAGGGGCCACTATGGGGCATAATACTGTGTGCAGGGGCCACTATGGGGGATAATACTGTGTGCAGGGGCCACTATGAGGCATAATACTGTGTACAGGAGCCACTATGAGGCATAATACTGTGTGCAGGGGCCACTATGGGGGATAATACTGTGTGCAGGGGCCACTATGAGGCATAATAGTGTGTGCAGGGGCCACTATGGGGCATAATACTGTGTACAGGAGCCACTATGAGGCATAATACTGTGTGCAGGGGCCACTATGGGGGATAATACTGTGTGCAGGGGCCACTATGAGGCATAATAGTGTGTGCAGGGGCCACTATGGGGCATAATACTGTGTGCAGGGGCCACTATGAGGCATAATAGTGTGTGCAGGGGCCACTATGGGGCATAATAGAGCGTGCAGGAATACGGAGGGGGGAGGGAGGTCTGTCAGGGTCTTCGGCGTTGGATGGGGAGGAGGCCCCATGTCATTCCTAGTTACACCATATTGTCATAAACCCTGCGCTCATATCTATTTTTTTCTTTCTAGTAACTTACTAAGCCTAGGCAATAAAGAAATAAAGGAGAGATCGGAGGATGTTTGTAGGATCCGACTACACAAGGAATCTTTGTAGTCTGTACCCATGGAGATGTCTAGGTCAGCATAGGATCTGTATACAAAAATGGTAGTATATGTTTAATAAAGGGTATTATGTAACAAAGACCCTACTGACAAGGAGAATAGTAACACCCAGTTGTCAATTAATTCCAGAGGGACACCATGCCAAGTATATCCGTGATATAACAATCCGCACAACCAATGTAAAATCTGCCATTAGTTCTACACAATTGGATTACTTCTACCCTCCGGTAATGGCTGCGGATTTCATCGCCGTCACATGATGCAATTCTAATCTGACAGCTTTAATTACTATAATGGAGCCCCATAAGTTATTGTCTGCCGCTAATAGTGACCTCATCTATTATTTCCTCCTAAGTGCCGCTTCTTACAACACAGGAAAGTCTGAAGGATTTATTGAACAATGCCTCATAGTGATACTTACAGCTGCCGGCGCTGCAGCAGGCACCTTGCATCCTTTCTCATCGTCCTCGTCTGGGTGCACGTTCTCCTTATTATCGGTGTGAACGTCTTGAGCGGCGCACGCGCTCACTAGGTCTGGCAGGCTGGTGGAGGGGTATTTGCAGAAATCAACGTCTGTGCCATCCTGGAGATAAAAGAAGCCATGGTGAGCAAATGCACATGGACAGGCCAGAAAAGTCTGATATGTGAAGGTCCAACCCCTGCCAATAGGCTGCAGAGGCGCCAGCGAGCCCCCTGTCCTCTTTATTGCTTACCCAGTGACAGCGCCACACATTTGACTGTGGTTGCTCCTGGTACTGAACTGGGCTATAGACTGTATTCGAGGGCTCTATGTATGACACGGAGTCTAGGTGCACAATGAAGGGTATTTTCTGGATTGCCCTGGATTTGGCAGAGAGAGATATGACTAACCCATAGAGAGACGGATTATGGCTACTCCCTGCTCGCATAGATACCACTGCTCCAATCTATTAATGGTCACACACTAGGAAACACTGACATATATTCCAATAATGTGTATTTTGGGACACCCAGTGTGTCACTACAAACTCTATACAAAATTACAGCACAGTTGAAATTTTTTTCTCTAGCCCCCGCCATACCCGAGCAATCAGTGCAGTTGGTTTTTGTGCCCTATAGGCTACTTAGGCTCTTTACTGTCAGATGGGCAGGATTCTGAACTCTCTGATACTGCCTCCTCTGATTGGACAGTGCCAGAAGCCTCAATATCCCACCCCCTTGCCTGACACCGCCCAACTGACAGTAGTGAGAGTGTACAGCCTATTGGGCACCAAAACTAACTGCACTGACTGCTTGGGAATGGCGGGGGCTAGAGAAAAAATTCCAACTATACTGGAATCAGTGGAGCAGTGAGTACTAAGGGATGAAGAGCTGGATATGGAGGAGGTGGTGAAAGCTTCTTTTTAAAGGTAACATCGTAAGTCTACCAGTAGTCTTAAATACACACACACCAAATCATTGCACCCCAAAGAGTGCTCAGTGACAAACTCTGCTCTGCTGCATCTGTCAGTCATTAGGATAGCAGTAACACACCTGCATTTGGCAGAGAGGGATATGACTAACCCATAGAGAGACGGTTTACGGCTACTCCCTGCTCGCATAGATACCACTGCTCCAATCTATTTATGGTCACACACTAGGAGACACTGACATATATTACAATAATGTGTATTCTGGGACATCCGGTGTGTCACTATAAACTCTGCACAAAATGACGGATTATTAAGCAATTACCACGCCTAAACCCGCGCCTCAAACCTAAGTGATATCATGTGGGGATCGCAAAAACTCTCTCTTCCCAGACCTGACTGACAGCAGATACAAAGTTCATCAAAATCTCTATCAGGCCTGCACGAAGCGTGTCCCAAAAACTCTCCTAATGACTCGCTCCTGGCTCTTGCTGCCTATGGCCATGACAGTACTATTAGATATATAAGTGATATATGCAGACTGTAGGTCACATGCATGATCCCTATGAGAGGAGTATATCATAGTTACCCGGCTCGCCACAACAAGTTGCACCACTCCGACTGCACCGCGCAGGATCACCACGGCCTCCTGATGTGACAGCCCCACCAGTGACTGGCCATTGATCATTAGCAGCTCATCGCCGGCCTTCAGTCGACCATCCCTGAAAAGCAGAATAATACAATATATCATACAGAACACAACATGGTCACTGCATACACATAATATATTGTGTTATTTCTATTAGTGCCGCTTCAATGTATTCTGCCGGGTATGAGCGATCCTGATGTGTCGCAGCCACCACATGTAGTATACGGAGCGGTCTGCTTCCATCGGCATGCATTGCGCTCTGATCGGCGGAGGATCCCATGTTGAACCCCTATCAATCTGATATCTGATCACATTTAGTTATATGCACTGATATAAGCCTAGGAAGTTATATCTGTGACATCACAACTTTCTCAGGGGTGCACATACTATTGGGGTGGCCGTACCATGTACTATAAAACTAACAACTGGACACCAAGAAACCCATATAGTGTCCTTGTACAGGATTCACCCCTTGAGGCTGGTCAGTGGTTTCAGGTTATATACCGCACACTATAATATATAATACCTGTCTGCTGAGCCGCCCTCTTCTACATGGGCTACGACTATACCATGCGGAGACCTCTTGGAGCCTCGTCCGCCTGTAATCTGAATGCCTAGTCCATCCGATCCCTTCAGCATGTGCATCTTCCATATACAGCAGCCATCCCGCTGGAAGAAAACACACACATGAAATACAAGTTTCTTTTCTCATCTGCAAAATTTAGTATTCAGGTGCAATAAAAAATTTAGCAATAAGCAAGCGGCCAATTTCTTGTGGCCTGTGGGCATGCGCAGTTGGCCTTGCCTGAGGCCCAAGGCCTAGAAGTTTGACCGCCAGCCCCGGAACAAGACGTGTGAAGAGGCCGCTCCTGAAGAAGATGGAGGCGGTGCTGCAGAGCTCTCTCTCAGCATTGGGAATGCCCCTAGTGCTGTTTGAGCGCTGAGGACCGCCCCCAGTGCTGTGAGATAACTCATTTGCATACCAAAGAAAACTTGGATTTCTACCGAACGGCGGTGCGGAGAAGACATCTAAAGGTAGGAGAAGAATAGCCTTTATTAAGGCTATTCTTACATGTTAACGAGAAAAAAATGTTTTAATTGCAGAATCCCTTTAAGAACAGTCTGTCTAATGGGGACCCCAATATCTGTAAAGGGGTTCGTTGGGTATCCACCTCTAATTTTAGATGGACCCGGTGCTAGATGTGAACATAATCTTACTAGAAGACAGAAGGGAATTTTTTTCGAGAGCGCTATCCAATATATCATCGCCTATTCTATATCGAATTCTATATCAGTTATGTAGACATTGATGATATTTTATTGGTGGGAAATGATTTATTTTTTTGGGGGGGCAGGATATTTCCTTCTTAGATTTCAGCAGAACCAATGGATTATCTGGCCCATGAATTGGTTATTGAATACCGGAGGAATCTAAAGCATGAGGACGGCGGTGCCCTCGTAACACTGCCCCTTCTGTGATCTGCATTCCTGCAAAAATTCTGAAACATGTCAGACAAAGGAAGACATCAAGCTTTACATCCTATTAGCAGGGCGGAGTGAGAGTAGACTGACATGTGAACACTGCTCTATTGTATATAGTGGATTGTGTGCCGTAACCGGAGCCTATGCTGGGATCTCTGCTGATACGACATAGGATGGGGTTAAAGGTCCTGGCATCGGAGTGAAATCTACAGGTCCCCACTCCGGGGCCTACTGGAAAGTTATGGTTTACTGTATGGACACTGCTGTCCTAGCGTTATATTTATGTTGTCTTTTGGTCCCTATTGACTCGGTGGGGCAGGAACTGATGTACGTTGAAATATATTCTGTGTACAGTGATATGGAATATGTTACTGCTGTATAAATGGGAAGTATCTTAACTACTGTGATCCAGGGGTGTCACTAAATGCGCCCCTGCACAACTCGTCCCATTTGGATCTCATCTGTACATTATACGCTGCTGGGTTCATACTAGCGTTGCATTTCCTTTGTTCCGATCCGATGGAGAACCGTAACAATGGAGAGGCTGACCACTAACACACAGAGTACTGTATGTTGGACCCCAATGACTATAATGGAGTTCATCGGGGTGTCCGTGGTTTTAAAATTTCATGCAAGGCTTTTTCTTCTGTTGATTTTCAGGTGGACACTGTGATGAGTCTCTAGTACAGATGTGAATGCAGCCTTAGCAGCACTTACATTTCACTTTTCTTCTCTATCTGGTCCAACCACCTTGAAGACATCTCCACAACATTTTTGTGCACACAAGCTTCCCATCACGACAGTGACCCCCACATAGTAATGGTGCCCCCTTTTGTGCCACAGTCTCCCCCACAGAATCCCTCATGGACTATATTCTGCTGACCCACTGCTTTTTTTTTTTTTTTTACCATTAAAGTGTTGATTTTCTCCTGTCTGACAGTGGAAGGTTGTGTATCATAAATCTTCTCACTCCAGTGCACCAGAGGGCAAGCTGAGGAGAGGGATTTCAATTTATGATGCACAGACTGACAACCATCAAAGGGAATCAGAAAGGAGGTCAAAGAAGTTTATCCAGTCCTAGTATGGAGAGAGTGCCCTGTGGACCCCCTGGCTTCTGCACCAGGTGACCCTTGTAGCAAATAGACAGCGCACAACTTTCTGAATTATTGACCATAGATATATGAATGAGCCCTTCACAGGGGTTTCCCTGGATTAGTACAGTTAAATGTATCAGGGTCACCAATGGCAGGGAAGGTTTTTGGCACCAGGCACCATTGTATGGTCTTCTTCCAGGGAAGGTACACAGCCACCCCTTATACAGGACCATATAAAGCCAACAGGTGTCAATCTAACAAATTATAAATTATATATGTGTGTGTGCGGCAGACCTTGCCATGTTTATTTCACATATTTGCAGACATGTCTGAATATTTGGGGAAAATTAGTCAAAAGTTATGTTTTCTTCTAAATATTTGTGAGCCTGACGGCGATCCAGAAAGGGTCTGGAATCTATTTGCAGGTCGTGACTTTCCTAGTAAAATGCAAGATGCACGGCTGGCAGGATTAACACTTGTATTATATGCTGGGAGGAGGATATACCGATACACTAAAACAAAGCCCCAGTAATAGAAGTCCTTCAGCTCCCCTCCTCTGTCACGTTTAGGGATGCAGCGATGTTATATATAAACTGGGGTTGTATAAAAGTTTGATTTTTGAAAAACCACTTGAATTTTCTAATGGTACCATTTGGTATACATATAATATAGACAAAAATAACTTTTTGTGGGGTTTGAAAATAATAGGAATTCTGTGACACCACCCCAATGCTGTACAGAGCTTTAAATGAGCCCCAGTCGGTAGAACCAACTGCGCATACCCGGGCCACAAGAAAATGGCCGCTTACACCAGTTTACAGAGGCCTGAAGCCTAGAAGATTGAAACCCAGGACGGAAGAAGACGCAGAGAGAGGCCGTTCCTGAAGAACATGGAGGCGGCGCTGGAGAGTTCTCTCGCTGCATTGACGACACCCCCAGTGCTGTTTGAGAGCTGGGGACCGCCCCCAGTGCGGTGAGAGGACTCATTTGCATACAGAAGAAAACCAGGATTTCTACTGAACGGCGGCGTAGAGAAGACATCTAAATGTAGGAGACAAATAACCTTTCTTAAGGCTATTCCTACGTGTTATTAAGTAAAAAAAAAAAAGGGTATCCAATGATAGGATCCTTTTAACAAATAATTTTAGATTAATTTTTAAGAATACTTTTTTCAGTTTTATTTAATATTTTATAAATGAGGCGATTCTGCAAATAGTTTTCATCTTTACATCTCATTCTGTCTGTACAGACTATGAACTAGCAGGGCTTGCTGGAATATCTGAGCTCAGAGTTTGCAAAGACATCATGTAGGGTGAGCACAGGAGAAGTAAAGTAACCTCTTCATTTTGTAGGTACCTAAGACCTGGATGTAAACCTTAACATGGATGTACATGAAATATACAAAAAAAATTTGAGGAGTCTTCAGTAGTTGATACCTTTTTTAACGGCTAATTAAAAATGATGACATATTGTGAGCTTTTGGGACTACTAAAAAGGTCCCTTCATCAGGCTGGTATAACACAAAGATTCCTCAAAAAAAAAAAAAATTATATTTCATATCCACCGGCTAAAACGGTACAAAGATACTTTTCCTTATACATGAATCACGCAGGTATTATAGCATGCAGATTGTGAGCTCTGTGTTATACTGATCCATATAATATGAGAATACCTGAGTGAAGCCATCGTTGGGTTTCGGGGCCGTCGTTGCAGCCTTTGACATGGTGTACTCGCATCTCTCCTCATCATAACTGCTATAAGAGTCCTCCCTTACGTCACCCTCACGTTCTGCGGTCCCCTCATTACAATGTCCCCTGTCAATATCCATAGGTGAACAATGCCCATTTTCATGAATGCCCTCCGGTTCTCCTTTACTCTCCTTGCTGTCTTTGGCCAAGGTCCTTGAGATGACTCCAAATTTCCTGGTTCTCTTTCCATTCTGTATCGCCCTAATGCTCGGCTGTGAGGTAGAACTTGTTGCTTTGGGTTCAGAGGTGTTGGCATGGCCGCTATTGGAAGGAGGAAGAGGAGCTTTGCGTTTAATGCGCCGTAACATGATCAAGTAGATGAATCCGCCATTCCAGCACTGCTCAGCCAGGTAACTACAATGGGAAGAGACAAAAAAAAATATAATACAGTTAACGGTCTTTCTAAATCCTATTATGATGGGAACCCCTTGCACCCACGAGTAACAGGCATCTTATACATTTTACATCTCAAGATACATAAAGTTAAGGAAGACTTTTCACCACTTCCACCGATTCTGGGGCAGTTGGAATTTTTTCTCTAGCCCCCACCACTCCTGAGCAATCAGAGTTCTTAGTTTCAGCACAATTATCCCCTCTGTTGTCAGATGGGCAGTCCCTGTCTTTCTTCTCCATCCTATGACCGCCCACTTGACAGTCATAACTGTACTGAAACTAACAGAAATGATTGCTCAGGAACGGTGGGGGCTAGAGAAAAAATTCCAACTGTGCCTGAATCAGTGGAGCGGCCCCTATCGAATGTTGGGATGAATTTGAGTTTGTGCAGGTGGTGAAAGTTCCCCTTTAAGGCTTATCTGCATCAAAATATCTACATCCTAAATAGGTTGACTAGTTACAGCTATAGAGAGTGTCTAATCTAAAGTGTTATCATAGAAAAAACGGAGATTGCTTTACATTACACGGTTGCACAAGGTCAAGAATTTGCAGCAGGGTTAAAGGGATCCTATCATTAAAACACAATTTTTTCAGCCTACCATGTAGGAATAGCCTTAAGAAAGGCTATTCGTCTACTACCTTTAGATGTCTTCTCCGCGCCGCCGTTCGGTATGAATTCCGGTTTTTGTCGGTATGCAAATGAGTTCTCTCGCAGCACTGGGGGCGTCCCCAACGCTGCGAGAGAACTCTCCAGCGCAGACTCCATCTTCTTCAGGGACGGCCTCTTCACGCGTCTTCTTCCGGCATTGGCTTCAAACTTCTAGGCTTCGGGCAAAGCAGACTGCGCATGCCCGCCGGCCACAAGAAAATGGCCGCTTACAATACTGTATAAGCGGCCATTTTCTTGTGGCCGGCGGGCATGTGCAGCCGGCTTTGTCCTAAGCCCGAGGCCTAGAAGTTTGAAGCCGCCGTCGGAGGAAGACGCGTGAAGAGGCCGTCCCTGAAGATGATGGAGTCGGCGCTGGAGAGTTCTCTCGCAGCATTGGGGACGCCCCCAGTGCTGCGAGAGAACTCATTTGCATACCGAATAAAATCGGGATTTATACCAAACGGAAGACATCTAAAGGTATTAAGGCTATTCCAACGTGTTAGTGAGGAAAAATGTGAGTTTTAATGATAGGATCCCTTTAAACTTGTCAATAAACACATAGGCACAGTTCATAGCCAACACTATGGGGGGGGCAGGTTAAATAGAGCAGTAGTATAGCTAAAAATTTCATTTTTGCATCCTTTTCATGTTTTCAGCGGTTCTGCATCAAAAGTGGCGGCGACATTAATATCGTGATAACTCCTGCCAAATTGCAAAATCAGCTCTGCTACATCTGCATATTATAAAGCTATTGGAAAAAGCGGTTTTTCAGCAATGCAATACTTATTTACTGAAATAGCACGAGCCTGGCCAAACATTCAGGCCTTGTAATAATTATAGTAAAATTCCAAATTTAAAAAAAAAAAAAAAAAAAAAAAATTGCTCCATAAGTCGCCTTTTCACAATTCGTATGATCCCAGAATACAGAGACAAGATCAGGTTATGGAATAGTTTTCCTATTACTCATGTGACACTTCCTGGTCCTGTCCTGACATGTTCAGAATTGCTGCGAAATATGAAAATATGTTTCGCTTATTTCCTGTTTACTTTTCTTTCCAGCCAATGATGTCCATATGTTATAGGATCGGTCACTGTCAGACATTCCTCTGCTTCATCCTCCTAGATCTTAGGGGTATGGAAACTTTTGCAACTGTATGTATATAAAAATGAAAAAACAAACAAACGGACTAGATGAAAATTATACTTTGTTCTGTGTACACAGCTCTTCTGCCGTCCTATGTTATAGACTGAACAACCAAAAACTGTGACCCAGCACAGAGATGTCGGAGTGTCAGAGGCCCCCGGGGTGAAATCACTACCTTTACGAGCGCAGGTAAAGGTTTTTAGTTATCATGTTCTCCATCAATCAAAGAGAAAAGTTTTTGACGTTTGTTCAGTGCGAATAGTGAGGAATGACACTAATGTTAGTTTCCTCCAATGTAAGTTTAGTTAATGACTGGTGCTTGAGATTGTGCTGGGACTTCGAACTGCGAGAGAGGAAGAGAGAGCTGCTTCATACACATGGAGAGTAGAGCCATCGTAAATGAAAGGAGCTATACCCAAAAAAATATAAGGATAAGTGGATAAATACCAGATCAGTGGGGGGTCTGACAACTGAGACCCCCACCAGTCTTTAGCCAGGCTGAATGGAGACATGTTACTTCAATGGCAGTGCCAGAGATAGCTGGGTGCTGCACTTTTTGGGCACCGTTTGGCAAGTATTTAGAGAAACTCTGATCTGAGGTCTGTATTTACTTAAAGTTAATTCAGACAGTTATTTTGGGTCTGTACATACACGATGTATGGTTTGAGGTTTGTATTAGTGGTAATCTGGTCTCATGTCTGTATTTGGGAGCGGTGTAGATACAACATTTAGGGGTAGTCCCCTAGTTTTGGGTCTGAATTATGTGAGAGTCTGGTCATGGGTCTGAATTTACTGGATGTATGGTCTAGGGCAGTGATTCCCAAAGTGGCCCAGGTGGACCCACAGGGGTCCACAGGAGATTGGACGGGAGACTCGTTCGATCTAATCTTCACATTTTTTTACTACTTTTGGGAATATGGTAGAAATGTGTCTCTTTAATAGCGGAACATTTATGGGCTGGTCTAAGGTGTTTATTTTGCACCAACCATGTCTAGAGACTTTATTTTGGGGCAGTGTGGTCTGGGCTCTCTATTTCGGAGGAGTCTGGGATGGTTATTAGTTCAGGGGCCCCTATTATTTAGGAAGTCTGATCTGTATTTTTTAAGGTGGCGTCCGATTTGTGTAGACCCCATACCTTGCCTCCAGGGCTCGTACACAGTTAATAACATCCGCCTTTCCTCACGTAGATGGGCCGTTGCACGGTCTCTACACATGAAGGCGTCTTTATACTCTTTCCTAACACAATGGCAGGTTTTGTGATTCCTCAAGTCCAGTTCTATTCCCAAGGTCGTTTTCGTTCGAGGAAACGGCCCGTTATTCCCTCTGACAGACTTGACATGACCTACATAGAAGGCGGATAAAAAGAATTCTAGCATGTCCGATGACTTTGAGAGTACGTTGAGGTTCCTGTATGGCGGGGGCGATTCGCCCAAGAGTTCTGTGTAGCTATAACCTGATCCTGAAAAAATCTCTTCTGGACCCCAGACTCATTAACTTTAACGCTTTACAGCGTGATCGTCCAGATAAGCCTCATACATTATTCATCCCATACATAGTGACTGGTTGGATTGTTCGCCGATCCCCAGGGGGGCCACAAATAAATACAAAGCACTTCATTAACCATAGTCAGAGGTCTCCAGACTGTTGGGACCCTACATGCTCTGCCCTGAACATGCTGGGAGTTGCAGTTTTGCAACAGCCGATGCGAATCAGCCTTATTGCGCCATATTTTTGGTCATGATACGGTTAATTCTGAAGTTAGCGATGGCCATGTGTAGCTTGATCATCACACGAAGCCAATTTTTGGGGACCGTGGTTGATTTTTAATGGAAATTTGATTGCCAATTGTGGTTTGCAAGAGCAATTACGTAGCGTGAAGTGGTAATTACTGTACATTCAAGGAAATACTCGGAAAGCCGAGTGAATCATCGGATCGACAGACGCAAGGATGAATGATTGATGATGTGCACTAGCTAGTGGGAGCCTCAGAGAAATCTGCCCGCAGTGGATCAACAACCTACAGATGACACAAAAGACAAAGCATGCACAACTAGAAACGGCGATCTTAAGTCTGTCACCTGCCTCCGGGGGCGACCGCAGGGAATTAGAACTCTCCGACGAAGTTTAAGATGAAGACTATTGACGGGCCGAAGGGAATTTCATTCCGCAAGAGCAATACTAATAGTGAGAGTACATTGGGGACCTCAGAGGAAATATCTGTTATTTCTCCAAATGTTCATGAGTTCCAACGCTTTGCTTTACAGTAGATGTATTGACATAAGACGAGTGGGTTGACTTCTAGGGGAAAGTGTTGCGGGCATGCTCTACGACCTTTGCTGTGCAGGGAGAGGGGGGAGCTGACCTGTCTGCGTTTGTTGGGTATTGGTGACATTGTAACAGTGACGTCACCAATCAGGGAAGGATGAAGGATTGGGGTAGGAAAATATCACTCAACCTAAAGAACTAATTCAGCTCTGCTACATCTATACATCACAACATGATACAATCCATCCCAGTCACCGGGACATAAGGATGTGCCAGAGGAAATGTTTTATTCCCACCCGGAGACTCCGCTAGTGCGGCCCCACTAATGCCATCTATTTATTAGGGTAGGTATTATCTTCAGGCCACTTATCTCATCCAGGTAATTGGATTACACCCCCGCGCACGCGTGAGGAATAGAAGACTCTAGGGCTTTCCTTTCAGCAATCTGATAAAACTTGTTTTTGTTCTTTTTTTCTCTTGAGACTGGAGATAAAAAGACAGAATGAGGAGAATGTGCATCATGTGAAAATTATTTTGTTTCTACATTTGTACGCGGAGATGAGGAAGCCATAACATAATGAGTGACACTTACAGGTGACCTTTCACCACCTTTACATCTTGGTATCCTTCAATACAGTAGATGCCACTACACTGATCCTGGCCCAGTTAGGATTTTCTCTGTAACCCCTACCAATCCTGAGCGATCAGTGCTGTTAGTTTCAGGATACAGTCAGGACGGTCCTACTACTGTGAGCACCAGATAAGCCCCACCCACCTGACAGTAGAGAACCTAATTAACATATTGGGTGCTGAAACTGGCAGCAATGATTGCTTAGGAAGATGTTCTGGGGATATTATCACTCCTTAAGGAGAGATCACCTTCTCAGGCTATGGAGTCTTACAAAAGCCTTTTTTGCTCCACTGGGGGGGATTATTGAAAAAATATGCAAATCTGTTTTCCAAGATGTAAATAGGAAAACATTGCCTCTGCTTGCTGCCCTCTAGGGGCAGCCCCCTTAAACATCATGCCCGACTTAGGAATAGTGAGGGCTAGAGAAAAAAATTCCAGCCGTGTCGGAATCAGTGTGGCGGCGCCTACTGAAAGATGAAAAGAGTAGGAGTTGGTGAAGGAGGTGAAACAATCAGAGCAGAAATACATGACTACTTTCTTCCAGAAAAAGCTCCACACCTTTCTATAGGTTGTGATTGGATAGGCCATCAATCAAAGATCGGTGGGAGTCCAAATGCTGAGCCCCCTGACCACAGAAAACCAAGCACATTACTATGTATAGTGGCTGTGACTGGTATTGCAGCTTAATCCCATTCACTTGAATGAGACTGACCTGCATATAGGCCACTGGACAGATACATGTGATGTGCAGCTGATCTGCAGGGATCCCAGGGTCTGACCCCTTGATCTTCAATTCATATCCTATACTTTATTACTAGATAATCCCGGAATACGCCTTTAAGTAACCATATGTCGATAGAGGCCACTGATGTCCCCCCACCAGGGCCCCACACATCCCAGCTGTTATTACAGGGCTCTACGCCCCCTCCTCCATTCCGATCAAAGCCGAAAGAGCCTGGGGTTCACTACGAGCTCAGTACTACCCTGTGGTTTTCTATACCAGCAGTTTTTCTAGAAATGCTTCTTTTTAATAATCTTTGTGGTAAATGATAGGCTTGGTCATGAAATGACATCACTGAGGTATGACATCATCACTTCTTCCACTGAGTGTTAACTCTTTCAGCACCTCATGGTCACAACCTGTATCGGACATGCCTCTATTTCTTCTGCTCAGTTGCTCGATGCCAAACATCCAAAAATAATGGTGTTGGAGACAGTCGAAACGGATACTATATACCGGATGTTTTTTTTTTCGGTACGTCACTTTCTGGCCGTATGTACGGTGTAAACAAGGCCACAATAGTCTAAGGAAAGCCATCGGAGGGGCAGGAGCCATGTTTTCTACCTGACCTGCTGCTCGAGCTTTAAAGGGGTTAGTACCTATTCAGTGAGTAAGGGATAAATTGCCCCAATTTGTCCAAAAATTGGGGCATGTTACCCCAATTCTGAATGCAGCGCCCCTCGCTCCATTTCTTTCAATATGTTTTGGCTATTTCCGGTTCACCTGTTGAAGTGAATGGAGCAGTTCTTAGGATCCGTGAGGGTCCCAGTGGACAGACCACCACCAAACAGGGGTTATGTTATCACTTTACAAAGGTGAAAATAGGCCTTTAAATCACAGAATGCAATACAAGGGGACTTGACAGAAAATCAGCGAGTCTTTGGCTTCTTTCCGACATATTTAGAAGTCAGCAGGTGACTTATGAGGACGATGCACCACAAATACGCTCCCGGCTTCCCGACACACCATCAGAGCTGCTGACAAGGCCCTTCCTGTTATGTTCCTCTCCCTGGACACAGGCGTGAACTCAAGTCTCTATAGAGTTGAATGTGGAGGAGGTACTCGCAGCCCCCAGGCCCTAATGCATTATCTGTAACAGGGCCCCCTACCCACCATGTACTATTCAACGCATCATACTGGTGTCTTCTTTATGTGGCTGAGGGCCTGGGTATGTCTGCTTTTCAACACGCAAGAGGTTTAAAGAGTTAAATCTCATGAAACCTTCTGACTTTGGATCCGGAGTGAATGGAGGTCGCTGGGTCATGAATCAGACATGTTAGATCTGTGAACCCCGACATATCAGTATAGTATTTAGACTGTGTCTATATAATTTACTAAAAATTGAATAATCTCACATAGATAGAAATTTGTAATTAGTTCAGGTTCAGACATTTTTTCTACGGTTCGGCCGAATCTAAAATTTTGGGGGTTTGTCACCCACGAACTACAATTATACTCCCTGGTCTCTTCAAACTCCAGAGAATAATTAGCAGAGACTCTGGGGAGGTGAATAAACATAAAAAACAATGGTACTCACCTCCCCTGGGCTCCGGCGCTACTCCCTGTGCTCTTCTGCCCTCTCAGCGGTCATGTGGCATAATGACACATAGCCAATCACAGGCCTCAGCAGTCCCTGATGTAATTTCTTAGCCAATCACAGGCCTCAGCAGTCCCTGATGTAATTTCTAGAGGGCGGAGGAGCAGCGCCAGAGCCCAGGAGAGGTGAGTAACATTCTTTGTTGCATTTGATCACCCCCTGAGCCAATGTTCAGTATACTTTGGAGTCTGAAGAGACTGTACAGCATAATTGTAGTTTGTGTGTTAAGAACCCGACCAACCACCATTAGGGCAGACAGCTCTTGCTGCACACTTACCCCTGGGGTGATTTGGAAGTACCCCCAGTGATACGCGTACTATGCCTTGAGACTCACTCCATCTGGACCCCCTCTACAAAAATCCAATGGACACCTAAAACCATAATAGACTATTCAAAGATGACAAGACAAAAAGTTCTTCAATCCTCTGCAAAAAAAAAAAAATCCTAATAAAACCAAAAACCACAGGACAATCAGTTTTCCCCGATCAGAGCGTGAAATATCCTCCCTACATATCAGCATTGTTTCCAAGGATCAGAGTCAGATCTACAGCCAAATTGGAATAAACCGCAATTACAGGCCAGAGAAGTTTATTGGAAGCTTCTGACAAAGTTTACGTTTCCTCCTCCGTGGCATTTCCTCCGCCTGCTTATAGGAAAATAAAAACTTTAATGTGATCTTCTAGTTTGCACCAAAACAGAAGCGGCTTTCATGTATATTTTATGAGTCAGATCGGGCCGGATTGTTACCGGCGCAGGAACCTGCTATCATTCTGCGCTCAAAGGTGTGAGATTTACATCTGACACAGACAAGTAATCCTGCAGACAAAGCAAGACGTCTTAAGAGAGTGCTAGGAATTAGAAGGCATCTGAGGAAACGGCGACGAAAGAGAGGTGGGAAAGCTGAATATAGATGACGAGTAGACGGATACTTATCTCTTAAAGGGGTTCTCCACAACGTTAAAACTTGTCATTTATCCTCAGCGATCCCACCAGAGTCCGGTGATAGCTCCGCTCCACGTCTTCACTGGTCTCTAGTTTCTGAGATCTCTCATTAAATAGGAAATGACCACTGAACAAAATCAGGGGTCACAGGGGTGACTGGCTGGGAGATCAATTCTGTAAATCCACTGCGTCACAACTTAAAGGGGCATTCCTGTCTCATATAGTGAGGCCACATTGATAAGACAAGGCATCACTTTATGGTTATAGGATCTTCCCTGAGTCTGAGAATGAATGCACCGAAGTGATAATAAAGTGTTAAGGATAGGTCATCACTTAGTATGCCTGGAAAATCCCTTTAAGTCATAGCAATGAACAATATGTGACTGCGGTCAATAAATCTTGCTGTCGCGGGTTTCCCTTGCCAACGCATAAATCCAATATACACTGGTGATACAGACTGACTCCTGTGATATCCTATTAAAGGCCTCAGCGTGGAGCAGGAATAGGCGGGCGAGATCGCCTCCTGCATTCTTAATACTTGGCCTATATAAGGGCCCGTGTTTATCAGCCGAGAACGAAAAAAAAGCTTTCAACCTGAAAATAGATGAAGGCAATCCTTACATGACCCGAGTACATGCGCTTAATATTGATGAGAGGCGGCACGAGACACGGAGCGCTCACAATCTCACGACTAACCACTTCGCTTCTGTGCCATTTATTCTAGAGACCTCCAAAAAACTGTTTACAAAGCATTTCGGTGACAAAGGTTGTGACTTCACAAAAAGGAGAAGTTGTCGACAGTGTTTAGAAGTTTCCAAGGACTCTGCAGGCATGAAAGGGTCAAATGTGTTACTCCGGAGATTCCCTGAAGATTATATTAGAGCGCTGCCTTGGCGTAACATGTAGGGCCTAGGCCCCAATGCAAAACATGTACCAAGTATATAGAACTGGCATCCTCATATAGGGAAAAGACACCTTATGGGCCCCCCAAGACTACTGAGCCCAGTTGCCGTCGCACCCCCTCAACTTACACCCCTGATAATCATCAATGCCCTAAAATATTAAATGGGTTGTCCACCTCCTTGTTATCGATGACTTGCCAAGATGGGTGATCAATAACAGCAACACCGAGGGCCCCCACTGATCAGTTGTTTGGATGGGCCCATATGAGCGTCATGACCTCTCTTCTGCTTATATAATATGTCACCCGTTTCATAGTGGCCATGTGATATAATTAGCATATCGGGTGCTGAAATGAACAGTATTGACTCCTCGGGAATGGTGAGGGCTAGAGAGAAAATTCCAACGGAGCTGGAATCAGTGAAATGGGGACTATCAAAGGATACAAAGAGTTGGAGTTGGTGGAGCTCCCCTTTAAAGGGGTTTTCTACTATTAACACTTCTCCCCTGACATTGCAAGTTGGACTTTGTATATCACATGCTGGACTTAAGTTCTAAGGACGGATAAACTCTTTCCAAACATCTTATACATGTCCATGTTTGTATGACTTGTGTCTTATGACAGAGCCGCTTAGATCATAGCATTACACAACATCTAAGTGTTACACAATATAGACACATCATCAATTCTGGACAAATTTTACTAATTAAATTTTTATATTTCCCTTTGATAGACGCAATTTTCTGATTCTAATTAATTTAAGGGCAACTTTTAATAAACTGCAGACATCAGAATAAGGAATGTCCACGGGATTGGTCATTGGTATCCGATTGCTGGGATTCTGACACCTAGACCTTGCACCATGTATTGGGGTTTGCTACATGGAACTTGCAAGAATCGATTCCTGGGGATGTGACCCCTGTACCTTGTATGGATCGATTTCTCGGAGTCTTTGACCTTGCGCCAATCAATTGCTTGGGGTCTGACACCTGAAGCTTGCACCGATCCAGCACTGGAAGCAATTGCAAAGGATATAAGTGGTATAAAGGATCCTCACTGTCGTGTTCTATACCATAGGAGATGAACTGTATTGGTGAGAAAACCTTGTAAGTTCTACTTAACTTTGGGTGACAACCAAATATGGCGTCCATTATAAACCCTTCGAAATGTAAGGGTATTGCACGTGACCATCAACCAACAGTATGCAACAGTACAAGTGGGTGGAGCATGCCAAGGATTACTGGCACTATATTTAGTCTTCTTCTAGAGGGCGCTCAGTCTATTTAGCACCACTATGCCGGTTATCCACCATATTGTACCAATTGGATTTGGCAATTCTAATACTAGAAGATTGGGTTTGCATTCATTGGGTGGGCCTGGTGTAAGTCCGGAGGGGTTCGCTCGGTCAGTGCTCAGCATATATATATATATATATATATATATATATATATATATATATATATATATATATACATATACCTTCACACATATCTCTCTCCAAATATTACACAACTGAAAATATTTCCCTAAACCACATGGATACCGCACGACTGGAATTTACTGTAAACCACACATAGGGTGAGGCTTGTGGGCTGATCTGTACGCAATAGACTCTCGTCCTCCGGGGTACGGTCATATACAGCGCAATGTGTACTCATCCTACCCAAACATATTCCAGGGTTATTTTGGGCTGGGAGAAGGAGTAAAATTATCAGTGCCGACATGTCTATGTATCAAACCCTAGTGGCTGAGGACACCAAGATGTCTGTAGATACGTCGCTAAAGCCGCTGTGTGAGCACTATTAATATAATACAGGCTGCTGTGAAGGAAGGAGTCTCTATGGCACGCCGGTTCCCCTCCAAATTCAGTCCTGTGTAACCTACAACGGAGCTAAACAGCCTCGAACCGCAAGGTCTGTAGCTAAAAAAAAAAGCTGCAAAATCTGCAGGAAGATTGAGCAGCGCCCTGAAAAGCATCGGTGACATCTGTGCTAGGACTATACAGAGGATGGAACTAGAAGCAGACGGCTCTGTCCACTGTGTAGAGGCAATGCTGGGTTACTGCAGCTGAATGGTAGCTGATCTGCAATAACCCAGCACTAGCACTACACAGTGGATGGAGCCGTCTGCTTCTAGTTCCACCCACTGTATAGTTCTGGCATCTCAGCTATCCGGAGGGGCCACAGCAGTCTTAAGCACTTCAGACTGTTCTCCGTGCCACTGACATCACGTCCACTGGTCACATAGTACAGCAGTGGCTCAATACCAAGAACCGCCACTATACAATGTAGGGCGCTATGCTTGCTATTCACTGTACGCCCTGGAAAACCCCTTTATTGGAACCTACTTATATATACAGACATGATCAAAGTTTCCTTGAGGAATAATACTTCTTGAAAGACGGTTTCCTGAATCAACAGGCATAGACTTGTTCAGTAATGCAGGAGCACCCTCTTAGTTGGGGTCCTTTGATGCTGACGCCCCCATACATTCCAGATCAGGTGCACCCTCTTAGTTGGGGTCCTTTGATGCCGGCACCCCTATACACTCCGTGTCAGGTGCACCCTCTTAGTTGGGGTCCTTTGATGCTGACACCCCCATACACTTCATGTCAGGTGCACCCTCTTAGTTGGGGTCCTTTGATGCTGACGCCCCCATACACTCCATGTCAGGTGCACCCTCTTAGTTGGAGTCCTTTGATGCTGGCACCCCCATACACTCCGTTTCAGGTGCACCCTCTTAGTTGGGGTCCTTTTATGCTGATGCCCCCATACACTCCAGATCAGGTGCACCCTCTTAGTTGGGGTCCTTTGATGTTGATGCCACCATAGACTCCGTGTGAGGTGCACCCTCTTAGTTGGGGTCTTTTGATGTTGACGCCCCCATACACTCCGTGTCAGGTGCACCCTCTTAGTTGGGGTCCTTTGATGCTGACGCCCCCATACATTCCGTGTCAGGTGCACCCTCTTAGTTGGGGTCCTTTGATGTTGATGCCACCATACACTCCGTGTGAGGTGCACCCTCTTAGTTGGGGTCTTTTGATGTTGACGCCCCCATACACTCCGTGTCAGGTGCACCCTCTTAGTTGGGGTCCTTTGATGCTGACGCCCCCATACACTCCATGTCAGGTGCACCCTCTTAGTTGGGGTCCTTTAGTGCTGAAACCCCCATACACTCCGTGTCATGTGTACCCTCTTAGTTGGGGTCCTTTGATGCTGACGCCCCCATACACTCCGTGTCAGGTGCACCCTCTTAGTTGGGGTCCTTTAATGCTGACGCCCCCATACACTCCGTGTCAGGTGCACCCTCTTAGTTGGGGTCCTTTGATGCTGAAGCCCCCATACACTCCAGATCAGGTGCACCCTCTTAGTTGGGGTCCTTTGATGCTGACACCCCCATACACTCCATGTCAGGTGCACCCTCTTAGTTGGGGTCCTTTGATGCTGATGCCTCCATACACTCCAGATCAGGTGCACCCTCTTAGTTGGGGTCCTTTGATGCTGACACCCCCATACACTCCATGTCAGGTGCACCCTCTTAGTTGGGGTCCTTTGATGCTGACGCCTCCATACACTCCATGTCAGGTGCACCCTCTTAGTTGGGGTCCTTTGATGCTGACGCCTCCATACACTCCAGATCAGGTGCACCCTCTTAGTTGGGGTCCTTTGATGCTGACGCCCCCATACACTCCATGTCAGGTGCACCCTCTTAGTTGGGGTCCTTTGATGCTGACGCCTCCATACACTCCAGATCAGGTGCACCCTCTTAGTTGGGGTCCTTTGATGCTGACACCCCCATACACTCCATGTCAGGTGCACCCTCTTAGTTGGGGTCCTTTGATGCTGACGCCCCCATACACTCCATGTCAGGTGCACCCTCTTAGTTGGGGTCCTTTGATGCTGACGCCACCATAGACTCCGTGTGAGGTGCACCCTCTTAGTTGGGGTCCTTTGATGCTGACGCCCCCATACACTCCGTGTCAGGTGCACCCTCTTAGTTGGGGTCCTTTGATGCTGACGCCCCCATACACTCCATGTCAGGTGCACCCTCTTAGTTGGGGTCCTTTGATGCTGACGCCACCATAGACTCCGTGTGAGGTGCACCCTCTTAGTTGGGGTCCTTTGATGCTGACGCCCCCATACACTCCGTGTCAGGTGCACCCTCTTAGTTGGGGTCCTTTGATGCTGATGCCCCCATACACTCACTGTCAGGTGCACCCTCTTAGTTGGGGTCCTTTAATGCTGACGCCCCCCTACACTCCAGGTCAGGCGCACCCTTCACTCGATACACATTACGTCTTCATTAATGGGTTTATTTGCTCTCTAAGTAGTTTGTCTTGCGGCAGAAAATCCTCAGCGCGGTTACAGCAGGGAAATAATATTAGAGATGTATAAATATTTTACCACGTAGGGATGGAAGGTAATCGCAGCGCATGCAAACAGGACGAGCGGCAGGAACACGCACTGAATTATTACTGCATGGAAAGTACCTGCTAGTCCTGCAGGATTACAGGGGCCGGCACTGATGGAAAGTGACAATGGAGGGGAAAACTAAAGCTAAGCCCAAGCCAAGGCAACCAGAGGGCCTGTGATCTCTGCAGCAGTGACCGCAGCAGCCACTAAGTACTCTGCTATACACCTGCACACTCTGTGCCAGGGACCCACGTAACATGTCCCCTTTATAATACTGGTGTCTTATGCGGTAGAAGGGCATTTGGCCCCGTCAGGCACCCGGTCCAATTGTGACCACTTGCCCCGGGCAGCAACTTAGACTGAAACACATTCTACTGGGCATAATACAACAGGTAGTGGGTGGAGTCTGACGTCAGCCAATCAGTGACGCTTTAAATGATTGGGGGCCAAATTTCCATAAATTTCCATAGCCATAGCATTACGATATAGCATCCTTTCTAAATCAGTGGAGGTTGAGCGCCCGGGCCCCTAAAATCCCTCAAGGGGCCACGGTACTGGATAAGCAATGAGGGTTCTTTACTGACGTCTTTTCCATGTGAATGGAGCTGTGTTGCAGTTTCGGCACAGCTGTGCTTCATTCACTTCCAGGATGGGTAGGGGTCCCGGGGGTCGGACGCCCCACCTATGAAAAGGTTGCGGCACATCCTAATGATAAACATTAAAAATAGCTACGATGTGATAAAACAAGGACGATAATACAGAAGGCTGACCCAACGCCCTATGTGATATTACCATTAACAGGTGATGTTTTGAGCCATCCTACAAACTCATCACTGCTATTCCTGTATACTCTAAGGAGAATTTAAAGCCCAAAAAGTCATTATTAAATGAAAAATACACATTGGAAAGGGTTACAAAAAAAAAATATGACAGCTCCCATGTGTTTATGTAAGAGGTCAGTCGGTGAAGGAGCCTCCGACCATCCGCAGGAACAAAAACACACAAGAGGTCACGATAAGCAACAACAGAAAAATAATCTATAGAAGGCTCTGGTGTGTCCTGCCGAGCACTGCTGCCCCCCATAGACTCCGCCGTGTGACAGAACTAGCTACACACCAATATCCTCAGATATACCCATAAGTAGCAGAGATGTGTTTGTCATTTGGGACAACATCCCAATCTCACACCATACATAGGACTGCAAATAAACCTTTATGAGAGATCACCCGAGAGTTGAAATAGACAAACCCAACTCTGCTACATCTGTATAAAAGCAGCAACAACCCGCAGGTCAGGAGATGCCTCTAAGATTAGTTTATGACAATAGTTTCCAGCTTCTGATTAGTTAATAAGCACGTGCGACGTGTCACCATTTCTCAGATACTTCATATAGAGATGACACAGGAGACGTATAGAAGACGAGATTCTATAAGGAAGTGACATGAAAGAGTATAGAAGGAAGCCAAGAAATAAGGAAACAGTCACAGAATAAATACTGACATGTAAGACAAACTGTCCATGGATAGAAAGATCTATCTGTGTCTCCGGATCTGTCTGATTCTATCTCTATATCCATCCATTGCTCATATCTATCTATCTATCTTGAGAAAGATTCTGTGTATGTAGATGGGATAGTATGTTGCAAATGGATAAAATCCATACATCACTTTTTATTCAGGAATTTGGAGTGCTGCCTGTTCCTTATCTATCCATCCTAATTTTTTATATCCCCCTCTTTCACATCTATCTATCTATCTATCTATCTATCTAATATCCATCCATCTCTGTGTATTCATCTGCTCTATTTCCATCCATCTCTGATCTATCTATAAACATTTATAGCCATCTATACATCCATATCCATCTATCAGTCCATCTATCTACACCACAATCATCTCTCGAATACAAGTTCCCCCGACAATAACATAAATGTCTCCTATAACAGTGGTGTAGCAGAGCTGAATCTGTATCTTCCTAAGTACAGATACCACAATAGTCTATCCAGCCCTCGCACAGTGTATATACAGAGATATTAGTATGAGATGAGCCCAGTGACAGGCTCAGCACCTCTGACACACTCAGCTCTGCTGCATCTGTATTTATTAGGCTCCAGTTCACACACCTTATTCTGAGAATAGTTGTATCCTAATACAGTCCAGTGATCCTCCCGGGGCTGCTCATGGTGTATAGGGGGCGCTCTATAGACTTTGCTCTCCATACATCCTGCCTGTTCCTCAGTCACTGCCAGTTGTGCAGAGCAGCAGCAGCCGCCTGTGCAATCCCTCCTGCCCCCACAGCTACTGTACAGCGCCACACCTCCTCCTGCACAATCCCATTAACCCCTAGCAGGCTGACAGTCACAATCACTGATGACCAGACCGCTGCAATAACTTAGATTTTACAGCCAAGAACTTGAGTTTTCATTGTTGTAACTTGTTAAACAACTTTCTGATAGTGACCTAAATACTTGTATGCCAAGTGCTCCGCTCAATTCTGGGTCTGCACAGAAACTTTCTGCAGAGCTGCTTGGTTTTATCTATTGAGTTGCATGTAACATTATGGACCGCAGGGGTTGTGCCACCTGAAAGGCTAGAAATAACTGGAGTATAACAATCTACCATGATTCTAGTATATAATACATATTTATACCATTATTTGCTTCCAGATGTCCTTCTCTATACTACACAGGATGGGTTCTACACAGAATCAGTCTCCTCCCCACCTGGCAGCTGACCACATACAACCTATAGAACAGACTCTGGACAGAATCTGCCTCCTTCCCCATCTGGCAGCTGATTATATACAACATATAGAGCAGACTGTGGACAGAATCTGCCTCTTTCTCTATCTGGCAGCTAACTATATACAGCATATAGAGCAGACTCTGCACAGAATCAGTCTCCTTCCCCATCTGGCAGATGACCTTATTATACAGCATATACAGCAGACTCCAGACAGACTTTGCTTCCTTTGACTTCTGGCAGCTGACCGTATAGAGCAGACTCTTGACAGAATCAGTCTCCTTCCCCCTCTTGCAGCTGAATGTATGCAGTATACAGATCTGACTCAGAACAGAATCAGTATTCTCTTCCCCCTGGCAGCTTCTGGCACCCGTACAACATGCAACACAGGACTGGAAGCAGAAAGCTCTGGTTCCTGTATAGTGGCTGCATGCCACTGAAGTCAATGGGAGCTGAGCTGCAGATGAGATGTTTACAACTTATTCTAAGGATAAGTAATAAAATATTATGTGCTGGACAACCCCTTAAAAGTAATTTACAAATGTTTCTAGTATATAAAGTGTTTTTTTTACCAGTACTGGCTTCCATATCTCCCTTTGGTGCTGCTGGATATGGGTTCTTAACAGAATCAGTCTCCTTCTGCCTCTGGAAGTTGACAATATAGAGCATAAAGGATGGACTCTGAATGGAATCAGTCTCCTTCCCCCCTCTGGCAGCTGAAAATAATGTCCTATCTTAAAGTAATTTATTATGTTTCTGGCATATATATTTTTATTATTATTTGCTTCCCAATGATACTGTTGAGGATGGGTTGTAAATCAAATTAGTCTCCTCCCCCACCGGCAATTGATCATATACAGAATACAGGACAGATTCTGGACAGAAACAGTTACCTCTCCCCTCTTGCAGTTGATAAAATGGTATTTTTTATTTTATTTTTTATAAAGTAATTTACTATTTTCTATTACAGGACAAATCTTTTTCATCTAATTTGCTTCGATATGTTCACTTTGGTGATAAACTGTGACATCATCTATTGTCAGTAGTGATGTAATAATGGTTCAGAGGTATTATCTTCTATTGTAATCCTGCCTGTGATGTAAAGGAGGCGACAGCTGCAAAGAAATTCATCAGGCTATTATTTTTGCTTAGTGGACAGAGTGAAAATTGCAGGATATGTAACGGTAAAAGTAGTTATCAAAAACTCTTAAAACATATTTTTCATATAAAAATGTGGTTTAAAAAAGTAGGACGATTTTGGTGACACATTGTCTTTACGGCATATTGGTTGGGGTCTCCCTGAGGAAAGCCCATCAATTCTCCACCAAAACAAATGCGTCTTACAGAACCCTCATACTGACCTTCTCCATTGATGGTCAGCACTAAGGCCGGCCCTATCTTGGCAGAACAATGATGTCCTATGTCTAACTGGCACACACAGGGGGTGAGGTATCATGCGGAAGTTCGGGAACACCTGATCCTATGGTGTCAGGTAGAGGTGCTCCCAGGGGGTTTCCTAATACCTTATGATCTATTGAAGAAATCACCAGGGGGGCTTTCCAGGATTTAAAAAAAGAGAAAAAAAAGTTACCCACCATCAAAGAAGGGGCTAAATGATATAGATTTTACATACAGACACACACACACACACACACACACACACATACATTATATATATATATATATATATATATATATATATATATATATATACATATACACATATCATAGCTAAATATATATACATATACACACACTTGTAGCATCATCAGATCATCAGTGATTGGCTGCGTCAGTCAAGTTAATAATGTATGGAACAGCGTGGCAGAGGATTAAAGACGGTGTGTGCGTATATTTATATATATAGTTGCTTTTGATCTTTTGTTCATTTAACCCCTTCAGTGCTATGGGGGTTCCTTTTTAGAATTCTGAGAATAACGATTTGATTGCCATTCTTTCTGTCACCACTAGGGTGACAATGATTTACTAGAGATGAGGCGAGTAGTACTCGATCGAGTAGGTATTCGATCGAGTAGGTATTCGATCGAGTACTGCGGTATTCGAAATACTCATACTCAATTGAGTACCACTCGCTATTTGAAGGTCAGATTCGATGCAGAACCAGCGTTGATTGGCAGAATGCTATACAGTGTATAGTATTCGGCCAATCAACACTGGTTCTTCTCTTACCTTTAGAAGTCTTCTCCGTGAAGCATTCCCGCGTCATCTTCCAGCTTTGAATTCACTCTGCTTAGGCATCGGGCCTAGGCAGAGCCGACTGTGCATAAGCGGCCATTTTCTTGTAGCGCGGGCATGCGCAGTCGGCTCTGCCTAGGCCCGATGCCTAAGCAGAGTGAATTCAAAGCCGGGACGCTGCGCGGGGAGAAGAATCCAGCCCGACCCTCACTCGTGAACTTGGTAAGTACAATTTGATCGAATGTTGCCTACCCCTGAAACGAGCATTTTTCCCCCATAGACTATAATAGGATTCGATATTCGATTCGAGTATTTTAATATTGAGGACTACTCGAATCAAATATTCGACTATCGAATAGTAAACTATTCACTCATCTCTATGATTTACCATTAACTTCCATCAGGGGTGTATAAATCTGTATCTAGTGAGCTCCCTCTAGTGGCAGCTGCAGGCAGACAGAATTTTAGAGTTGAGCTGGGTGGTTATGCCAGCAGGGGGGGGGGGATAAACAAGTATTTTTGACATCTTGGTCCTTAAAAAACCCCATAGCCCAACATGACCTGCGCTGCGGATTTATAACCTACAGTATGTCAACCATTGCTGTGGGTTTAACCAGAGACTTTTAACCTTTGTAGAAAAGTTGGAAGCTGCAGGTGTGAAGCCACCAAAAAACACCCGGAACTTTCCGGAGATACAGCAGCGTGTGTGACCCCAGCCTGGTTGTCGTCTTCTAAACTAATATTGTACTAGAACCAGCAGAAGATCCTCTAGGACCTTGGTGGGCTGTTCACTGGCTCCATACCTCCATTTACCAGTATAGAGAGGGTTAAGGAGGTATTCATGGCTCCCGATATAGGGGCAGTACATGATAACCACGTGATGGTGACTAATTATTAGTCAAAGCGACAAACGGGAGCGACAAGTCCCTGACTACACTACAGAGGAGCTATGGGCAGATCAATAGTGAGTCAGCCTGGACTAATACACCGTAATAATACAGATCGCACTGCCTGGTACCTATAGGATAGGCCATCAATATCACATCTGCCCTGACTCTGAGAAAGAATGGGAAGCAGCTTCTCCTTATCCGCTCTCCGCCTGGATGTCTTGGCCATTTCTGAAAGTTACATTCACTTCTATGGAATTCACGGAAACAGCGTAAGACGGTGAACTCGGCGGCGAGGATGGAGTGGACAGAACTTGACCGTTTTCTCAAACAATGTTTAGAATTGTTCATTTTGACCCGGTGCCCATAAGAAACCTTCTAACTGGTTCCCAAGGGAAACAATACTCCAAGGCGAAGTCAGTGCCAATGCTATACGGGGTAAATAACTCAATTACATATTATACTACTCAGACAAAGACACATTCTGAGCCGGAGACCATTCAGAAAGAGAACAAACATTCCGCTTCTATAATCAATGGAAAACATCAACATGACCATTTCTCAGAAGTGATGCAGGGGGAGCTGAAGGCAGCCAGGCATTACATAGGTGTTCAATAGTCACAAGCAGGGTGGCATCAGGACTTGGGCAAACTAGGGGGCTCAATGGGCACTTATTGTCTTTGTAACAGCCCAGGGACTGCGTGTAGCTTGTAGCTCTCCGTACTCCTCGCTCTGTCCTTATTTTGGAGAGTTATTTTTGTTGGAGTAAGAGCTCAGAGAGAGTCTGGAGAAAGGCGTAAGTAACGGTAAAACGTGGAGCACCGATCAATTCCTAGGCCTCGCCAACAGAGAAGGCAGGCATATGGGGCCGGGAGCAATTATACTATGAGGGGGCGAAAGGTGGCCATTGTACTCTGTATACGGGGCCCACACAAACTGACCCTGGTTACAAGAATAGCTGACCATGTAATACATAGATCGTCCACCAGAACAGGAGCCTACATACAAAAAAAGCAAAAAGGGCTAAAAAATAAGACAATAGACAAGGAAATGACAAAAGTTGGTGGAGGGAGAGCAGCGCCATAGCTAAGGAGGGTAGGATGGCAGTGCAGGGGTCAAGGTTCCTGAACGGTTTCCTTTGGTCCTGATGGGTAGGGTAGCGTAGTCTGCTGTAATCTATAAAAAAATAGAAATGTGTTGGACTAAAAATACGTAAAATAAATTGAAAATTAATTAAATGAATTGAATGAATCAGCTCCATCATAGATCTAGTCAGCAGAGACTTGTAACTGTTTCTTATTATATTGTATGTGCCATATGTGCCGTGACCGGCGCTGACCTACACGCTCCGCTGCCCTATGGTGCATGAATAACCTATCAGATAATAAATCAAACTTCACTAAGATACAGAGAGAACATTACAGGTAATAAGTGACCAAGCAAACAGCTGGGAGACGACCTAAGCATAAGATCGCCCACCTGTCTATAGAGCAGAGCGGAGCGAGGTGGTAAACAGGAAGCGCCTGGTGCGTGCCGTGCCCGGTGTCAAGTTTACATTGTGTACATAATGAACCAATATTACATAATATTATATGTAACCTTATAATATATATAAAAATATATATAAAATTATAAATATATATTAAATCTCTTATGTATATATATAAAAATTATCTGTCCAAAATGAATGGACTAATCTTCACCAAATTTGGCACACAGCTACATCAGATGTCCGGGAAGGTATAAGATGAGGCCTCAACTCTCTCGGACATACCATTCTGGCGACACAGTATTCCCATAACAACGACCGGCATTAGCCAACACAAACCTGCAAGCCTTTCATTCATATTCCAACTGCAATCAATACACACAGTCACTTCACATGCACAATCCGACACTGATATCCAAACTGAGATACACGCATCAGAGGATTAGGTACACGGCTCAGCACACAGTACCACATGCTGGAGGATTAGACACCCACCTCAGCACACAGTAGTACACACTGGAGGATTAGGTACGTGCCTCTGCATGCAGTACCACATGCCAGAGGATTAAATACCCACCTCAGCACGCATTACCACACGCCGGAGGATTAGATGTGCGCCTTATCACGCAGTACCACACGCCTGAGGATTAGACACGCGGCTCAGCTCACAGTCCCACACGCCAGAGGATTAGATACATGCCTCTGCACACAGTACCACATGCCCGAGGATTAGATACGTGGCTCTGCACACAGTAACACACGCTGGAGGATTAGATACATGCCTCTGCACGCAGTATCACACATCGGAGGATTAGATACACGCTTCTGCACACAGTACCACACGCTGGAGGATTAGATACGCGGCTCTGGACACAGTAACACACGCCGGAGGACTGCAAAACTGTACAGTTCTAATTGGGCCACTACACAAACAAAAAATTAAATATACCCATGCGAGGCCGGGTCCTCCTGCTAGTAATAAATAAACAAACAAACAAATACAAAATGGGGTAAGTTTCATCTCAGAAAAATGAAAGAATGTTGTTAGACTAGTGGGGGTCCAACTTGAGGGACCCCATCGATACTGAAAATAATTGTCCTGTGGGCTATTCTCAGTCTATATACATACTATCAACTTTTTAAATGTTTTTTATTCAATTTTTTTTTTTTTTTTTACACTAATGACCTATTGATTTGGGGTCAGAAAACCCCTATAACAGAGATAGCCCCAAAGTATGAAAGGCACTGCCCATAAATGTTAGCTGTCCACACCCATTTTTTTTTTAGTAACATGGACATTTGACGGACGTGCCCCTTTTTTGTAACGACACAAAGTGTCCATGCCACTCATGCCATAGTGTACGTCATAGTAATGTAACTATGAGGATAACCTGTGGTAGGCTTCGGTTTTTCTCTCACTCCATCCTATAAAAAACTAATTTCCTGCTTCCTAGTATGGAATATTATACGGTACCATTATGAACTACAATAAGTACCGCAAAAAATAAGCCCTCATGCGGATGGAAAAATAAAACATATTTGAGTTTTTGGAAGGTGGGGAGAAAAAAATAAATAAATGCAAAAAATTTTAAAAAAAGGGTTAATATTGCATTATGTCTTCCAGTCTCCGATATTCATTGATGTTGTAAGTTAACGGGTTATGTGACATCTAAGAAGTTCTCACAATGTAAAGAGCGTCCTGCGAATCAGGTGGAAACACAAGCCCTGTACATGTGAGGCCGGGCACAAAACAAGACCCCTTCGGCCTGCCAAATTACTTAAACAGGCCACAAGTTCAGCGCAGAATAAAGAATGGACTCGGGGATTTATTGACAGCAAATAAAAGCCCTGAACAAAAAAAATCTCATACAGACTGAAACACTCGCATGTCAAAAAGTTCTTTGTCAGCACAGAGCACCCCGGGCTAAATGTTTTACCATTCATGGCGGAGAATGCTACATCTTAGTCAGTCTATTCTACCAAAATCCAGAGCAGGAGCCTAACAGTAAAGAGGCCGGGCCCCGTGTACAACACTAATCTCTATTGTAGGGGACAAAGGGCGCCAACTCAATGGGATTTAATACTATGGGCCTAACGGGCGAACAACAAGGCTGATCGCACTTGGAGCCGGGGCAAGCGATGGGTTAAAGGGCATTTTCCCCTGAAGTAAAGATTATTTGGAAATCGCAGAGTCCCCGGACTGTAGCGCAACATTACTATACGGACTGTACTAAAGGGCCCATGATGGCCCAACCAGGAATTTGAAGCTGAATTTTTTGGATTGACAAAATTGCGTCCATTCATTTCGTTGCGAGCACCGTGACCCCTTCTCTTGTGGCTTACAGTTCCCAGACCTCTGAGCTCTCCACTTAATTAAAGATAATGGCCGCTAATTAAAGGGAATGTGTGAGGCATTTCATTTTAGGATCAGTAATTACATCTAAGTATATAGAAGAGAAATAACACGTTAATAATTGTCCTGGGGGCAGCCATATTGGGACACGCCCTTCCCACACTGACGGCATAGACAGTACAACACTATGTGCCTGCTTTATGGCAGCTGTAAAGAAGGGAAGTTGAAGAATATATATTTGATAGTGCGTTAATATGTTATAGTGACACACTGTACATTTTGGGGCGATTTACTAAGATGAAGGGGCTGAGCACTGTGCTTCTTCACTTTAAAGGGATCCTATCATTCAGATGACATTTTTTCTAAGTACCACGTCGGAATAGCCTTAAGAAAGGATATTCTTCTCCTACCTTTCGTTGTCTTCTCCGCGTCACCATTCCCCTACAATCCCCTTTTTTCTCGGTATGTAAATTAGCTCTTGCAGCACTGGGGGCGGGCCCCAGTGCTCAGACAGCACTGAGGGCATCCTCAATGCTGCGATAGAACATCATCTATTGTCAGTAGTGGATGTAATGACAGCTCAGTGGTGTTATCTACAGAAGTATTATCTTTTATTGTAATCTTGTCTGTGATGTAAATGAGGCGACAGCTGCACAGAAAATTGGCACGTGTGAGTCTATTATCAGGCTTAGCGGTCAGAGTGAAAATTGATTGATATATTTTTAATTAAAAAAAAATATTTAAAAAATAAAATAAAATATTAAAGTTTAGCTTAAAGGGGTTGTCGAGGACACAAAAGTTTTGCCAGGAGGTCAGGGAAGGTGAAAAAAACAGGAAAAAAAAATATCCCTGTTTCTCCGGTGTATCGGACCGCGTACTGCTGCTCCTGCTCCTTGCTGCACATGACCGCTGAGGCCAATCACCGGCCTAAGTAAAGGAATCGGGAGGTCACTTGTATACATCACCTGCGACTTTCTGGGTCCTTTCCTAAGGCCGCTCATTGGTCACATACGATGGGAACTTGTGCCAAAACAAGAACATTCGCAGTATTAGAAACATGGCGGAGTGTCCTTCATCAGGAGAGTCTGTATGGTGCGAGTATTTATGGGGCCTTCCATGATTAGTCCATTAGTCTTAATGTCTTTGTTATATGATCGGCGGAGCAGCCTCGGCCACTGTGATAGATTCTTGGCACAAGCGAATATTAAGAATGACTCCTACTATTATTAACATGAACCAGGTGCTTGAAAATATGTACGATTATACAGTCAGCGTTTCCTGTAATCCGTTATATCGCCACCGTGAGAGCGCTGCCAAATTAGCGAGTGCAAAGGATTAAGGCAGGAATGTGATGGCCTGTGCACTACACACTCCAAAAGTGAACCCTCTCCATTCCCACCTCTTAGAGACATAAATGTGTCCCCCCAAAAACAAAGATAAAACACACGCCAGGAGCGTTAGTCATGACATCCTCCGCCTTGGTCTCAAAATGTTACATATAATGTAAAAGAAAAAAAAAAGAATAGCAGTGGTCACTGGCTGGGAGGAAGCTTGCTGCAGAAATCTTCCACCCCACATTTTATCCATTGGAAACTACAGAACAGGGGAACTTAACTATTTTTAAGTAAAGGTCCACTGAACCGGATCTGTCATAAGGTGAAGGTCTGAGCTGAATAGTAGCAGAACACATTCAGTATTTACATGATGTGCAAAAGTTTTAGGCAGCGGAAAAATGGCATAAAGTAAGACTTTGTTTTCAGAGAGGGTTAACACTTTACTTTTTGCAACAAACAAACTGAAGGGAATGCAGAAAAGAGAAATGTAAATCCCATCAATATTTGGTGTGACCTTTCGGTGAGTTCTTCTCAGAACTTGGCAGAGAGGTTGTTGCCGCCATCTTGGAGAACTAAGAATAGTTCTTCTGTGGATGTAGGCTTGCTCCAATCCGTCTGTTTCTTGATATCATCCAAGACAGACTGGATGATGTTGAGATCAGGGCTATATCCGTGGGGGGTCATATCATTTCTTCCAGAACTCCTCCTCCAAAGGGCAAAGGTCACACCAAATATTGATTCATTTACTTAATTTTGGTAACTAACAAAACCCTTCCATTTCTGAAAGCATTCTTACTTTGCAGCATATTTTCTACACCTGCCTAAAAGTTTTACACAGCACTGCATGTTAAGATACACCCCTAATCTTGCCCAGTTCCACCCATGCCTCCTTTGAACCCATACAGTGATGAGACCTCCTTAGGGTCCCCACAAGTGCAATGATCTGTTGGATGCACCTGGGGAATGGCCACCCTTGCCAGAGCACTTGGTTGTGCCTGACATTGCCACCTAGCATCATCCCCTAAAATAAATTAGATGGCACCTAATGGAGGGCAACTCCAGGGGAGAATGGGAACTCCAGCAGATGCAACTGAAGAGTTATAACTGCCCCTAGGACAGCATCAAAGAGATTTTAGTGACGGTCGACTCCCTTTAAATGAGGAGGAGTGTGCACCTGTCAAAAAAAATAACACATGGGGTGTCCGAGACGATGACGTGGGACCCTCCATATAAATGCATCTGCTACGGGCCCCCAGCCACCAGGCGGAGGACAGATTCTCTTCACCATCCAGGTGCTTTAGCATCACCCGCTCCTCGTAACTCACGCGTTTTAGGCCGCCATCTACTAATGTCAACAGCAGATTGTCTCTGGCAACAAACAGGCAATGAAGAGCAGCCCCCTCCCCTCCATTCCAAGAAGTACCACGGGGACCATCACAGGAACATGATGAGCGCTTTCTCAGTCAACATCAATAATTCCTCGGCAGCTGGGGACGGCCATTAAAATTTTAAGCTCCTCTGAAAATACTTAACTCTCTGCTAACAATACTTTTACATTTCCAGCTCTCATCCCCCAGCAGATATAATGTCTTTAGCATGGCATCTGTTACATACATTGACAACTTATAGGTAGCGTGTTGGTGTCCATCACACTGCACATATAGGCTGATCAGCCATAACATTAACCCCTTCCCACTGTAGGCAAGTTTCGATTTTCGTTTTTTACTCCACGCCTTAGAAAAGCCTTAACTTTTTTTATTTTTCTGTTCACAGCGCTTTATGAGGGCTTAAAGGGATTATCCGGGCAAAAATGGACAACCCATTTAATTATTTTTTTTTTAAACTCATACTCACCTGTCCCCGATGCTCCACGCGTCCTACCGGCGCGTTTCAGTCCTTCTGCTCATTAGGTCTCCTCCACTGAAGGCTTCGTTTTCACGGCATTCATTTTGCAGCCAAAATTGCGTCACCGTGATTAAAGGGATTACAAATTTATGTAATTTTATTTACGTTTTAACCCCTCAAAAAATTAAAAACTTTGCAAAAAAAAAAATTTCTTGGAATTGACACTTGTACGGTAATTTCCTCTTGATTTTTTTTTTCACCATATGGGGGAAAATGACTATTTTTTATATTTTAATGCTTCACTATTTTTTAAATATATTCTAGGTTAAAAGGGGTGATTTTAATTTTTCATTCCTTTTAATTTAGATATTTTTTCCTTTTTTTTTTTTTTTTTTACTGTATTATAATGCATTACAAATTACCAGCACTTCTATTACAGAAGTGCTGGTAACTTACATTATGAAGCAGCCTGTAATGGAAGTTAATGTCAGACAAGCCTGTGAGCCTTTAATACGCTCCTGGCTCTCATGGCAACTGATCACCAATTCCAGATCTTGTTCCAAGGATCGCCGATCTTCCCCAAAATGGGACAATGGCAACTCAGTCAACTTTGGACCTACTGGGCCAATGGCTTCTATGACCAGGACCATCTCAAGAGGTAGTGACCTGAAAGTCTCCCCGCAGCGAAGTCTGTATCCCTGTACAGGAGTTAAATGATGAATATCAGGAGGCCTACTAAGATAACGCCCTTACGGATATGTTCACGCAGCGGAATTGGCTGTGGATTTGGGGGCGGATTTCATCCCTGAATATGGGGCAGATTCTGCCTAGAATAAGCCTCCCATTGCTTTGAATGGCAGGCAGAGATCGCAGCAGGACGTAGAAAAATGAAGTGTCCCACTCGATCTTGCCGTGGATTCTGTGGCTGATCCTACCATGGAGTCCGCAGTTCAAGACTCACTGGTTAGGTCCATTTATCCGAGTGGAAAGCCGCAACGGAATACCGATCCCCTGTATCAGCACCCAGTCGCCGGCGGAAAATGAAGAGGAGTTCCTCTGCATTTTCCACCAGGTGGACCAAAACAAAACTGGTCCACAACCCACTAATACAAGTGAGAAATTGGGGGGGGGGACACATGGCTTCATACTTCTAGAAAAAGTGGCCTTTCTGGAAATGGGCAATGTCTGGTTTTACGGTTTGGGACCAGTTCCCGTTCCCTGCCCAGCGAGATGGCCCGGAGCACCATCAGGATAACCTAGAAGAGGACACAGTCCTATAGACCTCTCATTCTCAGGATCATACAAAGCCCCCGAGGGCACGCACCCATTTTTCAGCAATATGTGGTCACCTTCTAATATGGGAATGCTCCTTCCTTTTCTCGATCTTCTCATTCTAGGGAAACGGAACGTCATTTTTTTTTTTACATTCATGGTGTATTGTTTCAGCGGTTTATTTCTATTCTTTTATATTCCATAATGGATATTCAGGAACAAATCGGATAAGCGAGACGCACATCTGTGCTGCAAACATAGCAACCAGACAACAGTTTACTGCAGCGGACAGGTAAATGCTTATTGCAGATGGGTTGCTATGGTTCCAGGTCATTTTCACCTTTACACAATATAATAAATTACGTTCAATCTTGGAAGATTCTGCTTAAGATTCGTTCTCCGGGCTGGATTCTTATATTTGGTACTACAGGCTTCAAAATAGGAAATGTATATATAAAGTGATACTGATCTTCTATAACGGATTATTTAGTGATTTGCCGATGGTTTTTATTCTTGGCATGTCAACTTCTATCTTGTTTCAGATTTAGATCAGAGCACTATGATCCAAAGAAGTCCAAAAAGCAAAAAGGATAGGTCATCGGTATGTGATCGGTCGGGGTCTGACACCCGGGCCCGGCACAGATTGGCTGTTCTAGCAGCCTTTGGGTGTCAGAAGCTGCTAGTGGCCGGGCTACAAGTAGTCAGAGCTGCAGATCACCGGATTCACCACTAGGCAGTACCCGGGGCTCCTATTACTTTAATAGATGCAGTGCTGTATGCGCGGCCCATCCACTAACACCTTCAGGTGCCCGCAGGCTGCTAGAATAGATGATCTGTGGAGGGTCCAAGTGTTGTACCCCTATAGATCACATACTGATGATGCAACCCACCAATTTAATAGCCCTAAAATAATTTTTGTTTTTGGTGGGTCACCTATGAGCTGACTTCACTTGATGTTCGGAACACCCCTCTCTATTGCCAATTATTTCAGGCCACCTACCCTCCTATATTTAGCATACGCACCCCTCTCCTCACCAAGCAGACAGTTGCCCCTTTTTCGTGGATGGTTCACATAGCGGCCATCAAGATGACCTCTCCCTAGGATGTAATTTTTGTATAGGACAGTACCAGTAGTAGACCCCTCACATATCTGAAACACTTGACAGAGAAGAATTTTTGCAGTATTCCTCCAAATCCTGCATTGCTCAAAATACCATGTGACCCATAAGTAATGGGGAGATTCAGGGGTCCCTACCAAATATAATTATGCAGCCTTCATTGTTCAAATCTCACTTTCTACATACTAGTTCCAATGTACCTCTAGGGGCCTACCAAGAAATCCTCATCTGCTCAAGTCTTCCAATACAGTCCCTCCTGTAGATTCATGCAGGTCATCATCCCCATTTTGAAAGTCCCTTGGAGAGTTGCTCCGGACCAGTTTGGGACCAAATTAAATTCATATCAAACTGTTTTAGCTTTTTGTTCAACCCAGATTTCACAGCCATGGTAAGTCAATAGGAAATCCCTGTCATAGAGTAGAGAAGCCAACTGCAACCGGGCTAAGTCAACAAAAACTACCTGTTGAAAAGTAGAAAAGTCAACAGTAACCAAGTGTTGTAGAGTGGTGAAGTCAACTACAGCCATGGCAAGTCAACAGGAACTATCTGTAGAGTGGTGAAGACAACTATAGCCATGGCAAGTCAACAGGAACTACCTGGTGTAGAGTGGTGAAGTCAACTACAGCCATGGCAAGTCAACAGGAACTACCTGTAGAGTGGTGAAGACAACTATAGCCATGGCAAGTCAACAGGAACTACCTGGTGTAGAGTGGTGAAGTCAACTACAGCCATGGCAAGTCAACAGGAACTACCTGTAGAGTGGTGAAGACAACTATAGCCATGGCAAGTCAACAGGAACTACCTGTAGAGTGGTGAAGACAACTAGAGCCATGGCAAGTCAACAGGAACCACCTGATGTAGAGTGGTGAAGTCAACTACAGCCATGGCAAGTCAACAGGAACCACCTGTAGAGTGGTGATGTCAACTACAGCCATGGCAAGTCAAGAGGAACTACCTGATGTAGAGTGGTGAAGACAACTAGAGCCATGGCAAGTCAACAGGAACTACCTGGTGTAGAGTGGTGAAGTCAACTACAGCCATAGCAAGGCAACAGCTATTACCTGGTGTAGATTGGTGAAGTCAACTACAGCCATGGCAAGTAAACAGGAACTACCTGTTGATTTGGGAAGTCAACTACAGCTGTGACAAGTGAACAGGAACATTTTGTTGTAGAGTGGTGAAGTCAACAAGAACTAGTGAAGTGGTTTCCCTACTCTACTTTTACTTTCACCACCTCTGTGATAGTGGAGATAAAAGGTTCATAAGGACAAATACATCCATGCCCAAGTAAAGAATACTGCCATAACCTTGTTCTAGTATCTCAAGACATTTTGCAGCATACAATCTTTTACATTTGGCACTGAATACTGTTGACTTCTTCCAGATGCTAAACAGATTGCAATATCCTTCACCACACACTGATATGCTAACTCTCTATAAACACCCATGGGTGAGGCTGATGTATCCGCAGGGTGGGCTATATTGGAAATAGAACCAATTTTAGGGATGCTTTAGGTCTAGCGCCTATTATGCCATATTTTGGTATAGTTGCTCATAGGTCACCTAGAAAAAATATAAAAAAAATGTGAGTTAATAAATAACACGATGCTGGTGAGGTGACCCATTAGTACGGTGCTATGGACCGGTCATGTTAATGATACTGGTAATAAGCGACGAGCTGAGATTAATAGAAATGAGTCCAACATCCACTACAAGTAAGAAAAATATTATTGCACTCGGTAAACTAGAGCGGCCTCCATCTGGAAAGAATCTGCAGCCCCCGAGTTTAGACAGTAACGTTATACTCTTATGGTTCCACGTGAATACAAAGAGCGGTCCGCTATGTTGACTTAACTAGTAGGAAAACATTGGGAGTGTACAGACTACAGGATTACCTTTATTTGGAAGCAGGTGGTCTTAAAAAGCACAAAGGACCCATCCAGTACACAAATGTGAAACGCAACAGAGTAACTTTGTCAAAAATAAGGAACTGCAGAACGTTTTATTAATGGACTTGTGGTAGGGAACTACACCAAAGACCTGCGGGGCAAATATAAGGCTCTGTTCGTATCGTTGACAAAACCCAAGTATGTCCTAGAGCCATGATGGTGAACCTATGGCACGGGTGCCAGAGGTGGCACTCAGAGCCCTCTTTTTGGGCACCCATCCATGGAACAGACTATTCTGTGTAGGGGCCACCATGGAGCAGATTGTACTGTGTGGGGCCACTGTGGAGCAGATTATACTGTGTGGGAGCCACTGTGGAGCAGATTGTACTGTACTGTGTTGGGGCCACTGTGCAGCAGTTATACTGTGTGGGGACCACAGTGCAGCAGATTATACTATGTGGGGGCCACTGTGGAGCCGATTGTACTGTGTGGGGGCCACTGTGCAGCAGAATATAGTGTGTGGGGACCACAGTGCAGCAGATTATACTATGTGGGGGCCACTGTGGAGCCGATTGTACTGTGTGGGGGCCACTGTGCAGCAGAATATAGTGTGTGGGGACAACTGTGCAGCAGATTATACTGTGTGGAGGCCACTATGCAGCAGATTACACTGTGTGGGGGCCACTGTGCAGCAAATTGTACTGTGTGGAGATCACTGTGAAGCAGAAATTTGTAATATTTGTAAGGTCTGTAATTGTGTGCAATTGTGGATCCGCATAATATTAAGGTTAAATTGCCGTGTTGGCACTTTGTGATAAATTTGTGGGTTTTGGGTTGCAGTTTGGGCACTCGGTCTCTAAAAGGATCATCAACACTGTCCTAGAGTAATCGTGAATATACCTAAGGTCCGATTCATATTCTTGTCCTTCCTTGTAGTTCTGTTTTTCACATATTTTTGAAAGCGACAATGATGCAGCATTCAACATTATTCTTGGGGTCAAAATTACATGAACCTCGAGGGATTCTTATGGATTCCATTATACGTCCATCTGCCGTGGACTTCCTGCAGATTTCAATTTTGTGGATTTTCTGTGAATTCTGATCTGAAAATCCTCAAAAAAATTATACCATATGTGAACTACTTAAGGAATTTTTTTTTCCCCTCATTCTTTCATAACAGGAAAACAGTATCCAGGCACAACCTGCATTCCATATACTGAAAGGATGGATGTTTTGTGATACGTCAGCTACATTAAAATCCATGGATACTGTATAATATACATCTGAACTCAATGTACACTGCAAACTGTATAGCTAAACGTAATATAAAAAGATTCAAGAAAGTTCTTCCTCCCTCTCTCCAAGCAGGAAGTACCAGCACAATACTCAACTATTAAATCAATGGCTAAATGACATCCAGTCATGAAAATCATTGTCTACATGTGTATTCATTTAATTATTTTGCTAACATCTATAGCGCCATTATATTCTACAGTGCTACAATTACAGTACGGGACAGTATGTCGCTGGGAGGCAACATTGATAACTAGGATGCTAGGAATCCCTCTCCAAGCATGAAGTTCAAGCCAGTGAATCTGGTTATCACACGTACGGGCGAAACATCCATTGCGACCTAGAATGAACGTCTCATTTTGGTGTACTTACTGTTGACTATCTCCACTGTATCTCAGTACTTAGAGTAGAGTGTCCAAGATATAAAGTGGTGACATGTCACTATGTCATCCATATAACAGAACCACAAGATACTTGTTAACCCTTTAACCCTGCACTTATACAACAAAAGGGACTTGCGATTCTAATGTGTAAGTCCCATTCACGGGATCGCACTAACCATGGAGAATAAGGAATGGGCAACCTTCCTTCATTGGCCCTATAGCTACTACTTTGCTCCCATTTCATTGGTTTGCACGTTGTCTTGCAGTACTGAGGTCCTGGGTTCGAATCTAATCAAGAACATGGAGTTTCTATGTTCTTCCCATTTTTCGTGTGGGTTTCCACCAAAGACATACCGATACGGAATTTAGATAGTGAGCCCTACTTGGGACAGCGGGTGATGACAATATCTACAGAATAGGATGGCAATAGGAAAATATGTGTATACATATCCCTAGACAGTACTGAATTGTATCAGCTAAACGTCCCGTACATGATAATACATGATAAGATCTCTGAGCATAAGGATCTGTGTGAATGAAGGTCTATAATGTAATATTTTATGCAATAAATCTTGTAGTATGATCTAACTAAATAAAACTTCATTGTGAAGTTTAAGAAAAACACAGACACACACAGCGCTAATTGTTAAAATTATGTCCTCCAGTGTCTGTCTGTAAAGTATGATACAAGTCCCAAAAAATGCAAGGGAAAACTAGTTATTAAGTCTTTTATAAAAGATAGTTGTAGCCGGCAGCAATAACTGAAAAACACATCAAAGAGATGAATCATAAAACTTAATTAAAACGCAAACGAGACACATTACATGCGAGTACGAGGAGCAGCGCCCTGCAATGGCGGAGAACAGATACTACACTGTCACTCAGATCATTCACCGGCAGATCCCTGTGCCCTGATGTAGATCCTTCTGCTTTTTGTAAAATTTCACACGGCGTCCTCTCTGCTTCCCGAGTTTCCCTGTTCATGATGAGGGTTCCTGACACTAATTTTGAAGGGGAAAAATATTGATGACCTACCTTTAGAATAAGTCACCAATAGACTGTGGGGGTCTGATGCCTGACAACTCCATCGATCAGCTGTATGAAGAGGCTGCCGACGACTGCTATGGCTTCTTCACTAATTGCCAAGTGTAGCGCCATACATTGTATAGTGGCTGTGCTCGGTATTGCAGTTCAGCCCATTCACTTGTTTAGGACTGAGCTGCAAACAGTAATGAATGTGGCCTGTGAAGCAGAAGCAGAGTTCACCAGAGTGTCATCTGCTGATCTGTGGGGGGTCCAGACATCAGACCCTTGCTGATTTAATATTGATGGCCTATCTCCAGCTCCGCCTCCATCTTCGTCTGGAACAGCCTCTCCCTGCGTCTTCTTCCAGCGCTGGGTTCAAACTTCTATGCATGCGCGGTCGGCTCTGCCATTGGGCCTCGGGCAGAGCCGACTGCACATGCCCGTGGCCATTTTTTTGTGGCTGCTTAAAGCAACCGTACTGCGCATGCACAGTACGCTCCTGTAGTTCAATGGAGTACAGAGCGTAAGTGGCCACAAAAAAACGGCCGTGTGCATGTGCAGTCGGCTCTGCCCGAGTCCCAATGGCAGAACCAAACGGACATGCATAGAAGTATGAAGATGGAAGCGTCGCTGGAAAGTTTTCTCGCAGCATTGGGGACGCCCCCAGTGCTGTTTGTGTGCAGGGGACCGCCCCCAGTGCTGCGAGCGAACTCATTTGCATACCGAAGAAAACCCAGATTTCTACTGAACGGCAGCGCGGAGAAGACATCTAAAGGTAGGAGAAGAATAGCCTTTCTTAAGGTTATTCCTACGTGTTATGCAGAAACAATAGCATTTTAATGATAGGATCATTTTAAAGAATTAGGGTATGTCCACATCAATCATAAAATCTTCCACTTTTTGGCCAACAGGCCAACTACCACATAAAAGACAACATAATTATAAAAAATGTATAAATTTATTAGAAAGATACATAAATAATAAATAGATTTAGAGGTAATTAATGCAACCAACATTGGATGCAATGACACACATAGTAATAGGCTTCTGTGAGGTAATATGCTTTCACATTTTAGTCAATACAATATTCAATGAAAAAAGTTTTTTAGCCCCATGAAAATGGGTATCATTCCCTATATATGAATGTTTGAAGATTACAGAACATTAGTAACTCTTATTACTATGTGTGTCATTGCATCCAATGTTGGTTGCATTAATTACCTCTAAATCTATTTATTATTTATGTATCTTTCTAATAAATTTATACATTTTTTATAATTATGTTGTCTTTTATGTGGTAGTTGGCCTGTTGGCCAAAAAGTGGTTGATTTTGATAGTACTACCCAGTATTGCCCTATATTTTTTGTGTGACGTTAATCATAAAATCTTGTAGATTCTGTAGTTTCATGCTTTATATGCCAGGACTCTTACTGGTCATGAGAACAGGAGGGCCCCTTACTCCTTAATGTAATGGCGGTTGTGCAGGCGCTCTATAGGACTAGCGGAGATAGTGCTGTGATCCAAAAACATATTTTTGGAGTAAATAATTGACATAATGGGATAATACATGTTGGGTTATATAGCGAGGGAATGTGGTGCACGCTCCCAGCACCATTTCTATACGGGATTAGACAGAGGTCTCTCATCGGACAGCCTTGTTCCACGTGTATTCTCCAGCCAGATTGTTTCTTATATATATATCAGTCTCCAACATGGATGTGAGCCTTCATACATACAGATCCTCAAGGAATTCTCACCATATGTAAAGAATGTAAACAGGAAGCTCCATAGCGCGGTCGAGGCCTGGAAAAGTTTCTTCCAGCGATAGTTTTCCCAAAGCGATTAACTTGGACATTGGCTAGTGAAGATGTTAGGAACAGTAAGTGACCTTTAGCTTGAACTTGTGGTTACATCTGTCAGTGAAAGGAAACTTCCTCGGATCGCTGATATCCACACAGACTCCTATTATAGAGATGCCCAGAAACATAAGACAGATTCTGGTTGAAACGGACGACTTTGACCCATATTAGACACAGATTGTATGTGATCGTGATACGGCAGGCTGGAATTATCCATCTGTTGTCTGCACAACTACCAACTGAAAGGGATTCTACCATTAAAATCAAATTTTTTCTCATTGACAAGTAGAAATAGCCTTAAGAAAGGCTATTTGTCCTCTACTTTTAGATGTCTTCTCCGCGTTGCTGTTCAGAATAAATCCTGGTTTTCGTCGGTATGCAAATGAGTTCTCTCGCATCACTGGGGGCGGTCCTCAGCACTCAAACAGCACTGGGGGCGTCCCCAATGCTGCAAGAGAACTCTACAGCGCCGCCTCCATCTTCTTCAGGAGTAGCCTCTTCACGTGTCTTCTTCAGGCGCTGGCGGTCAAACTTCTAGGCCTCGGGCCGAGCCGACTGCGCATGCCCGCTGCTACAAGAAAAATGGCCACTTACAAAGTAAGTAAGCGGCCATTTTCTTTTGGCCAGTGGGTATGCGCAGTCGGCCTCTGCCTGAGGCCTAGAAGTTTGAAGCCAGCGCGGGAAGAAGACACGTGAAGAGGCTGTTCCTGAAGAAGATGGAGGCGGCACTGGAGAGTTCTCTCACAGAATTGGGGACACCCCCAGTGCTGTTTGAGCGCTGAGGACCGCCCCCAGTGCTGCAAGAGAACTCATTTGTATACCGACGAAAACTGAGATTTCTACCGAACGGCGGCGCTTAGAAGACATCTAAAGGTAGGAGAAAAATAGTCTTTCTTAAGGCTATTCCTACGTGTCAACGAGAAAAAAAAAATTGATTTTAATGGTAGAATCCCTTTAAAGGGATTTTTCAGGATACGCTGTCAAGAGTATATCAGTGGGGGTCTGACACCCGGGTCATCGACATAAACAGAGGTGGAAAGCTGTGATGAAATGCTCTGCATCGGTATTCCATAATGGGGAATCGGGGGGCAAAAATGAAGCAGAACCTTACAGCGTTAATAAGGTTTTCCTGAAACAGAGAAGCTACAAAGATAGTCTCTCCCCCTGGAGGACCTGACTTGTCCATATACTAATATGAAATACTTTATTCTCCCTGTGGTGGCGCTGACAATGGGGCCAAACATCAGCTATCACTTGACCGGGAGTATAATATATATGTTATACAATATAGAAATGCAGGGGGCAGTCCAGTTGATCCCAGCGTACCCAAAGGCTATTGGTCAATGACGCGTCAATACTGCCGTCCATACATTACAGATGTCATACCTGCTAGTAACATATGGTACCATTACCTAATAACCATGCCATATACTGAAGTGAACACAATATATACTTTACAGACACAGTGTATCGGCGATGGGTCAGGTAAAAAGCCAACAGTGCGGTTATGTCCCGGCTTTAATTCATTGTGGCAGCTGTAAAGTCTAGAGCAAGCCAAGCATCGTGCCCTAGAGAAGACGATGGGTAAACTCATATGAACTCCACATATGGTAGAAGAAGTAATTATATCGCAGATGGCCTCCATCTTTCCAGATAAATAAATATGGTACTATGTAAAATACAGATGTAGCAGAGCCGAAGCAGACAGATGTAGTAGCTGCTGTTTTATATCCGCCCTCCCCTACAAGACAAACTCCGACAGAAGTGAAAATCTTAACATTGTCTGCAAGTCTAATTGTAAGACCTCCATTATTACTGCAGTCGTGAACCAAGATACCAATAAATGATTAACAATGTGGGAGGAAATATATTTAGAATGTAAAAAAAAATGGCCGTCTATGCAGCGACTATGTGATCCACTCTGTGTCCAGACACTGAATGAAGCAGCTCTTTCTGAAACGGTCACAGCAGGAAATCACAGCAATGCCCAAATTACAAGCAGCTAAATAACATGTAGTGAATGTGCTACATATTCACAAAATATTGTGGCTTACGTTATGTTCACACCTGCATACGGATTTCCGATCAGGGATCCACTTGGGAACCCCCCCAATGGAAACCTAATCTACTTTAGATTACAATGGGGCCTGCCAGAAAGTGCAAAAAATGAAGAGAAAAGTATTTTCAAACAGAATGGGGAACAGAATCCCCCAGCGGACAGCAGGCACAAGTGTGAATCCAGCCTTACTGGGGGAAATTTACCAGGTGTGATATTTGTGGAGTCAGTTTTGTTCCATCAACACCAAAATCAGGTCTCGGTAGACTACAGCAGTAACATACGGTATTAGTCAAGTTTTGCTTTGACTGAAAAACTAAAAATTATAGGTTTGTTAAGGGGGTTTTATCATTAAAAGAATTTCTGGGGGTATGATGACTGGGACGCCAAAAGTCAGGAGAACAGGGGCTTAAAGGGATTCTACCATTAAAACACTTTTTTTCTGGTTGACACATAAGAATAGCCTTAAGAAAGGCTATTCTTCTCCTACCTTTAGATGTCTTCTCCAAGCCGCCGCTTGGTATATAATCCATTTTCCGTCGGTATGCAAATGAGTTCTCTCGTAGCACTGGGCGAGGTCCCCAGCGCTCAAACAGCACTGGGGGCATCCCCAATGCTGCAAGAAAAGTCTCCATCTTCTTCAGGAAACGGCCTCTTCATGCGTCTTCTTCTGGGGGTTGGCTTCAAACTTTTAGGCCTCTGGCAGAGACGGCTGCACATGCTCGCGGCCACAAGAAAAATGGCCATTTACATAGTAAGTAATCGGCCTTTTTCTTGTGGCCTGTGGGCATGCACAGTTGGCTCTGCCCAAGGCCTAGAAATTTGACTGCCTGCACTGGTAGAAGATGCGTGAAGAGGACTTTCCTGAAGAAGATGGAGGCGTCGCTGGAGAGTTTTTTCGCAGCATTGGGGACGCCCCCAGTGCTGTTTGAGTGCTGGGCCCCCCCTCAGTGCTGCGAGAGAACTCATTTGCATACCAACGGAAAACGGATTATATACCGAACGGCGGCCCGGAGAACACATCTAAAGGTAGAAGAATAGCCTTTCTTAAAGGGGTAGTCCCATAAACCTTGTTCTGCAGCCTGAAGGCTCTGTGCTCTCTTCACTTCCTGGATTTCTCGGCACATTGGTGGGTGGGATTTCACTTGCTCTGCTATGCATTACCACAGTATGAAGCTGATGTGGAAACTGATGTAGCAGAGCTGGATTTGAGTCAGCTTGCATTACATACAGAGGTAATGGACTCCTTATCTCAGCCCTTATCAACCAAATTCAATTAAACCAGCTGAAAAGTGAAAAAAGCCCATCCCTCCCCCCCTGAGAGCAGGCAGCTACATCACATGGGAAATGAGCAGATAAGCCCAGGGCCATAGAAACGCAGTGTAAACAATGTAGTGAATAAATTAAGATAGCAGCCAAACAAAGCAGTTTTGATAAAGCAATGTATTTAGGAAAAGTCTTAAATCCACATAAAATAGCAGTATGGATAGTATGCTTTTCATGGGACAACCCCTTTAAGGCTATTCCTACGTATCAACCACAGAAAAGAAAAGTGTTTTAATGGTAGAATCCCTTTAAAAGTTCCCCACGCACATGAATGAATAAAACACAAGTGCGTTCCATGAATGTTACTGAGTTATGTCTATTAGGCTTGTGTTTCATTCACACATAGGAGGGATACATGGGGGACTTTCAGGCCTCATTCTCCTGATCACTATGTATAGGGGTTAAGTGTCTTTAATGAGAACACCTCTTTAAGTATCAAGAAATACATCTACCAAAACAGACACAGTGGAACAGATTCATCATTGCAATGGCAGAGGACTCATCTGATTCGAGGCATCGTCATGAATCAGACACATCCTCCACCAGGCCGCAGAAGATAGAGAAAATGGCGCGGTCACTGGTCCTTCCCACTTTGAGAAAAGTGTCAAAGGTTGCATCAAAAAACATCACTTGCAACGATTTAATTTACAATTGGCATTAAAAAGCTACAAATATCTTATTGAACATACCCCTTTGTGCGGTGCCCTTTGTCATACTGCCCCACCCTCACGGCCTGCAGTATGGTAGTTTTTGCTAAGACTGTTCCTTTAAGCAGACGGTGGTAAGTTTGTATAATACTCAGGTCTAGGACATTCACTTTTTTTTGGATGTTCTAGAATTTTTTAGTGGATTTGTTACACTTGCTAATGGAATTGTTCTGTTTTTATAAACAGGATCACCTTCAATCTGTTGCCTGTTCACACATAAGCCAAAACTTGTGACTGCCAGACCTAAATTGTTCAAAGGGATATATAACTAGAAACATAAAAGCTTTTAGAACATAAAACTTCTCAATGTGTATCTGTGAGGTTTATGCCATAAACTTTTAAGTACTAAGCAGTGCTCTATTGTAGAGCGATGGGCATGTGCCCGAGGTGCTTGGCGTCAGGGGGCATCTAAAAGTCACTCTGGCTAAGTGTATAAGTACCCTGAACATAAGTACCCTGAACTCTAATGTGAAAGTACTTATTTCATTGCTGAGCACACGTCCAAGGGTAACCAGTTTTCATGTATCCCTCACAGTCTCAAGTCTAATGAGAGATCGGCGGAAATGTCCTTAGAAATGGAGTATTTATTTTAATGCCCGTATATACTCGAGTATAAGCCGAGTTTTTCAGCACAGTTTTTGTGCTGGAAAAGCCCCCCTCGGCTTATACTCGAGTCAAGGAAAAAAACCCAGTCCTCAAGCTCAGGAAAGGGGCAGACAGACAACCAAAACACGCTTCCCCAGCAACTACTGCACCCAAAAACTCAGGCCATTTTAATTTTTGAAATTTTCCAGTAGCTGCTGCATTTCTCCCCCTTCGGCTTATACTCGAGTCAATAAGTTTTCCCAGTTTTTTGTGGTAAAATTAGGGGCCTCGGCTTATATTCGGGTCGGCTTATACTCGAGTGTATACACAGACTAACATAATAGGGAACACTAGTACAGGACACACCTGACAATGAGATGTACATAGCGGTTTGTAAAGGGAAACCCAAGGCACATGTTCATACTAAGTAACATGAATATCCAAGGCTGTTACGTTATTTCCCTCCAATCCCTTGAATACAAGTTCCCAATGTGTTCTATATACTGTAGTTCCTTAAAGAGGTTTTCTGAACATAGACAAATATAGAAAAAGTACTTTTATGTATCTGAATACTTGCACGATGATGATTTAATAGATTTACCCATTTCTGTGCAGCACAGTTGTTATCATGCTGCAAGGGCTTGCTGCAAGTGAAATTACCAATGTAAAAAACTACACTTACCATAATTAAATTCCCCTCCAAAGACATTGCCTTTATTTAAAGCTACCTTCATGACTTTCTATTGCATGGTGAAATTTACTCCATTACTCCACTAGTGTCACTGCACAATCTGCTGCCTGCTACACAGAAGTAGCTACAAAGACAAGGAGGGGGCGCTAGGGAGTACTATCAAGTGAATAAGTCTATGCCACAGTTCCCTGCACTGCGGAGTAGCTGCAAGCTCCAGTTGGGCATAGACTAACACATACTAAGAGAAGAATTCCTTTAAATGGAGCAGAAACGCAACACCACAACCACTGGACAATAGGGGGAGTTGTTCCTAGGGAAAACAAATAGCAGTTTCTTTTTAATAGTGATTCCACACAGTGCTTTCCTGCAGGAGGCACCATTGTAAATTTTGATGACACAGCTATTGAATTGCTGGAGCTACAGATTCTTCAGCTGTAACAAATTACATAAGAATCTGCCAAGAAAGTGACAAGTCTGTCAATAATTAGATCTAGAAGAAAAATATCCAAGTATCCCTATAATACCGTATATACCCTATAATACCGTATATAGATGGATAGAAAGCAGGCCTGTCGGCTCATACAGGCTTCCCTATCTGCACCCAGCGTGTTACACTGCAGTCTTTATTATTGGTTGTTAGAGAATTTGTTGCATTAGGTTGCCCCGTAACCACTTGACTTTGTGGCTGGGTGACTACCATTTCAGTTCATGCAGCCACTATTTAACTCTTGATAGGAAGTTCCCCATCCGACAACAGGAAGCCTGACATGGTTGTACATGAAAAAACACATACATTCAAGATCATATGACAAGTGCCATCTTGGCAAGTAACATGACCTTAAAGGGAATGTGTCACCAAAAAATTACCTATTTTTATGGTACACGTCATTTTTAAGAATTGTTGATAATTTTATTCTTCATTTTTCCACAAAACCTGCCCTCATACTGACCACTGACAGGATAGAGATACCAAACTCTAACAGGGAATATAAAATCTGAGGTACGTTCACCTGTAACACACCTAATGTAGTGTATTTAATAATGTGCACCAAATGTCCCACCGAAAATCTGTATGTTGGAGAGACCGGACAGTAGCTTAGAAAGCGTCTGAATTCACATCGCCATACAATTAGAGAACGAAGAATGGACCTTCCCGTGTCAAAACATTTCTGCAATGAGGATCATAATATCACCGATCACATGAAAATTCTGGTTTTAAGAGGGAATTTTAAATCAAGGAAAGAGCGACGGATTTATGAGTATAAACTTATGACCCTGCTTCAAACACTGGAGAAGGGGCTAAATCTGTCACATGGGTTTATGGCATCTTACAGAAATCATTGACCTGAGACCCTGAGAACTGATAAGAACCTGGAACTGTTTACATTGTTTCTACCAATTACTAATAACTCTCTACCCCCCTTCCTCCTAGAATTCTATCCCTATGTGTCCTTTTGTACATAAATGGGTTTTAAATTTACTTGAGAAAGGAGCCTAGAGTTCCGAAATGTTGTAATCTGTCATCATTATTAGTTATCCATTAAAAAGGTATCAACTACTGAAGACTATCAAGTTTGTTTGTTTTTTTTATATATATTTCCTACCCACTGGCTAACACGGTACGAAAACAAACATTTTCCTTATCTATACCTATAAAAAGAAAATTGCTTTATCCTACAATTTTTACTTCAGCCATAAAGCCTAATAATAGACTACTACTTGCCAAATGTATAGGGGTTTTCTTTGCAGCGGTCACTTTATTTACTTCACACATGGGGTTACAATAGAGGATAAAACCACTGAACAATCATTACATCCACTACTGACAATAGATGATGTCACAGCTTATCTCCTCCCCTCCCTGCATAGAGCAGGTCTAGAAAACTCTCCCATAGACCTTAGTGAGTCAACTCCAGTCTATTGCTGCCTATGGCCATAACACTGTTATAAAGCATATCACTAAATGCTGTTAACAGAGCAGAGGAGAAGCTCAGGCAACATGACTGCCCCCATAAACTTGGATGAGCATGCATGGACAGCATTATCTTTTCCAGAGATCACTGTCCCAGCAACCTCATAGAATAGAATGGAGCACCCCAGTGCACCATTCTCATGGAACATTCGGGATAACTTTTGGGCTCCCGATTTCCTTATTGCTGGTGTTGCCAGCATCCATCTCCAGTGTCCTGACACTTATCTCCTACACGCACCATAGGGGTATAAGTGTAAATTATGGCACAACCCCTTTAAGGGAAAATAAAGAAATAAATCCTGAATATTTACCAGCCACATTACATAATTATTTTTTCCTCTTTGCTGGAAAATATACGGCAGTAAAACGTTAAGTACATGAAACTATTAGGATTCCCGTCATTCTCTCGTAGTAATCGGAGGTGAGATTGGACTTTATCGTATCGGCGCAGATTTCTTTACAGCCTCGTGGCAGCCGCTTCTAAGCATTTCAGACATTTCCTAAATATTATTCCCATTGCCTAATGCTTATTTTGACAGCACAATCCAGCGAGCGCTCGCCTTTGGCACCAAGTGCAAAACTCTGTCCATTGTTGGATGGAAACTTTGTTATGAAATAGATCCAGATTATGACTAAATGTTAGGAGCTTAAAAGAGGACAAAGATAAAGTCACCGCGTTACTGGAGTAGCTCTAGCAGTGGACCTACAGGAATAGCGAGAATATCAACAATTCGCCTAGAAATGTATATAGGCACAGATAGTGCTGCCGCCTAGTCACTTTATGAGAACAGATACCTCCTATCTAGCCATCAATCTCTATAAATTATGTAGGTCCAGACAGTGCTGCCTTCTTGACATTACATGACAATTATGCACTAACTCTCTATCTCTCCATGTAAATGATGAAGGCACAGATAGCACTGTTTCCCTGTCTCTCTCTCTCTAAATGATATGGGCAAAATGATCATCGTCTCCCTGTCTCTCTCTATAGCCACAGATAGTACTGCCGACCTGTATCTCTCTATAATTGATATATGCACAGATAGCACTGCTATCCTGTCTCTGTAAATAATGTAGGCACAGAAAACTCCACCCTTCTGTCTCTCTCTGTACATGATGAAGGCCCAGATATCGCTGCCTCCTTGTCTCTCTCTATAAGGGATGTAGGCACAGACAGTAGTATCTTCCTGTCTCTCCAAGCAAATGATCTAGAAGAGGATAGTATTACATCCATATATTTCTTGAAAGAAAATGTAGGCACAGATAGTACTGCCTCCTTTTCTTTCCAATTACTGGAGGCCTCATACACACAGGCCCCTTCTTTCTGAATAATAAAAGCACAGATAGCACTGCCTCCCTATGCTTCTGTGTAAATAATATAGGCAAAAAGGTAGTGCTAGCTTCCTGTGTCTGTGTAATATTATGAGGGCACAGCAGATAGTACTATCTTCTTGTTTCAACAATCTATGCACATATAGTGCAACCTCCCTGCGTCTTCATGTATATAATGTAAGCACAGAAAGCACTGCCTCTCGAGGTGTCTGGGTTAAAAATGTAGGTACACCTCCCACTGTCTTTGAGTAAATACTGTGGGCACAGATAGTACTACCATGCCGTGTTTCTATGCCAATAATATAAATATAATTCCGCTTTCCGGTCCCTTCATGCAAAAATTGTAGGCACATGCAGTACTGCTTCCATTCTCTCCTTAAAAATGATAAAGGTGCAAATAGTATATTACATCAAATAGAAAATGTAGGCAGGGCAAGGGTAGTTTTGACTCCTAGTTTCTGCATTCAAATGATGTAGGCACAAATAGTACTGACTGTCATATTGTTTCATCGTGCTGCAAATCATCTTGTTCATTTACTCTTTTGCCCCCCGCTCCTTCTCTCTTTTGAGGTTTTGCCCATTTGGCAGGCTGTGGACACAGTGATTTCATAGGGCCATAGCGTGGGTGCATTTTAGTGTATTATGGCCATAGCGCTCTGACCTCCCACAGTTAACTAAGCCATGAACTTACACTGCGGGAGGCCTAAGGTCTCATGCACAGATTAGTGTGGTACATACACACAATACTGTATATCACACGTATATCTCGATGGGTGTTTACTATACATATGTCATTGACTTCCAGAAACTGAAATATCAGCCAGGACATCGGTGGTGATCCAAGCCCATGTGATTTTTTTTATACACATATGACTTGTCAGAAGATAATTTTTGGCTGTTTTTCCCAGGCGTGGTTCAGTACAGTTTATACATAACTTGTTGGCAGCTATTGCTCTCTGTTGTCATCTCTTTATCTCGTATCCTTCACTTGGATTAACATCAGAAAACAAACTTAGAATGACGCAGAAATCGCCAGTATGTTTTCCCGAATGCCACCAATACCATGTTACACAGAGAATGCCCAGATAAGTCTTGTTCTTCTAACACAATGTCAACAAATATCACAATTCACTTAGGAAATATCAATATTTTCTCCGGCGATGAATCTGAGCATCATCTCCTAGAGACGGCGGACATGGCGTCATTCATCTCCTCCGCACGCATTTCATTGGTGTCCAGAACATAAGATTAGATTATATCAAGTCCAAGGAACTAATGAGATATGGAGATGAAGCTATTATGTAGTAGTGAGGGTAACATGGTACAGATGGTTTGTGGCACAAGACTCATGCCCACAAGACTGCAATAACCGTGGCGGAAACACCAATGATTCGATTAGTGGTCAGGAAGCCTTGGGCTCTTGTCTGATGAGATTACCTACAGATAAGACGTACAAACAACTCTACTACTAGCTCTTCCCATCCAACATATTGCAAAGGTTATGGTTCTTAAAGGGATCCTATCATACAAACCCTTTTTTCCCCCTGAGTAACATGTCGGAATAGCCTTAACAAAGGGTATTCTTCTCCTACCACTCATTGTCTTCTCCGCACCATTCCGTAGGAATCCCAGTTCTTGTCGGTATGCAAATGAGTTGTCTCGCAGCACTGATGGCGTGCCCCAGTGCTCAAACAGCACTGGGGGCGTCCTCAATGCTGCGAGAGAACTCTCTCCATTGTAAGCAACTATTTTCTCGTGGCCTGTGGGCACGCGCAGTCTGCTCTGTCCGAGGCCTAGAAGTGTGTAAGCGGTCATTTTCTTGTGGCCTGTGGGCATGCGCAGTCTGCTCTGCCTGAGGCCTAGAAGTCTGAAACTTGTGCCAGATGAAGAGGACGTTGCTGACGAAGATGGAGGCGGCGCTGGAGAGAGTTCTCTCGCAGCATTGGGGACGCCCCTTGTGCTGTTTGAGCGCTGGGGACCGCCCCTAGTGCTGTGAGAGAACTCATTTGCATACCGACAAGAACCTGGATTCCTATGGAACAGCGGTGCGGAGAAGACAACGAAAGGTAGGAAAAGAATAGCCTTTAAGGCTATTCTGACGTGTTACTCAGTGAAAAAAGGGTTTGTATGGTAGGATCCCTTTAAAAGAAAACGAACGAAAACCAAACCAAACCAAGAAAACGAAAACCAATGCCTGAGGTTTCAAAAGCATCCTTCTCAACAGTGTTGTGTTCCTGAGCAATATGGCCCTACTGGTTCCTATCCACAAAGGTATTTGTTGGATTCTGCTGTCTACAGCTTCGATCCAACTTTTTAGCCTAAGCTCTCCTGTATGCTACCTGCCCTGACCTCAGGCCTTGTACCGTTCGACAATACCTCTTGTCCCTGTTTTTCTAAGTCAATAGATTTGCCATTCCTGGTGTCACATTGCAGAGATTGTTTTCTGAATAAGCGCCAAGGCTGCTGTAATCACATGACTTTATCAACTAGTAAATTCTGCACCAACACAGATATCACCATTTTTCTAAGCCTTATTAACATTTGCCACTCCTAACCCCTTTAGGCTGGGTTCTCACGGTGTTTTTTGGTCTGGATTTTGACACGGAATCCTCCTCCAAAAAACGTCTCAAAATAAAGTCCTATGTAATCCACTAGCAGAAAAAAAAGAAACGAGCTGACCTTTCTTCAGGCGGATTCCACCAGGAAAAAACAACGGGAGTCAATGGGAGGAGTTTTGATGCGTTTTTTCAAAAAATGCTAGTGGTTTTATCAAGGTCAGGGGTGAGCCTACTCCTTTCGCCGCCCGAGGCTAACTGCAGAAAGCCGCCCCCCCCACCGGGAGGAGGGGGCGGGTCGGAGGAGTGGCCGGTGGATCGGGGGCGTGGCCGGCGGATCGGGGGTGTGGCCGAGTGAAGGGGCGGGGCTTAGCCCCGTTCGCCGGCAGAGAGTAGGCCCGGAGACTGCCTGCTCTCTGCCTGAGTGTGAGGGGAGGCTGCTGGAGCTACGCTGCTCCAGCGGCCTCCCCAAACCACCGCTCGGTGATAAGCCAGTCCAGGACAGCTTGTCCTGGACTGGCTTAGGTTAGCAAAAATGCTGCCCTCCCTGAGGCCCTGGCATAGTGCCGCCTGAAGCGCTCGCTTCAGGTCGCCTCATGGGAGGTGCGGCACTGAAGGTCCATCAAGAAAAAAAAAACAAAACCTAAAAACGCCTCAAAAAATGCTCCAAAAAACCATTTCCTAATTCCTGAAGCGGATTTGTTTCCTCTCCAAAATCCTCGCCGAAAAACTCTGTGTGAATTTACCCTCAGTAAGGGTGCATTCACACGGAGGAAAACGGTGCTGAATTTGGTGTGGAATCTGATGCAGATTCCACACCAAATTCAGCACCATTTTCCTCCGTGTTAATGAATACTAAGGGCTAGTTCACATGGGGATTCCACGGTGCATATTCCGTCACGACAGCCGCGTTGGGATGCCGATGCAGTGTACGGCATCCCGTCGTGGCTTTCCGCTCTGGATTAGACCCAAATGAATGGGCCGAGTCCGGAGGGTGGTGTCACGAGGCGGACGCCACGGCTGAATCAGCCGCGGAATCCGCCTGGGGAAAGGGCATGTCGATTCATGTCGCTCACGGAAGAAAGAGCGCTAGCGGTCTACATAGACCTCTATTGTGAGGGAGCGGATTAAGACGTGGATTCAGCACCATAACCCGCCAAGGCTGCTGTAATCACAGGACTTTATTCAGCACACACAGACAGATTGAAATTTCCTATTTGGGTACAATAGTGAAGATAATTTAGGTACTTACTATCTCTCCATACCCATAGATGACATCAGCAAGGAGGAATTAAAGACCTACAGTAAATAAAGTCTGTCTCTATTCTGCTCTATAGTGAAATAAATAGTGCCGCCTGTAGTACATTGAAACCAGCTCCAGAATTCCTCTACTTCCACCATGTACGGCTTTGCTTCCCTCAAAGATTCTGGTATTCACTTCCAAAGTTTTGCTCTCTGTGTACCTATGAGTATTAAATGAGTAAGAGGAAGACAATACTGAAGATATTTTAGGTATCTCCTATCATCTCTCTACACCTGCAACTGATCTCAGCAGGGAGGAAGTAAATGTCTGCAATAACTCAAGTCTCCGCTTTCTCTGCTATATACCGAAATGAACTGCTCTGCCTGGAAGGGAACCAAGTTAATAAAACTGTTCAGTCTCTTCTTTATGGGAATATCACAAATAAAACATTTTTGGGCACTGTAAGGATAAAGCGGAACAATAAGGTTTCCATCCTGCACAGCGCGGCTTCTCTCGAGGATTCCGACATTCCCTTCCCAAGTCTTGCACCGATTCTGTCCAGGTATTTAGTCATTTCAATTATGCAGGAAATTGACATCCATGCCATATACTGTATACAGCAATACGAGTATGAGCAATCCATGCCATCAATAGCGGCATTCTGCGATGACAGATGAGGGATTGGCCCGGACGGTTAAACAAATGTTCGCAGAAGTACAATATGTTACTTTTTACGGAAATGGTTGTTATAGTCTAAATAGTTTCACGACCGCAGGTACATGGTGAGACTCCGAGGCTGTTAACCTCCTGCCCAATACTATTCTCCAGAGAAAGATGGAAAAGGAGCGGAGAACAATACAGGCAATTGTCAATTCAGGGCACTGTATATCCAGAGCTTGTAAGAACACCGAATACATATATCATGTGACGCCGATATATTGTAACACACTTATCTTTTAGCTTATTTTTTGTAGGTTGCATGTCAGTCATTGACTGTATCGTACAACGTAGTGACCCAGACACTTCGATCTAGTGTTTGGCAGTGGACAACAGTGACAGCGCCATACAGTGTGTAGTGGCCGTGCCTGGTTACTGCACCTCGGTACCATTTTAGAGGAGCTATCCAAGGACTAAATTTTACCCAACGGAGGACAAATACTTTTCCATAACTTATAAATATATATAATAAGATAAGATAGAATCAGATCTCAACTCCTCAACATCTTTTCCCTGTCCAACCATGTCAGTCAAGAGCGATAGACAGGAGGCCTCCGCCACCCATCGTCTATCAAAGAAAATGATACCGCCTCTCTCAATGACTGACGTGGATCCCCCCTTCTGAAGCAGCTGGGGGCGCCCTCCATATAGGCAGTAATTTCAGGCTTAAATAAAAGTCCACTTATAATATACAGCAGGAGGTACAGGAGCCCATGAATATTTTATTGGGTAGTAATCTCCGCTCTTAGTTGTGACATCTGGGGGGGGGGGGGTAGTCACTTCCATCATAACTCGTATGGAATATGTCATGAACGTCATGGACAATACGGCCTCCATATTATTCTCAAGTTATTGAAGGACTTATCATAATCTAAGAAAATATCACTGTCCTAGCCATCTGGCACGGAGAACTTGGTTGGCCCTGGGTAAGAACTTGCTATACGTCCTGACTACGCTCCTGCTTTGCGGTTACAAAGAGCGACTCTTGCTCTGGAAGATCTGTCCGCGTCCCGAGTCTTATGGGGACTCAAAGCATAGGAAGAATTTAGGAGTAGAGGAGTTAGTGCCATCCCCAACACCCAAGGGTCAGATGTTTTTACAGGAAACTAATTTACCTATCAGTATATTTTTGGCATGTGGGAGGAAACCCAGAGAAAACCCTTGCAAACTCCATGCAGATGTTGACCTTGGTCGGATTTGAACCCAGAACCCCAGCACTGCAAAGAAACCGTGCTAACCACTGAGTCACCGTAAAGAAAATACTCCACCTGCCCAGTGGGGGTGCTGCAGGGAAACCGAACACTTACTGTTAGGGTTTTCACAGAGCTGATGGTTTCACACTGGAGGATTCCTTTGATGGCATGCCCTAGTTTATCTAAAACCAATCCAACTGCAGAATAAATACCCTAACTGGGAAGTTTCTTACCACCTTCTTTCTGCTTGGAGCTTAGATACAGCAATTATGGCATATCAAAAGATGTGAAGGTCCCGCACATGAGCCCCATTCTGGACGCTTCTGCAACTCCCTGGATCCAGTGTCGTTTGTCACCCCATCTTGCAGAACAGGAGTGAGGGGACCCCCATTCTCCTTACAGAGGATAGACCTCCCTATCAATAACAAATCTGCTGGATTTGAAGGGAGAACCCTTTTAACCCCTTTAAAGGGATTTTCCAGAAGCTCCTTTTTTACTTACTGCCTGCTCAGATTCTTTATGCATTGAACCTTAAAGTTCCGTGCTGGTTCCAACAACAGGTCATGTGATCTAACCATCATTGGGCCCCTCTATCCTGAGTTCAATAGTATTACATGTATATGGGGGCCGGATGGAGTTCGCCAGCACCCATAATACCACATAGAGGGGTGGTGGTTTCAATCACATGAGCCGGAACCCCAATGTTTAACACATAAGGAACCCGGGTGGGTAGTAAGTAAGAGAGTCCTTAGAAAATCCCTTTAAAGGGATCCTATCATTGGATACCCTTTTTTTCTGACTAACACATAGGAATAACCTTAAGAAAGGTTATTCTACTCCTACCTTTAGATGTCTTCTCCGTGCCGCCGTTCGGTAGAAATCCTGGTTTTCTTCGGTATGCAAATTAATTCTCTCACAGCACTGGGGGCGGTCCTCCGCGCTCAAACAGCACTGGGGGCATCCCCAATGCTGCGAGAGAAATCTCCAGCGCCGCCTCCATCTTCTGCTGAAACGCCCTCTCCCTGTGTCTTCTTTCGTCCTGGCTTTCAATCTTCTGGGCCTTGGGCAGAGAAGATTGCACATGCCCGGGCCACAAAAAAATGGTAAGTAAGCTGGTGTAAGCGTCCATTTTCTTGTGGTCCAGACATGCGCAGTCAACTCTGCCTGAGGCCTAGAAGATTGAAACCCAGGATGGAAGAAGACACAGAGAAGCCATTCCTGAAGAAGATGAAGGGGGCGCTGGAGAGTTCTCTTCCAGCATTGGGGACGCCCCTGGTGCTGCGAGAGAACTCATCTGCATACTGAAGAAAACCGGGATTTCTACTGAACGGCGGTGCGGAGAAGACATCTAAAAGTAGGAGAAGACTAGCCTTTCTTAAAGCTATTCGTACGTGTTACTCAGAAAAAAAGGATATCCAATGATAGGATCCCTTTAAGTACGCAGAACTGAGCAGGCTATAAAATCTAGGTGACAACGCTTGTAGGACTGATAATGGCTACCACACTGGTTGTCACAGCTTTCCTCATAACCAATATAACTCAAGAATTAGGTACTTTTACAGCTTAAATGGCGACTCCATTTTTGCAAAAAATTTAATTTCTCCGCGACATTAAGACGAATAAGCCAGAACAAGTAACGCTGCTTTATATTAAGGCTCCATATTAATGGCTTTCATGTGGATGGAGAAGGAATCCAGGACTTTGTCATTTTCTTGGGAAAATGAGAGGAAACTAAAGTAAAACTGTTTGTTATTAATACGACCATGGGAAGCAAATTAAAAAGAGGAGGGGGGCTCTAAAAACCTTTTTCTATTGTGCCCAGGATGCAATGTGTTTGTTTAGAAAGCATCCATGTGTGAACGGCGCAAGAAAGCAGTTCTCTCCCAGATGCTGCCTATAATGGTTTTGGATGGAGATCTGTCGGTGAAGGAAATTCTAAGGTCACGCAGAACGACAAACTTCTCCCAGCAGAGACCGCTTAGCACCAAGTATGGCGGCCCTTTCATCTCGGAAAAATGCAGATGAGATGCAAATCTGACCAATGTCAGCAATGCATCCTGGGCCTACCGATCCGGCGCTTGTTTTGCATCTTAAAGCCAAGATACGTAGGACGCCCCCATAAAGAGAAGATGAATGGACTCTCAGGACGGGTATTGTTCTTCTCCACCTACACACTAGCTCAAGGGTCCTCCAGCGCACGGAGACCGCTCTCCATTGTACCGCGATGAAACGCATAGATTATTAGTCCTCCTATAATTATGTTATAATCGATCTTAACCCTTTGAAGTACACAGGATAGTTTGTACGTTAGGGCTCGGCAACTTTTTCATATTTTTCTCCTCGCCTTTTTTGATTTTTCATCCTCATAGCTATGAGGGCTTATTCTTTGCGGGACGAGTTACACTTTCATTTGGCACCATTTCATTTGGCATAATGTTTCGATTAGCTCTAATTAAAGTTCTTTGGGGGTCCATGTAAAAAAAAAAAAAACACAATTCTGTTCATCTTATTTTCAAAACATTAGATATGACATGGCGGCTTTGTCCGGTCGGTCATTACAATTACGGCGATTACTAGATTTATATTGGATTTATTAGGTTTTACAAATAAAACGTCACATACGATTTTCCTGGGGTCGCCGTATTCAGACGCCTGTAACTTTTTTACTGTTTTGTTGACGGTGATATGTCAGGGCTCCTTATTTGTGGGGCATTTTGTACTTTTTATTGGCATTAATATTTGGTATGTAAGACTTTCTGATCACTTTTTATTGCTATTTTTTGGGGAAAGTGCGGTGACCAAAATACGTTATTTTTTGCATTGCGGTATTTACATTTATTTTTTTTTATGCCGTTCACCATACAGGATAAATAGCATTATTTTTAGATACTGGGGACTTTTATACACATGGGGATCTCTAACATGTTTGGGATTTTTTGTTTACCTTATGTGTTTTTTTTAAATCTAATGGTGGATTTCTATTTTACTTTTTAATTTTTTTTATTGTTCCTCACACAAAGAAGTCTACAGAAAGGGTAGTGTTAAAGGGGTTGTCCCATCACAAGGATCCTATCTATACTGCTTGTTAATGTGGATGTAAGACTTTTCCTAAATACACTGCTTCAGCAAAACTGCTTTGTTTGTCCACTATCTTACTTTATTCAATTCATTGTTGACACAGCCCTGACTTATCTGCTCAAAAGTCAAGTGATGTATCTGCTGCTCTCAGAGGGGAGGGAGGAGGGGTTAAGTGTACGGGAGCGAGCCTGTGTTTCTAGCTATTCCTGTGTCTGCACCACGTGACCTAGCTCCCTGCTCTCAGATAGGGGAGAGGAGCTGCTTTCATTTCTGAACGTCTTCTGTTCTCCCAGTTATCAGGCTAGCTAATTCAATTGTGTTCATTATGGCAGAGACAGGCAGTCTCTGTATGTAACACAGAATGGAGTTGCTGCTGCCTGTACTTCATAGTCCAATATGGGTGGGCGGAGCTACACGCTAATTTGAGGGCGGAGCTAAACGGCAGGTTGCATGTGAAACCCCGCCCACCAAATGATGCAAGAAACCAGGAAGAAAGAAGATTTTACAGCAGTGAAGACTGGTGATTATGCGACATGGGAATACCCCTTTAAAAGATCTTCCTGACTCATAGACAAAGACTTATCAAGACTGGAGTTCTTAATGTCAATCTACGTAGCCCAGTAACACAGGCCATACGTCCAGAGGGAGATCTACAGCAGCTCCTAGCGGGCATAGGTATCCAGCAATCCTATCAAATTTGGCGGGGTTAATGGCTCCGCCCCCTGCACATCATCTAAAAGTCCCCTTTTCTGGAAAGTGGTGAGGGTGTACATGGAATAATAATTTTGCAGAGTTTAGCAGCTATTTCTGAGCCTTTTCCTGCAGCCTCCTCCCCTCTCCCATCTCCATAGACTTCTATTTCAAAGTAACTCAACCTGATAAGGGGAGAAAGAAGCATATCCCTTTAATAGGATATATGACAAAGATTCTTCTATTCACCTGAACTATTCATTTATGAGATGTGATTTTATAGTTTTAGGTCCACTTTAAATACACAAAAAACATCAACTATCGGTTTTATTTCATTCTACAATTCAGCTAGATTTACCAAAACCCAGAAAATTTTCATTTCCCGAAATCCCGGACTCCTAGTACACCCGGCTACTTACTCCCTGGGATCTCTGATATTATTTAACTCTTTCTTTGCACGAGTGGGCGAATACACCTAAAAACCATCTGGATGACGTGACCCAGAATCCAAGGCCGTGTTTTCATTTCTTTGCGGAGTGTTTTCAGACAGATGAAAGGTCTGGGTTTGCTGTGAGCAGTGTCAGGCCCGGCTTCCTGCCCGACTAGTTAACACCCAGATCAGACGGCTTGTGGTATGTCCTGCTTGATATTCAGGATACTGCTTAGATGTCGGAGAACATTAAAGATCAGACATATTAAATCTTCAGTCCTAGCAATTCAATAAAAATAAATGGAAGAAACCAGGAGGGGGTTTTAAGTTCCTTAAAATATTTAAAGGAGTACTCTAGTTATTTTAAGTTAGACCTCATTTATCTTGTAGCCCAGACTGAAAAAAGCAGCTGAATGAGCATAGACGGGCGTCCTAGTCACATCTATGGGACTGCCAGAAATAGCTGTACTTCTGCGGCAAACCCATCCAGACAGTGGGGCAGCAGTGCACAGACTTGACCCGGACTCCATTCAGGTCCATTTTCATGATGACGGGGGTCATAGCTTTCACTGATCCTAAAATAACTGAATACCCTTCATTAGACCAGCTCAACAATATGAAATCCTAAGGGATCCTATCATTGGATACCCTTTTTTTCTGACTAACACGTAGGAATAGCCTTAAGAAAGGCTATTCCTCTCCTACCTTTAGATGTCTTCTTGGTTGAAATCCCGGTTTTCTTCGGTATGCAAATGAGTTCTCTCGCAGCACTGGGGGCGTACCCAATGCTACGAGAGAACTCTTCATCAACGCCTCCATCTTTTACAGGAACGCCCTCTTCCTGTGCCTTCTTCCATCCTGGGTTTCAATCTTCTAGGCCTTGGGCCGAGCATGCTCGGGCCACAAGAAACTGGGCGCTTCCTCAGCGAGCTGTGTAAGCGGCCACAAGAAAATGGCCACTTACACAGCTTACTGAATAAGCGGCCATTTTCTTGTGGTCGCTGGCATGCGCAGTCTGCTCTGCCCGAGGCCCTAGAAGATTGAAACCTAGGAGGGTAGAAGACACTGGGAGAGGGCGTTCCAGAAGAATATGGAGGTGGCGCTGGAGATTTCTCTCGCAGCATTGGGGATGCTTCCAGTGCTGTTTGAGTGCTGAGGACCGCCCCCAGTGCTGCAAGAGAACTCATTTGCCTACCAAAGAAAACCCAGATTTCTACCGAACGGCGGCGCGGAGAAGACATCTAAAGGTAGGAGAAGAATAGTCTTTCTTAAGGCTATTCCTATGTGTTAGTCAGAAAAAAAAGGGTATCCAATGATAGGATCCCTTTAAAAGAGGCTGCAGTGTTCAGACAAGTATTACAACTCACTGGTTACCAAGTACACTGCCATACATGATATAGTGGCTGTGCTTGGTATTGCAGCTCAGCCCCATTCACATGCCAATGGCCTGTGAAATGGGATGAGCAGATTGGCAGGAGTGCCTGGGTGTGTCGTACCCCTGCTGATCTAATATCCTATGGATAGGTCATCAATATTATAGCCCCTGAAAGCCCCTTTATATTACATTATAAGCATGCATAGCATCAGCGGGGCCTGCTGGGTAGGAGCAGGAACACGCCAAATAGTCGTGGTCCTCACAAAAACTTCAACTGCAAACTATGTTAGGAATTGTAGTTTTGCAACATCTTGTACTGTTCTAGTTATAACAGCCCCAACCAGACGGCAGAATTATTACCGCATTGTGTGACCTATAGGTTTAGCATCCTATAAAACTCTAAGGAACATTTAAGATAGATGTCGAGAGAACCCCAAAATAACGGCAGTCAATAAAGCAAGATTCCAGCGTAAACGGGAACACATGTAGCAGAGCTGAGCTTGTAATTTGTCATACTGATGTGTCTGCTATGTGCGGTATTTCAAGGGGCTGCAGGTACAAATATTATATAATCCTGAAGGGAATCTGTCACCACTCCTGACATGTCTGTGCAAGGCAAGACCTTGGTCCGCTCTGTGAAAGGGGGTTATTCTGGATTTTGACAGGTGGTGACATTAATGTAACTGGACTATGTGTATACGATTCCAACAGCCGATCGGATACTGATGATCGTGCCTATGTGTAGGTCATCGGAATCCTGGACAGCCCCTTTAAGAGGCCAGAGTCTAATAACATCAGGGGGAAAGGTGTTCCTCTCTGGCTGAGAGTATTGCACCTTATACCTTATTGGGGCTAGCTGTGCCCTCCTCCGTTCTTTGAATGTTTTTACATTTTGTTTTTTCATTCATTAATAAGGTTTCATTAGTTATTCAGTCATTTTTGAGACGTGAAGTTTCTAGGAATGCCGATTCATTAAGAATCTATGCCAATTTTTTGGTGTAAGAAAAGTTGCAAATGGGTGGTTGTGACTTTATAATAGCACCTGAGAGGGGTGGAGGTGAGGTTTCCGCTAAGATATATGAGAAATTATATATATATATATATGTAGTACCGTACAATACACCAAATTTGACGAATCCCACCCAGGTGGGAAACTACAACTCCCAGCACGCTCTGACCTAGCTTTATAGCGGCTGGAGATTCATGGCTATACATTATTCATAAGATTTCTGAGAGATTGAATTGTTAAAGGTGACTTTCCTGCAGCTACCCCGTGACTAGCCTGTCCGCCCGAAACTAGCAATGAAGAAAAACCGTACCTCTGGAATTTACTGCTCCGTCATAGCCTTGCCTTTTCTCCGGGATTCCTCTCAGACCACTGCTTCGGGTTAATCCACCATAAGACGGTCCCGAAATCCCATGAAGCTTCTCATTAGCCTAATCACCTGCTGGCCTTCCTAGTGTGTGAGGCGCCCCCAGCAGTGCGGCGAGGAGAACGCACCACACAGGGGAGGGGGCTGTTTATACCGTGCATTAGCTGTGTCCATAGGCTTCTGGGAGAGCACTGAGAACCGATTTCCAAAACAGCTGAACTCAATGACTGGAGGAAAGCTGACTTGGCGTCCGGCCCGCCCGTACCAGAGGTTTCACAAACACGGAGCTGAAACAATTGCCATACTTCTGGACGGCCAAATACTTTAATCGTGTATCATATAATAAATCACACATATCTGTGTTACACCGCACCGGCTCTCCCGCAGCAACCTACAGTGCTGTGCAAAAGTTTTAGGCAGGAGTAAAAAAAAAATTAAAAAATGCTGTGCTGTAAGAAAGCTTTCAGAAATAAAAGGGTTAATAGTTGTTGTTTTTTTTTTAATAATATGAAGAAACGAAGTAAAGAGAAATGTAAGGGCTAGTTCAGACGTGACACCGAGAGAGCCGACATAGGAGGGTGCTGCCAGGGGCAGAAGCCGCGTGGCTTCCGCCTGAAGATAGGGCAGGTCGCTTCTTTTCTCCGCTAGCAGCAGCCCGCCGCTAGCGGAAAAAAGAAGCCTGGCGGTCTGCATAGACCACCATTGTAAAGGGGCGGATCTTGAAGCGAAATCCGCTGTCAAAATCCGCCCCTTTGCCCCCGTGTGAACGAGCCCTAAATCCCATCAATATTCGGTATGCCCTTTGTCTTCCATCAGTTCTTCTCGGTACTTGCAGGCAGTTTTTGGCAGAACCCGCCAGGGAGGTTGTTCCCGCCATATTAGATCTTCTGTGGATGTTGCTTGTTCCAATCCGTCTGTTTCTTCATGTCATCCAAGACAGACTGGATGATGTTGAGATCAGGGCTATATCTGTGGGGGTCAAATCATCACTTCCAGGACTCCTCCTCCAAAGGGCAAAGGTCACACCAAATATTGATAAAAATAAACTATTAACCCTTCTATTTCTGAACGCATTCTTACTTTCCAGCATATTTGTCACACTTAAGTTTCTTTGGGTCTCTTTTTTTTTTTTTTTTTTTTTTTTTTGGGGGGGGGGGGATATTATACCTGTCTAATACTGTGTAGATGACCCATCAAGATAGTCACGGACTCCACAAGTGCTCCGCTGTTTCTTGTTTATCTGACACCCTTTGTAAGTCCTGTAGGTTGCCCGGTGTGCCCTCCATGGATCGGACTTATTTACCCCACCATATCCGATGTGATCGATCAGATTGAGATCTGCGTATTTTGGAGACAAGTCACCACCTTGATCTCTTTGTCCCGTTCCTCAGACCATCCCTGAACTATTTTTGAAGCGTGTTCTGCAGAAATAGGCCAATAGGGGGTACCATTCCCAAAAAGAGAGTACTTGGTCTGCACAAGGTTTAGGTAAGTAGTAACTTCCAGCAGATGACAGGATCCAAGGTTCATCCGCAAATCATTGCCCAGGCCATCACACATCTTCTGCCAATGCCTTTGCCCCCATGTTTCCATCTCCTCCCCAGATAAGTGACGTTTGCACCCGGCCGTCCACATGACGTAACGTGATTCATCAGACCAGGCACCTTCTTCCATTGTTCTGGTCCTCGTGTGTCCATTGAAGGTGCTTTTGGTGGTGGACAGTAGTCCACCGGTCTGTGGCTTTTCTGCGCCAAACAAGTAGGCTGCCATGTCCTTTCGCTCATAGACAATAGGAATATTTTCAGCGGTTCGCTTTACAGTACTGGGAACAGACCAGTTGGGCTAACCCTGGACAGTTCCCTGGTGGTCCTCCTAACCGCAACAACGTAGGAACATTTAACAAGACCGTCAATGTTGGAGATGCTCTGATCCAGTTGTCTTGTCAAAGACCACCAGATTTGACTATTCCCTTGCCAGCTAATATATCCCACCCCCTGAAAAATCACCATTACCACCAGTGGTTTTAATGTTTTGGTTGATGGTGTATTTTGGAGATCTACAGATAAATTAGAAGCATTTCCAGAAGTTGATTTATTGTTGGATACAATAACCAAGAAAAAACAAAAAGAAGGTGATCTGAGGATTCTCTGAACAGGGATCAAAAATGTTCATTTTGGATAAGAATTAGACAAAACTGTTTTCCATGTGTCGATGATCTGAGATTCCTCCTGCAAAGTGAATGCAGCCTCCACATCTAAACATGCCGCCATACGGTGTCTATATTCGTAGTTCAGTGTACGGCTCATATTTCTTAACGCGTTAAGTCGTTTCCCATTTTGAGCACAAAATGATTATACATTTATAGATATATATTGTGAGAAGGTGACAGGCAGAGTAATGGAGTCCCGGGATAGATCTCCGCCAGATTCCTGACATATGTGCGGTCCAGGGCGGGTCTTGAAGAGGCCTCAGCCCTAAGGTGTGGGGTCCTGGGCTGGTTAGTGACCCATAAAAGACTGCAGAGCCTGCACTTCAGGGCAGATCCTGGGAGTGAGAGGAGGCGCCTGGGTCTAAATCACTGCCAAACCTGAATAAGTGTATAATTCCTGAATAATCAATATTCACTGTAAGGGGTATCTCACCAGGAATTAAGAAATAAAACTCACTTTTATTAGATTATATAGATAAAAAATGCCATAGTAGGCTATATTAAAAAATGTACGCAAGACAGGCCAGAACCCCCACACTAAATCCCAGGGGGAAGGAAGCCAGGAAGTACAAACGTATGAACACTGATCCTACCTCCCTAGATGTCAAACAATGAGATAGCATTGGGTCTGTCCTGAAATACTGAGCGTCTGGTGAGACCATACTGTGCTATTTTGTTTGTTCGGGTGGTTGGTAGTAAGCTCCACGTATAGTTAGCTTCATACTGTTTAGTTAGTGCTCGGACAAGCAGGGTTTTGTTTGAAGTTTTTGCCTGAAATTAAGGCTGTAGTTTATGTGGCTGATTTTGTATGTGAAGTGAAAGTTTATTTTGCGTTTTTTTCCCAAATAAACCTGTTTTCCCTAGACCTTGTGTCACTGTTTATGACTGCTTGGGTCCACACCATTACAAATGAGCTACCTGACCATATATATATTATATATCTATATATCTATATCTATATCTATATCTATATATATATATATATATATATATATATATATATATATATATATACACACACACACACACACATATCTATGTAGCGCCCATCCCATATTCAAAAGGGGAAGATGAAAAATAATACGAAAAATAAAAGCGCCATATGGTCTTCCAGTAATACCACCATACAGGGCCCCAAAATGCCATTATAGCGTCATACAATGACATACTATGCATAAAATTCATACCATATGCATCTGTAGATTTAGGTTAGTAATATACAAAAGATTCAAGGTATTGTCCAAGAATTATAGGAAATTCAGGGACAGCCAGAGTGGGTGTAAAACTCCCCTATCCCCAATGTTCTGTTGTACAGTCCTGGTCCATTTTCCCTCCCATTTTGAACTCGTTTGATCAGAAATGGAGAGTCTTATGTGACCACTAAGAGCAGTGGCTCCAGTGAGGTTTTAGCTCATGGTTTCTTCATTGTAGACACTGGTGAAATCACTCACAAATGTTACCGATTCCTCGCCATCGTTCACTGAGGTCACTGATTGTTCCCAGTGGTCATGTGAGTCTCATCACTTCTGACCTGGCAAGTTCCAGCAATGGAGGCAAAGGGGACTGGGACTGTACAACAGAGCACCAGGGACTGGCAAGTATAACTTTTTGTTGTTGTTTTACAGCCACCCCACCAATCCTTGGGTTTATTATAATTCCTGGTCAGTAGGGGTGGGCAAATAATCGAAAATGTCAACCTGGATAACTGACGTGATTTTGTGCACTTTGGTTAATTCTATTTGGTTATTATAATACTCACAAGGTTCCACCTACAGTTTTCATTTGGACTGAAGACGTCTGATCCCAAAACTGGTCTCTTCAGACCCCAGAGTATAATAAGCAAAGGCCAGGGAAGGAGATAAAAGAACAGTATTACTCACCTCTCCTGGGCTCCAGTGCAACTCCCAGTTCAATTCAGGTCTTCTGACTGACATCAGTGACCGCTGACGCCTGTGATTGGGGCTCAGTAATCGCATGGGTAATAAGACATCTCAACACTGCACAATTGCTGAAGCCCAATCACAAGCCTCAGCGATTCCAAACATTGAAGAAGACCAAGAGAACCCAGAGGAGGTGAGTAACACTTTTTTTTTTTCACGCTCACCTCCTCTGAGCCTCCACTTATCATACTCTGGTGTCCGAACAGAAGGGGCGTGACCTAAATCACCATTTATCGTAATTGAGAGAAAATGCCGGATTAATCACGATTTAGGTTACAATCAGCCAGCCCTTAGGGACAGGTCAACAACTAATGGGAATTTCCCACTTGTGATATGTGTGAAGACCAGGTAAGGGAGACCATCTATTTTTGCGCTATGGGGTAGCCCCTCCGCTCCAGGATCCCCCTGATTATATAACATACAATCCTACATCAGAACACCTAAAAATATCTATAACCCGAGTATAAAACTTCAGGGTTGTGGCCTAAAACGCAACACCGAGTGCCCAAAAAATGCGACGAAACATGATGCACATTTTTGGACAAAAACAAAGCCAAGAAAATAGTGGTCTGAAGTTAGACTAGACATATAAAAATACGGCATATTCATCCAGCATTAGATAAATCGATAAATCTGGCGCGGCTCAAGACCGTCTAGTCCACGTTTGTACGGTCTTACTTTTTAGACAGCTTTCGTAAATTTGCCCCCGTGAGCATAGTCGCAGACAAATTGTGTACTTCATTCTAATCCATAGAATCCGTAATATAACCTGGTAATCCGAGCGGACTGTCGAAAGTTCATTTTGCAGATACGTAAATGGCTTTTAGATTCTTACGGTTCCCAATGTAATGGACATTTAACGAAAATGAAAAGTCGCAGAAGCAGTCGGATGGAGAGGATGGCGGAACAATAAAACGCACTTAAGAGAAACAAGATCCAAATCCTTTCACCCTCCCAGGATAACACAACGTGATTACAAGTGGCACGGAACGCCAAATGGATAGATTGCACCTCGTGAAAGCAATTATGTCCTGGAAGTAAAGTGCGGTCTTAAAGGGAACAGCAATGATACGTGTAAGCATCGAGCTAAGAGATCTCTCTATATATATTCCGTGTATCTCCAATGTGCTCCTCAATCTCGCGGTTTGTAACCTTTGTTCCGAAAATTCCTCAACATTCCAACAGAGTTATAAAAAATAACCATTAACCGTACACTGAAACATAGAGGAAAACGGCGAGATTATAGGGTAAGTTCTAGAGAAGATCCGTAATTACAGACATGGCAGAAAGGAAGAAGAAAACAGGTTATTTCTAAGGATTTAGGAAGGAAACTTTATACTGGATGAAAAAAAAACATAAAATTATAATAAAACGTGCTGCAAAACACAAATGCTTTCAAGAAATAGAAGTTGTTCGCACCATCTTGGAGAACTAAACACAGATCTTATGTAGATGTAGGCTTGCTCCAATCTGTCTGTCTCTTCATGGGATCCAAGACAGACTGGAAGATGTTGAGATCAGGTCTATAGGGACCATATCATCACCTCCAGGACTCCTCCTCTTAATTTTTTTTACTTGCCTAAAACTTGTGCCTCTCAAAAAAGACCCAAAATTACCTATATATGGAACTAACAAAGGACAACTGGGGATGTTAACCCACTAGTCAGTCTTGGATCATATCAAAATCAGGAACATTCATAGTTTACCTTTAACCCTCCACAAAAAGATTGGCATAGGGGGCAGACTTTACTAGGTCGCTTCCTCTCCAAATGGGTTGGACTTCTCAAGTCACTGTCTAGAGGCAATAGGCAGGAATCGTAGTCCGATGGAGCAAGGATCAAGGCAGGCAGAATGCAGACATGTACAGGTGAGGTAGACTTCAGACAAGAGAACAAGGAGAGGAAAAGCGGAGTCTAAAATTTAAAGAACTGGAACAAGGGTGACCCTAAGCAGACTGGAATGGACATGACTCATTGAGCCCAAAGAGATGTGGTAAGGATCCCTATAAACCGTGGAACACCTGGGCATTGGTAGGAGTCAGGGTCACTTACCCCCCTTGGTGTACTTGCATGTGCATGATGCCCGATTAGGGCTGTGACAAGTAGTAAGCAAACCGACTGGGGGTGAGTTGGAAGATCGTGATACTGTTGTGAACTTCTTAATATATACTGTGAATGTAGCAGCTATTTCATCCCCTCTCCCAGCGGGAAATATCAGCATCAATGTTGGACTCGTCCACCACAGTATTAGAGTATCCTCTGCTGGGCCCACACTCCTATTGTAAAGCAAAAGACACTCTAATTTGAAAGGTACCATAGTGTATTTCCTATGGGTTATTGGAGAGTGGGCCCCCAGAAAAATTTTACTGTATCTGATGGGCCCAAAGAACCACAGTCCGACACAGTCTGCATTATATCAAACTCCAGATAATAGTGGAGCTCCATCCAGACAATCTGAGGCCAATTTCTCGTCTGTCAATGCCTATGAAGAGGTGCTGGGGGAAGGCAATGAAACGAGAGGGCCTATGTCTTCCTCGGGAACCCTAGGTGACCCTGTGACTAAATTTGAGCTCCATAACTACTATAAATGGCTGACTATTTTCTAGTCCAATTTGCAAAAAAGGAGGTCAGCAGCATGTCTGGCATTCAAAAGAAGGGACGGTGGGAAGACAGAAGAGGCAAAGTACTTTAAGAGCATGTTCACATCTGCGCTGTTTGATGAAGAACAGATTACATAATAAAAATGGCCTGTCTAATGGCAGATGACAACGAATACCCCCTTTATAATGGAGTCTAACAGGTATCCTTTTGTTTGCCTCCTGACATTGCCAGATGAAAACATTCTGCTTGTCCGGTTCAAATGGACTCTGCGCCGGGATGGACACAAGCACAGATGTGAACAGAGCCTAAGGGCTAAATGAAAGGAATATGAGGACATATTGCATGAACTCGAACTGAAGGATGAGCCAAGACGTAACATCTGTAGCCTAAAAACCTACAGGATTGTCTTTTCCACAAACACTGACCAGATGTGCTTATACAACATGCTCCATGGTGAAGTACGGGAAATACTCGTCCCTCTATTCACTTCTCAAGCAGCTGCCGGGGGTAAACAATCCCTTTAATATCCAGGTTAGGGGGTCCTTTAAACTGTGGTGCGCAAATGTATTCACCATGTATGATTTATAGGAATTAAAGATAAGGAACACTCCAGGCAAGGCAGATGCACTGTTATAGTCTGTGCAGGTTCCTCGGGGGCGGAGCATAAGGAAAGTGCTTTGAATCCTTGTATCAGACTCCACCCCCTCATACATCTGCAGTAGACATGGCCACTTGTATCAACCCAGTCCATAAGGTTCCTTCAAATGGTCACTAGGATATGCCATAACACTATGGGTTGAGCCTTGGCAACCCAAAAGAACAAAATGCCTGAAGCCTTTCAGCTTTTCTCCTGCACAGGGGTACATCCGACCATCCCGTCAAGTCCCATCAATATCACTAAGATATCTGACAGGACACACTCCTTTAAATGATCTTAAAGAGATTATCCAAGATTAGAAAACACAGCTTTTTTCTTCTTTTCAGGAAGTGACATCATATGTGTTGGTGACATGGGACTGAACTGCAGCATGGCCACAAGACCAATGGATGTGATGTCACTTCCTGGAAAGAAGAAAGCAGCCATGTTTTCTAACCCTGCATAGCCCCTTTAAGGATTTGAGAACATAAGAGCCTGATTTTGCATGTACCTACATACTCGTGTATATATATATATATATATATATAGATATTATATTTTATTGAATATCATATTACATGAGACAGGACCGGGTTCACAAATTTCATCAATGTCTCCATGTAGTGGTCATTTTTCCTTTTGCTATGGGCAACTGCCCCACTTTACAGCATCTTCCAGCACTTTTTTCTAAGTTTATTTTTGGGTGTAGGATCACACCACGTACCTGCGGATACTGAAACCATCCTGATACGACAAGCTGAAGGAGGTTGTAAAGGAGAAATCTGTCCTGCTCCTTAGCGTGAGCTTAGTCAGGCGCATCGCCATCATCAGGTTAAATTGGAAAGTACTTAACGCAATGAATATTTAACAACCACGGAGGATGAAGAAAGTTCTCTCTAGTGTACGATGTTAACTCGTATATTCTGCTTGTGAGAATGTATGTCATGTATGTATTAAGTGGGTTATACGAAGGCTCCGGCTAATGGAGGGGGGTCCCTATGGGGGAGTTCTGCTCCGGAGGACTTCCTGCATTGCTTAGAGTGCGTTATTTTCTTTAGGATTTAGGTTACCCCGGCCCTCCCAGGACTGAAAAATTGTGCCGAAGCCGGACAGCTCTATATAAGAAACTGTGAACTCCGTCCTATCTCATAAGTCTATAGGTTCAACTATATACTGCTGGAACCATATACACTATGTGATCAAAAGTATCCAGACACCCCCCAAAAACATACGTTTTTCATATTAGGTGCATTGTGCTGCCACCTACTGTCAGGTACTCCATATCAGCGACCTCAGTAGACATTAGACATGGTGAGAGAGCAGAATGGGGCGCTCCGCGGAACTCACAGACTTTGAACGTGGTCAGGTGATTGGGTGCCACACATCACGCAGGTCAATGCCAAACGACGCCTCGCTTGGTGTAAGGAGCGTAAACATTGGATGATTGAGCAGTGGAAAAACGTGTGGAGTGACGAATCACGGTACACAATGTGGTGATCCGATGGAAGGGTGTGGGTATGGCGAATGCCCGGTGAACGTCATCTGCCAGCGTGTGTAGTGCCAACAGTAAAATTCGGAGGTGGTGGTGTTATGGTGTGGTGGGGTTTTTCATGCAGGGGGCTTGCACCCCTTGTTGTTTTGCGTGGCACTATCACAGCACAGGCCTACATGGATGTTTTAAACACCTTCTTGCTTCCCACTGTTGAAGAGCAATTCGGGGATGGCGATTGCATCTTACACCACGATGGGGCACCTGTTCATACTGCACGGCCTGTGGCGGAGTGGTTACACCACAGTAACATCTCTGTAATGGACTGGCCTGCACAGAGTCCTGACTTGAATCCTATAGAACACCTTTGGGATGTTTTGGAACGCCGACTTCGTGCCAGGCCTCACCGACCTACATCGATACCTCTCCTCAGTGCAGCACTCCGTGAAGAATGGGCAGCCATTCCCCAAGAAACCTTCCAGAACCTGATTGAACATATGCCTGTGAGAGTGGAAGCCGTCATCAAGGTGAAGGGTGGGCCAACACCATATTGAATTCCAACATTACCAATGGAGGGCGCCACCAACTTGTAGTCATTTTCAGCCGGGTGTCCGGATACTTTTGATCACATAGTGTAGATCCCATGAACTTATACTGAGGTCCGTCTGGTTCCAATGTGGTACTCCTGAGGGAATCTGCAGTGAAGGGTCCTCCCATAATACAGAAGTCTACAGATTAAAAATGGCGGACAAAATAGTATAGCATAGAGGTAAAATGCTGGCGTAAAAGAAACCCAAGGGACCCAATGATAGCCAATCTCCATTCATGACCAAGGTTATTACTGGAGTGTTACATATTGAAACCAACACAGAGGTCGGAGCAGGAGCAAGTTGGCGGAAATGGGGGCTCTTTTTCCTCATAGTGAACTGACTCCAGGTTGGGAACTGGGATCCCGGTTCTTCCAATAGATGAGGTACAGAGCAGTGTGACCTGGCACCAGCGGACATGCTGAGGTTGTACTGTGCATGGGTATGGGGTGTGAAGTGGTACTGAGCAGAGAATAAACTGCTGACCTGCAGAAAGAAGTTGTACTGTGCAGAGTATGTAGGATGATGGATAATCACTAACACTCCTACATGTTATTCTACAGAAACCACATGTTATACACCGGGCAGGAGAGCTGACAGTCTCCAGGAGATCCGCACTGGCAAAATCAGGATTCACATCCAGTAATAGCCAATAAATCTCTCAACAAGACAAAAACCTGGAGATACAATGTACATCTGGGGGTACAGTGCTCCTCCTATGTGTGATGTATATCTGGGGGTACAGTGCTCCTCCTATGTGTGATGTACATCTGGGGGTACAGTGCTCCTCCTATGTGTGATGTACATCTGGGGGTACAGTGCTCCTCCTATGTGTGATGTACATCTGGGGGTACAGTGCTCCTCCTATGTGTGATGTACATCCGGGGGTACAGTGCTCCTCCTATGTGTGATGTACATCTGGGGTACAGTGCTCCTCCTATGTGTGGTGTACATCTGGGGGTACAGTGCTCCTCCTATGTTTGGTGTACATCTGGGGGTACAGTGCTCCTCCTATGTGTGATGTACATCTGGGGGTACAGTGCTCCTCCTATGTGTGATGTACATCTGGGGGTACAGTGCTCCTCCTATGTGTGATGTACATCTGGGGGTACAGTGCTCCTCCTATGTGTGGTGTACATCTTGGGGTACAGTGCTCCTCCTATGTATGGTGTACATCCGGGGGTACAGCGCTCCTCCTACGTGTGTGTACATCTGGGGGTACAGTGCTCCTCCTATGTGTGATGTACATCTGGGGGTACAGTGCTCCTCCTATGTGTGATGTACATCTGGGGGTACAGTGCTCCTCCTATGTATGGTGTACATCCGGGGGTACAGCGCTCCTCCTACGTGTGTGTACATCTGGGGGTACAGTGCTCCTCCTATGTTTGGTGTACATCTGGGGGTACAGTGCTCCTCCTATGTGTGATGTACATCCAAGGGTACAGTGCTCCTCCTATGTGTGATGTACATCCAAGGGTACAGTGCTCCTGTGTGTGATGTAGATCTGGGGGTACAGTGCTCCTGTGTGTGGTGTACATCTGGGGATACAGTGCTCCTCCTATGTGTGATGTACATCCGGGGGTACAGTGCTCCTCCTATGTGTGGTGTACATCTGGGGGTACAGTGCTCCTCCTATGTGTGGTGTACATCTGGGGGTACAGTGCTCCTCCTACGTGTGTGTACATCTGGGGGTACAGTGCTCCTATGTGTGGTGTACATCTGGGGGTACAGTGCTCCTCCTATGTGTAGTGTACATCCGGGGGTACAGTGCTCCTCCTATGTGTGGTGTACATCTGGGGTACAGTGCTCCTCCTATGTGTGGTGTACATCTGGGGATACAGTGCTCCTCCTATGTTTGGTGTACATCTGGGGATACAGTGCTCCTCCTATGTGTGATGTACATCCGGGGGTACAGTGCTCCTCCTATGTGTGGTGTACATCTGGGGGTACAGTGCTCCTCCTATGTGTGATGTACATCTAGGGGTATAGTGCTCCTCCTATGTGTGATGTACATCAAGGGGTACAGCGCTCCTCCCATGTTTGGTGTACATCTGGGGGTACAGTGCTCCTCTGGGGGTACAGTGCTCCTTCTATGTGTGATGTACATCTGGGGGTACAGTGCTCCTCCTATGTTTGGTGTACATCTGGGGGTACAGTGCTCCTCCTATGTGTGATGTACATCTAGGGGTACAGTGCTCCTCCTATGTTTGGTGTACATCTGGGGGTACAGTGCTCCTCCTATGTGTGATGTACATCTGGGGTACAGTGCTCCTCCTATGTTTGGTGTACATCTGGGGATACAGTGCTCCTCCTATGTGTGATGTACATCCGGGGGTACAGTGCTCCTCCTATGTGTGGTGTACATCTGGGGGTACAGTGCTCCTCCTATGTGTGATGTACATCTAGGGGTATAGTGCTCCTCCTATGTGTGATGTACATCAAGGGGTACAGCGCTCCTCCCATGTTTGGTGTACATCTGGGGGTACAGTGCTCCTCTGGGGGTACAGTGCTCCTTCTATGTGTGATGTACATCTGGGGGTACAGTGCTCCTCCTATGTTTGGTGTACATCTGGGGGTACAGTGCTCCTCCTATGTGTGATGTACATCTAGGGGTACAGTGCTCCTCCTATGTTTGGTGTACATCTGGGGGTACAGTGCTCCTCCTATGTGTGATGTACATCTGGGGTACAGTGCTCCTCCTATGTTTGGTGTACATCTGGGGGTACAGTGCTCCTCCTATGTGTGATGTACATCCGGGGGTACAGTGCTCCTCCTATGTGTGATGTACATCCGGGGGTACAGTGCTCCTCCTATGTGTGATGTACATCCGGGGGTACAGTGCTCCTCCTATGTGTGTTGTACATTTGGGGATACAGTGCTCCTCCTATGTGTGATGTACATCTGGGGGTACAGTGCTCCTCCTATGTGTGGTGTACATCCGGGGGTACAGTGCTCCTCCTACGTGTGGTGTACATCCGGGGGTACAGTGCTCCTCCTATGTGTGGTGTACATCTGGGGGTACAGTGCTCCTCCTATGTGTGGTGTACATCCGGGGGTACAGTGCTCCTCCTACGTGTGGTGTACATCCGGGGGTACAGTGCTCCTCCTATGTGTGGTGTACATCCGGGGATACAGTGCTCCTCCTATGTGTGGTGTACATCTGGGGGTACAGTGCTCCTCCTATGTTTAGTGTACATCTGGGGGTACAGTGCTCCTCCTATGTGTGGTGTACATCTGGGGGTACAGTGCTCCTCCTATGTGTGTTGTACATCTGGGGGTACAGTGCTCCTCCTATGTGTGATGTACATCCGGGGGTACAGTGCTCCTCCTACGTGTGGTGTACATCTGGGGGTACAGTGCTCCTCCTACGTGTGGTGTACATCCGGGGGTACAGTGCTCCTCCTATGTGTGGTGTACATCCGGGGATACAGTGCTCCTCCTATGTGTGGTGTACATCTGGGGGTACAGTGCTCCTCCTACGTGTGGTGTACATCCGGGGGTACAGTGCTCCTCCTATGTGTGGTGTACATCCGGGGATACAGTGCTCCTCCTATGTGTGGTGTACATCTGGGGGTACAGTGCTCCTCCTATGTTTAGTGTACATCTGGGGGTACAGTGCTCCTCCTATGTGTGGTGTACATCTGGGGGTACAGTGCTCCTCCTATGTGTGTTGTACATCTGGGGGTACAGTGCTCCTCCTATGTGTGGTGTACATCTGGGGGTACAGTGCTCCTCCTACGTGTGTGTACATCTGGGGGTACAGTGCTCCTATGTGTGGTGTACATCTGGGGGTACAGTGCTCCTCCTATGTGTAGTGTACATCTGGGGGTACAGTGCTCCTCCTACGTGTGGTGTACATCCGGGGGTACAGTGCTCCTCCTATGTGTGGTGTACATCTGGGGGTACAGTGCTCCTCCTATGTGTGGTGTACATCTGGGGGTACAGTGCTCCTCCTACGTGTGGTGTACATCCGGGGGTACAGTGCTCCTCCTATGTGTGGTGTACATCCGGGGATACAGTGCTCCTCCTATGTGTGGTGTACATCTGGGGGTACAGTGCTCCTCCTATGTTTAGTGTACATCTGGGGGTACAGTGCTCCTCCTATGTGTGGTGTACATCTGGGGGTACAGTGCTCCTATGTGTGGTGTACATCTGGGGGTACAGTGCTCCTCCTACGTGTGGTGTACATCCGGGGGTACAGTGCTCCTCCTATGTGTGGTGTACATCCGGGGATACAGTGCTCCTCCTATGTGTGGTGTACATCTGGGGGTACAGTGCTCCTCCTATGTTTAGTGTACATCTGGGGGTACAGTGCTCCTCCTATGTGTGGTGTACATCTGGGGGTACAGTGCTCCTCCTATGTGTGTTGTACATCTGGGGGTACAGTGCTCCTCCTATGTGTGGTGTACATCTGGGGGTACAGTGCTCCTCCTACGTGTGTGTACATCTGGGGGTACAGTGCTCCTATGTGTGGTGTACATCTGGGGGTACAGTGCTCCTCCTATGTGTAGTGTACATCTGGGGGTACAGTGCTCCTCCTACGTGTGGTGTACATCCGGGGGTACAGTGCTCCTCCTATGTGTGGTGTACATCTGGGGGTACAGTGCTCCTCCTATGTGTGGTGTACATCTGGGGGTACAGTGCTCCTCCTACGTGTGGTGTACATCCGGGGGTACAGTGCTCCTCCTATGTGTGGTGTACATCCGGGGATACAGTGCTCCTCCTATGTGTGGTGTACATCTGGGGGTACAGTGCTCCTCCTATGTTTAGTGTACATCTGGGGGTACAGTGCTCCTCCTATGTGTGGTGTACATCTGGGGGTACAGTGCTCCTCCTATGTGTGTTGTACATCTGGGGGTACAGTGCTCCTCCTATGTGTGGTGTACATCTGGGGGTACAGTGCTCCTCCTACGTGTGTGTACATCTGGGGGTACAGTGCTCCTATGTGTGGTGTACATCTGGGGGTACAGTGCTCCTCCTATGTGTAGTGTACATCCGGGGGTACAGTGCTCCTCCTATGTGTGGTGTACATCTGGGGGTACAGTGCTCCTCCTATGTTTAGTGTACATCTGGGGGTACAGTGCTCCTCCTACGTGTGATGTACATCTGGGGATACAGTGCTCCTCCTATGTGTGGTGTATATACGTACATGCCTTGTCTGCCTTCGTGCTCCCCTAGACAGCCGAGAGCTGTAAATGTCACCCACTACCAGCACCCTTCCCCCATTATCAGCCCCCACATTCAGACATTATGGTCCACCACATTGATCATAACCCCAGTGTCGGCCACAATAACACTAAGCTGCGCCTTCCTACATCCCCCAGTTAGAATTGGACCCTTAGAAGGAATATAGAAGAGGACCTTTGCCTAGAGATAAGCGTTGCCTCTATAGCGCCCCCCTTCTCTGCACACGTAACCACATTCTGATGCCCACAAGTCCACAGGTGTACAGGTTTAGCGGGGAAGGGGGACAGGGATTTCCTATTGACTTGTCTACAACCATACGCAGGTCTATTGAAATACAAACAGGACAATAAACTTCCCCCATATTCACCAGACCTGGAACAATTCACATCCTCCAGGCCGGGTCTTAGTCAGGGTTCGAATACTATCCATGTACCCAAGGAAGCGCTGCCGCATTACTAGTAGCAATGAATCAGCTCGGCTATTCATCCCTCTAATATTTAGGGAAATTGCTCAGGATAACAATAGAGGTGCAGGATACGGGATTAGATCTACCACGATAATAGAGGCCACGTCCATGACCCCTAAACAATGAGTCACCAGAAAAGTGACATCATAGGATTGCAGCGCTCCGCAGCTTACACAAATGGATTTACTCTGGAATCTGGAAAAAATCAGGTCAGGATGACACAGAACAAGTATGACAATGAGGCTGCTCCATATACTGTAATATACTGCCCCCTAGTGGAATCTTATAATAACACACTGAGCACAAGGCGACCACCAGTGATGGGGCTGGGACTCACCCCCAAAACATAGTAGGGGATCAGCGATGTCCTCAAAAATCCTGCATAGCAATGCCCAGACCGCAACACAATATCAACACACCCAAATTTGCAGGGTACCATGGTCTGATTGGAGGGTCGGGCCCCAGAACCATTTTATCAGGTGGGCCCAGGGTACCCCAGTCTGACACTCTATGGGGCACTGAGCTATGTTTCCTTATAACTTGGTCTGCAAATGTGACATTGCATAGAATGCAAAATCGTATGCACTGAATAAGTCCGAGCAGCTAAAAGACGACCCCGGAGAATTCATCAGACCTTATACAAGGGGGGTCATGGTGTCCCCATCTTATTGCAAACTTGTATCTGGTTATAGATGTTCTGAACATTCAAAGGGGCTTTTCGGGACATAGATATTGATGTATAGGTCATCAATAAGTAACTAGTGGGGGCTCAACACCCGGGACCCCTGAAGATCAATTGGTTGAAGACGTCCTCAGCTTTCGGGTGACTCTTCACTGAATACCAAGCACAGCGCCGTACATATTTTGGGGACTTTCTTTGGCATTACAGCACAGCCTGTTCTAAGGATAAGTCATCCTGGAAAATCCTTTATAATAAAACTTCTCTGGGTATTACCAGCAGAGGGCAGCATTACACTTCCTATTAGAAAACTGAGCTGATAATGGAGAAAACTCTATAAAGGGATTTTTCCCCATGTAGATGCTTATTGTCTATCCACAGGATTCCCAGGCATCAGGAGAAGGAATGAAAGCAAGTGCTGGAGATAGCAGCAGCCCCATGGAAGTGAATGGAGTGGTGGCCACATATATGCACCTATTCACATGGAGCATTCAGCCAAACCTTTGGTCCCCCATGCTCGTGGAACGCCGGCCATCAGACCCTATCCTGTGGAAAATCCCCTTTTATAGAGGCGGGGTCTCCAGTTGAGGATCTTAATCTTTTGGCCAAAGAGGACAGAGGCTACCAAGAGTGTCTCCGTCCTGGCCTGTATAACCCTCTTATGTATGGTGGGGGCGCCGCAGGGAACAAAACACTTACTGGACTCAGGGGAGTAGACAGGGCAAGGTCAACACACTACAGACACCCCATAAAAACTGTTTCTTTCCAATAAGTGACTTCTTCTTTGTAAAGTGGTAAAACGCAATAAAAACCATCATGAATCTGGAATCGCCATAATCGTAATCGCCAGCCAAATCTGCTGTGTCCTTATTGATGCAAAATGAACACTGCAAAGCCAAAAGGCAAACAATGATGATAGAATTGTGGGGTATTTAACAGGGACCCCCGCCAAAAACATAAATAAACACTAATGGAAACATTATATGTTCCTCAAAATGGGGAAAAATCTAAGTACAACTCGTCCCGCAAAGAATAAGCCCTCACATCAATCACAATAATGTGGCGAAAATTCTTGTGATTCAGGCCCCCAAAAAAAGAGCCTTAGAAATTCTAGTCTTGATAAATCTGCCCCACTAGATTTACCTACAGATAAGATGTGATGCTGCAATATAATCGTAATCATTTTTAGTTCTAAATATTTTGGTGTTTGCAGTAGCCATGTCAGTTTGATATATCTAATAACTGATGGACACAGTAATATTTCAGGATTGAAATGAGGTTTATTGTACTAACAGAAAATGTGCAATATGCATTAAACCAAAATTTGACCGTTGCAAAAATTTTGGTACCCTTATCATTGTATTGATTTGAATACTCCTAACTACTTTTTACTGACTTACTCAAGCACAAAATTGGTTTTGTAACCTCACTGAGCTTTGAACTTCATAGCCAGGGGTATCCAATCATGAGAAAAGGTATTTAAGGTGGCCAATTGCAAGTTGTTCTCCTATTTGAATCTCCTCTGAAGAGTGGCATCATGGGCTACTCAAAACAACTCGCAAATGATTGAAAACAAAGATTGTTCAACATAGTTGTTCAGGGGAAGGATACAAAAAGTTGTCTCAGAGATTTAACCTGTCCGTTTCCACTGTGAGGAACATAGTAAGGAAATGGAAGACCACAGGGACAGTTCTTGTTAAGCCCAGAAGTGGCAGGCCAAGAAAAATATCAGAAAGGCAGAGAAGAAGAATGGTGAGAATAGTCAAGGACAATCCACAGACCACCTCCAAAGAGCTGCAGCATCATCTTGTTGCAGATGGTGTCACTGTGCATCGGTCAACTATACAGCGCACTTTGCACAAATAGAAGCTGTATGGGAGAGTGATGAGAAAGAAGCCGTTTCTGCACGTACGCCACAAATAGAGTTGCCTGAGGTCTGCAAAAGCACATTTGGACAAGCCAGCTTCATTTTGGAAGAAGGTCCTGTGGACTGATGAAACAAAGATGGAGTTGTTTGATCATACAAAAAGGCGTTATTCATGGCGTCCAAAAAAACAGCATTCCAAGAAAAACACTTGCTACCCACTGTAAAATTTGGTGGAGGTTCCATCATGCTTTGGGGCTGTGTGACCAATGCCGGCACCAGGAATCTTGTTAAAGTTGAGGGTCGCATGGATTCCACTCAGTATCAGCAGATTCTTGAGAATAATGTTCAAGAATCAGTGACGAAGTTGAAGTTACGCCGGGGATGGATATTTCAGCAAGACAATGATCCAAAACACTGCTCCAAATCGACTCAGGCATTCATGCAGAGGAACAATTACAATGTTCTGGAATGGCCATCCCAGTCCCCAGACCTGAATATCATTGAACATCTGTGGGATGATTGGAAGCGGGCTGTCCATGCTCGGCAACCATCAAACTTAACTGAACTTGAATTGTATTACAATTGAATTGTAAAGAGGAACGGCCCAAAATCCCTTCATCCAGGAACTGATTAAAAGCTACAGGAAGCGACTAGAGGCAAAAGGAGGAGCTACTAAATATTAATGGCACTCTTCTGTTGAGGTGCCCATACTTTTGCACCGGTCAAATTTTGGTTCAATGCATATTGCATATTTTCTGTTAGTACAATAAACCTCATTTCAATCCTGAAATATTACTGTGTCCATCAGTTATTAGATATATCAAACTGAAATGGCTGCTGCAAACACCAAAATATTTACAACTAAAAAGGATTAAGATTAATAGGGGTGCCCAAACTTTTTCATATGACTATATATATATATATATATATATATACACACACACTAGCCTCTGCCCACGACTTTGTCTGCGTGTTGTTGGCTTCCATGGTTTGCCTGCTCTGCCATTTCGGCACCTGTCAAGCTGGCCTGCCGTTGAACTTGTTCCTCGCGTTGTGCCTGTGATTGTTCCGGCATCTCAGCAGCTCGCTGAGACGCCATATAATGAGCATGTTGTTGGCTCCAATGATCACCCTCAGATCCGCTTGAGGAGAACTCTCTGACTTCTGGCTTCCTTCATAGCTGTCGTTTGCAACAAATTAGATTTTCTTTTTCCAGACATGTTTAAAAGTAGCAAACTGACAATATGGATTAAAGGTGTTTTCCCATCCAGTGTGTCAGCACTGCCTGGAGCAGATCAGATAATATACAAATGCATGTACAGAATCCCTGAGTGTTAGCTGAGTGTTTACACAGAGAGATCACAGACCTGGATTTATCAGAACCTGAGATAAGCTGCTGCAGGAGAAGTGTAATATAGTATGTGAACATAAATTCATAACAGTCGTGAAGCCATGTCATTTACTGGGATAAAAAGTAGCTAATGTTTTAATCGAGGTTACAATCTATGTGCCAAATTTCATTCAATTCCGTTTCGCCGTTTGTGCGTGACTGAGTAACAAACATCCAAACTTACACACACACACACACACACGTACGCACATATATACACACACATACATACGTACGCATATACTGTATATATATATATATATATATATATATATATATATATATATATATATATATATATATATAGTATAGACTGACAGACTAACACAATACCAGATTGGTAGTGAGGGCCATTGTGGTATAGTCGCAGATAATGGGTGTTTATAAAGCACATAGCTCAGGAAATTTCTCAGGAACACAAGACAAAATAATATGGAGGACCTTGTAATTCCCATCATTGTTATCTGTAGAGTTTACTTTATGTGCCCTCAAAAAACGGCACCGAAAATCAACCATAAATCGTCTGGATAGAATATGTCTCAAGACGTATCGCAATGTTATGGCTCGCGGGTGTGATCATAAAAATAGTGCAGAAAGCAAGAGTGTATGGAAAACTACCACCAATGTCCACATCTATTATGCATCAAGACCACACAGGATGGGGGGGGATTAATAAACACAGAGGGTCCCAGCGGTCAAAAACCGATCGGTGAGAGTTCAACCGGTTGTACCGCCATGATCAGGGGTGCAATATGGCAGTCATGCTCGAGCCCTGATGCATTAAACAGGGGTTGTCCCAATCTAGACACATCCCCTATCCACAGAATTGGGGTTCTGCTCCGGTCTGCATGAATCGGGTGATGGTGATCGGCATGGGTCCAACACCCAGGACACATGCTGATCAGCTGTTTAAAGAGGGATGTGACATCTCATTCATCATTCACATGGTACAGCAGTTGCTCAGTCCCACTAAAGTAAATGGGGCTGGGCTGCAATGCCAAGCACAGCCACTAGGATACGTACGGCGCCTTGCTTGGTATTTGGAGAAGCAGCCACAGTACTCACGTGAATGCTGTAGCCTCTTCAAAAATCTTCTCTGTGGGGGTCCTGGGTATTGGAACCATGCAACCAAGAGTCAATGAACCATCCTAAGGATTCCTGTAGACCTCCTTTAAGACTGGATTTTTCTACCCTTGATACCCAAATCTGTCCAATGACTACAGAGTGAAAAGGGGATGAAATGGCCCATTTTTGTTCAAATTGGTGCAAAGATGCGCCAATTCTTCACCGGTTTTCTGGAGGACATCTCTTAGTAAATTCCCCCGATGTCTTTCCTTGCATAGCGGTGCTCCTGCCCACCCTCTGTACAGGACCCCTGGTTCAGTCCCTTGCACAGTGGGTGGCCAAGAGAATATTTTGCACACAAAAGGACGAAATTAGAGATCAGAGGAGGCGACAGGGGTCGGACCCCAGCAATGGTGGGGACACGTCACATGTTACTTCTCCCAAGTGAAAACTGGCAAGGGACGTGAGGGCCGCGACACTACTTGACATACACCTACCCGTGCCGGCGGTTCTGTTTTTTACGGCCATGACATAATGCTCCCATAAGTGCCAGTAATTCATTTATTTCCCAGGAAAGCCCTTTTTACGAGGGTGACATGTGGAGGAATAGACCCTCTTTGTCTGCAGGTTATTATACAGTTAGTACAGTGGTTAAACCCCCCGAAACCCAAACCAGAATTCTATGGCAAGAGCCCAATAATGTAATGAAATAAAAGCTCGGGGCTTTCCAGTGCGGGCAGGTCCATCAGTATTCCTAATGCCGAGTCCCAGGGTGGTCGAGGGGTCTCTGAGGTCCGGAAGAATGCCAAAAAGCAAACGGCTGCACCATTAACTTACTTTACGCGTTAAACAAATAGTCGTCAGGATCGCGGCATGGAAATTAATTATTTAGCTGGAAAAATATTATTACGATCCAGGAGAGAGAATTTAAAGGGAAAGGCATCACGGGCTACAAAATAACAAAGAGATGACGTAAATGAAGGTAAATCTCTGTGTAATGACTCCTACAACTGTCTAATAGACTTGGTTTCTTATTTCGGCACGGTTTTCCAGATCTCTGATACCTGTCAGTGAATGGACGGGGTCTTATTAGCATGCAGAACCAGGGCAGAAACAAGACAGGGGCCTTTTGCTCTACAATATCTCAGGATAGTACACCCTATCAGAATCAGAGGGGTCACAGAGGTCAGGTATTATATGGAAAATAGATGGCATAATAAACAGAGAACACTTTAAGATACATTAGTGCTATCAAATATTAATATATGCCACAATATAATACATCATAATAGGTTTGTTTCCCCAGTCCTGATTCACTTATAGTGTTTATGTTTTGGGGGGGTTTTTTGGATTGGATTCTGACTACAAACAGTCTCTTCTGTAGTCAGATACTATCAGCAGCAGCTCTGACTACAAACAGTCTCTTCTGTAGTCAGGTTCTATCAGAAGCAGCCCTGACTACAAATAGTCTCCTGAGTCCTTTGTAGTCAGAACTGCTGCTGATAGAACCTGACTACTAACAGTCTCCTCTGTAGTCAGGCTCTCATCAGCAGTCCTGACTACAAACAGTCTCTTCTGTATTAAGGTTCTATCAGCAGCAGTTCTGACTACAAACAGTCTCTTCTGTAGTCAGGTTCTATCAGCAGCAGTTCTGACTACGAACCGTCTCCTGAGTCCTTAGTAGTCAGGTTCTCATCAGCAGCTCTGACTACAAACAGTCTCCTCAGTAGTCAGGTTCTATCAGCAGCAGTTCTGACTACAAACAGTGTCCCCTGTAGTCAGGTTCTATCAGCAGCAGTCCTGACTACAAACAGTCTCTTCTGTAGTCAGGTTCTATCAGCAGCAGTTCTGACTACAAACAGTGTCCCCTGTAGTCAGGTTCTATCAGCAGCAGTCCTGATTACAAACAGTCTCTTCTGTAGTCAGGTTCTATCAGCAGCAGTTCTGACTACAAACAGTGTCCCCTGTAGTCAGGTTCTATCAGCAGCAGTTCTGACTACAAACAGTGTCCCCTGTAGTCAGGTTCTATCAGCAGCAGTCCTGACTACAAACAGTCTCTTCTGTAGTCAGGTTCTATCAGCAGCAGTTCTGACTACAAACAGTCTCCTCAGTAGTCAGGTTCTATCAGCAGCAGTTCTGACTACAAACCGTCTCTTCTGTAGTCAGGTTCTCATCAGCAGTTCTGACTACAAACAGTCTCCTTAGTAGTCAGGTTCTATCAGCAGTAGTTCTGACTACAAACAGTCTCTTCTGTAGTCAGGTTCTATCAGCAGCAGTCCTGACTACAAACAGTCTCCTTAGTAGTCAGGTTCTATCAGCAGCAGTTCTGACTACAAACAGTGTCCCCTGTAGTCAGGTTCTATCAGCAGCAGTCCTGACTACAAACAGTCTCTTCTGTAGTCAGGTTCTATCAGCAGCAGTTCTGACTACAAACAGTGTCCCCTGTAGTCAGGTTCTATCAGCAGCAGTTCTGACTACAAACAGTCTCTTCTGTAGTCAGGTTCTATCAGCAGCAGTTCTGACTACAAACAGTGTCCCCTGTAGTCAGGTTCTATCAGCAGCAGTCCTGACTACAAACAGTCTCTTCTGTAGTCAGGTTCTATCAGCAGCAGTTCTGACTACAAACAGTGTCCCCTGTAGTCAGGTTCTATCAGCAGCAGTCCTGACTACAAACCGTCTCCTTAGTAGTCAGGTTCTATCAGCAGTAGTTCTGACTACAAACAGTCTCTTCTGTAGTCAGGTTCTATCAGCAGCAGTTCTGACTACAAACAGTCTCTTCTGTAGTCAGGTTCTATCAGCAGCAGTCCTGACTACAATCTCTTCTGTAGTCAGGTTCTATCAGCAGCAGTTCTGACTACAAACAGTCTCTTCTGTAGTCAGGTTCTATCAGCAGCAGTTCTGACTACAAACAGTCTCTTCTGTAGTCAGGTTCTATCAGCAGCAGTCCTGACTACAAACAGTCTCCTTAGTAGTCAGGTTCTATCAGCAGTAGTTCTGACTACAAACAGTCTCTTCTGTAGTCAGGTTCTATCAGCAGCAGTTCTGACTACAAACAGTCTCTTCTGTAGTCAGGTTCTATCAGCAGCAGTTCTGACTACAAACAGTCTCTTCTGTAGTCAGGTTCTATCAGCAGCAGTTCTGACTACAAACCGTCTCCTCTGTAGTCAGGTTCTATCAGCAGAACCTTTAGACTCCCAGCACACAGACCATTCTCTATAGTTATTTGCACTGCAGCTGCCCTCTCTCTGAGATGTCACACAGCAAACTCCAGTAACTGAGAAGAATCATATCAGCAACATGAGCACCGCAAGGACAAAGGGAGGACTGAGGGGACATTATGATCTAGAAAGGTAGGAGGAGGTAGAAGGAATAGACAGAACAATCTGATGCGTCTCATCCAGCGAATGTTTTGTATATCTCACAATGCAGTATCTGTAATAAGACACTGATCACACAACAGGGGGAGGTGGAAGTTTTTTTCAGCACGTTGATTATACCGTCTACTGTCAGGATAAATAGTGCTTGCAGACAGACAATAGCCAAAGACTGATATTAAACCAATGCAATAAAATAATTGATATCCCTTATACATAACTGAAACTATTCAATAAATGCATGACCGTAACGTTACCTGGCACCATTGACGTCAACGCCAACCATGAGCTGACCATTCAAGGATAAGACCTCATCCCGCAGCTTTATCCTCCCACTCTTGGCGGCCGGGCTCTGCTTTTTTAAATCCGTAATCCATATACATCCCACATCAAGCACGGGGCCATTTTGCACTTTTCTTTTTTTACTTCCTCTCCTTTTTTCACCACAATGTCCAAAAATTGGAATGTTTCCAAAATTCAGACCGAGGACCATGTCCTCTTCCCCATCGTTGGTGAGGTAAGCCGTGCAGATCTCCATGTCTAAGGTGCTCTGATACCTGCCAGAGATCGCCTCCTCCAAGTTGAAGTTTAGCTGTATGTATTCCTTGAGTTTCTGGATGGCAGCCATGTACAAGGCTTCTTCTGGTCCACCATCTGCTGTCGGAAGATTGTCCTGGAGCCATTGGTGTAGAAGAGTCAGATGAAACACGGCATTCTCCTGAGTGATCGGCATTGTGAGGAGCCAAAAATCCTAGCATCATGGGAAAGTTAATAGAGGCGTAGGCACCGGTCCTTTCTCCACCGAGGACATAGGGAACACAAGAGGAGCCATTCGGGACTATCTTGGGTAACGTCACATTCTGACACTTGATACAACTCAACAAAACCAAGGAAAATGAGGCAATTGCAGAGGAGCGCTCATGTCATGGGAAGAAGAGGCCGAATGGAGGAAAATATCAAAAAATACCGCAAAAGGTTTCCGTGTCAGGATCCAGTGTTCTACACAATGTTCCACCTACAAAGTATAATAGACAGTTATAAATGGCATCATACCATTATACATATATACTTTACAGATGAAAAGTACGGTTAACCAAAATGTCTTATTTCCTTATTTGATGTTTTGTACGGAGTTGCTGGGATACGTTTGGTCTGAAACCACATGAGATGGATGTCGGGGAGCAAATTATGGTCGTATGAACTGCCAAGTCGGGGGGGGGGGGGGGGGGATAGAAGGTTAGTCCATGGAGGGAAATGTCAGGACATATCACAGGACTAGACAACTTACAGTGCTGTGTAGGTCACGTAAAGACAAGTCCAATATTTATGGTGGTTTCACAGCTTCCTAAAAACATGAACTTTCATGGTGCCTTTTATTCATCTGGCAAGTGTCCAAAGGGTGTGGCCAAGCCATGGAAGAGTCCTGACTATTCTTCAGTAACCCAAGTAACGCAACGTATTCCCACAGTCTCTGTATCTTCTGACGCTACTGAGGCAACCATTGCAGTGAATGGCTGCAGCTATATGATCGTGTCGACATGGTATCACTAGGGTTGAGTCGATCTTGAGATTTCAGGATCGATTTTAAAATCCGATTTCCGATCATTGCTCGATCGCAGATCGGGATCCGATCTTTCCTGATCGCTCAACCCTAGTCAATGCTTCTCTATGGGAAAAGTCACTTTTAGGGTTGAGTCGATCTTGAGATTTCAAAATCCGATTTCCGATCATTTTCCAGCCGATGCCGATCGTGAAATTTGCTCGATCGCCGATCGGGATCTGATCTTTCCCGATCGCTCAACCCTAGGTATGACTAAAGCCCAAGATACAAAGAACGTTGGGTAATACAGAATGCGTCAGTATGTTATTCCAAAGTGTTTTGTCAGGATTTTATCTTTATGTATGGCCTATCCCTATATCTGATCTGTGGGGGGGCCAACCACCAGCCCTGCATGGATCAGCTGTTCGGGGCTGTTTCCGACGCCCATACCATACAGTGCACAAAGTCAGAAGCAGATGGCGCCATATCCTGTACAGTGGCTGGGTGCTGATACTGCAGCTTGGCAATAGTTGACTTCAATCCTAAGGACAGGCCATAAATGTCTGATCAATGGGGGTGGGACAGCCAAAAACCTGCACGGATCAGCTACTTGAGGCTGCTTCTGATGTCCTACAGTAACAGGACTCGGACACTATACATGGCACAGAGCTGTCTCCTTCCGGCTCTGTGCATCAAGGACCCCAAAGTCATAAGGGAACAGTAATAACCACCCAGTCACCATGCTACCCAAAAACGCTGCCAAATACATTACCGTACCAGGGAAAACGACTGCTTGCAATGTAGTAAAGTGATAGTATGTGAGTCTGTAGGGTATAGATCTAGTCTTAGAGAGTCAACCTACATTTAAAGAGGAAGCGTCTCCTCAATCTAATCCTGACTAAAAGCCTCATTATGAATAATCCAGACGCTGCATTTACCATCATCATCATCATAACAATGCAAAGTGCACACAGAGCACGGCCATTAATAGGCCAAGGGGTGCTTAGTAATGGCCGGAGCTGCAACATTCAATAACTACTTATGGGAAATTAGGATTCTCCACATTAAGGGTGTTCACAGACATCACATGGGCTGACACATTCAGCATCTTCTATTCCATCACTTTATCCCAAGAGAAGCCCCAGAAAACACCTCCGGAGAAGAGCTGGCGAGTAATCCCATCCAGTAAGAGAATGCAATGTCAGCACATCAGCAGAACCTACATAAAATAAGGTCCTATACAGCAAGGCGGGGGACAAGTGACATGTCCGGCCTGTTCTAGATCTCTAGTAAGGCTAATATACAGAAACAGAGGCAACAGATCTGCATATATACTGCTGTACAGAAGTGAGAGGGCCGCTCAGGAAGAGAATATAATTGTATCTAGTCTGGACAATGCTCTGTGAGCTCAATACAACAGCTGCAGCTGCACAAATCTCTCTGCTACAAGGTATCATTCTGGAGTCCAGGTTGTTGAGCTCACAGAGCATTGTCTAGGCAGGATAAATCAGCAGCAGCTGCACAGATCTCTCTGCTAGTTTGCTACAATGTATCAGTCAGGAGTCCACAGCTCACATATTGTCCTTGACTGGATTCAAACCCTGGGCCCCAGTGCTAACCTATATATAAGTCCAGCAACACTTTTCCTATGAAATTCTGGTCCGCAGTAAGCCAAATAATAAATGGTATACACTTAGACTATGCAATCTAAACATACAAAGATTTAGGCCCCTCCGAGTGGAGCTGTTCCAATCCAATAATAATAGAGCAGGTCCTATCCTCCTCTGTGATATCGGATCGGAAAAGGACAGAATCCCCCCCCATAGAAATGAACAAAACACAGAAGGCTCTTGGATGACATCGGAGTGTGTTCCGAGTGCCTTTTGTTAAACAAAAAATATCACCAGGGACAACACGGTGGCTCAGTAGTTAGCACTGCAACCTTGCAGCGCTGGAGTCCTGGGTTCAAATCTCACCAGGAACATCATCTGCAAGGAGCTTGTATGTTCTCCCCCGGTTTGCTTGGATTTTCTCCCATTCTACAAAGACATTTTAAAGAATGGACCCCCGAAAGAGCCTTTTATGATTAAAGGGAACGGTCGGGCTCCATATTTGACCAGTGATGTAGTGGTCCACCTAGCAATTCTGTTCCTATGAAGGATCAGAACAATAAACAGGCCAACGCTAGTGTGAACATAGCCTTAGTTTTCTTATTTGTTTAATGTTTGATTCCATTTTTTGTTGTTTAGATTATTTTAATGAAGAATAAATCTAAAAAAATACCAAAAAACTTGACATGGCACGCCCTTTTTCACATGACCATACAGTATACACCTATACAGCCTAAAAACCAGCCTTGTTATTTTCTAGTCATGTCCTCTGCAGAAGTCGCTCCCCTATAACCCACCAATGTACGGCTGTAATTACTTCCCCGCATTGTCATTTCCTTGTGGCCGGGCAGTCACAGACTAGTCTTCTGCTGGGTATCATGTCTCCTATCTACCCTATGGCTCGGTTACATCCACTGAATACATTGTGGTTAGACAAGTATCATAAAAACACCGAGCAATGACACGGCGCAGTCTTCTGTCTAAAAACAGCCTGCCCTTTAGAAAGCAATTCCTCATAAACCATAGTGTGTACATGGATGTAACCACCATCTATGTATAAACACAGATGGGGGGAGAGAAACAATTAGACTTCTCTAACTTTCTCAAGGTTCCCAAGGTTTGCAGAAAATGGGAGCGATTATCAAACCTGCCAACAGGGCTGCCGTATGTTTATGTTTTGGCTGCCCAAAAATTTACCGCAACCCTCGAGTGTTCCTACCCATCCCCTAATGTTTAAATACTAAACATATAAAAACATTTTGGTATATATTTTTTTTTAATTTTCATTATCTATATTGAAAAATTTTCAGATTTTTTTTTTTTTACTCTGGCTTACACTTCCTGTTCTGTAGATATCACTTTATAACAGTCACCTCGTTACCATCATAAGCAGGATTACAATGACAGATAACAACTCTATAGAGATAACACAGGATCTATCATTCGCAATAGACTGACACTTCCTGTTCTGGAGAGATCACTTCACAGAAATCATCTGATTATCATCAGGCAGGATTACAATTGCAGGTAATCCTATCCTACAATAATAATAATAATAATAATTAATAATATTTAATAATAATATTATAAATGAGAAAGTTTGTGGGTTTGGATGTTTGTTCCTCAATCACGCAAAAATGGCTGAACGGAATTGCATGAAATTTGCCACATACATAGATAGGAACCCTGATTAATACATAGGCTACTTTTTATCCCGGTAAATGACATCACTACACGACCGCAGTGAAGGAATTTAGGTTCACACAACACTAAATGACATGTGATGACATCATCACAGGTCCTTGAGCCATTCTAGGATAGGATCATGCTAGGCAGTGGGCAGAGCTACACACGATTTTGTGGGCAGAGCTATATAGGATGAAGCTGGACAGTGTGAAATCTGAAGAAAATGGAGACTCATGGAAGATCAGGAGACTACAGAACATGCAGGCTGTGTGTGGGCAAGAGGAGTATATCTGGTGTAGAGTTTCAGTGAGTAAGATGGGGAATGTGCTGTTCTGCCTCTGATGGGGGAGGGGGGGAGAACTTTGGCACATTTTAGCAAGATCCGTTCAGCCTTTTGTAACACAGAAGCTACTCAGACAGTCACATAACAAAACCGTTGTAATTACGACCGGGCCGCTGTATAAGCGGCTCGGGGTTTGACTGAGCGCGTTTTCGCACATGCGCCCTTCCCCCCCTCCCTTCCGCTGCCCCTCCCGGCGTTCTGACGTTCGCCGTGATGACGCGGTCGGGCGGGGCGGGGCCACGCTCCGTCCCCTTTATATTCTTCGGCGCTGGGCGGGGACTTCCTTTCGGATCCCCGTCAGCGTCGAAGAAAGAAGATTTGCCCTCCCACCCTCCCCTTTGTTTTGCACTTTACCGGGTTTTGTTTGTGTTTTCTCTTTGAGTTTGGTTTTTGTTTCCATATTTTGATTTTGTCTTTCTTTGTAGCTGTTTTTGTTTTGGTTGTAATTTGTTTAATTTGGTTATTTATTTATTTATTTGTTCCCGTAGGTGTCACAGCTGGCATGATCGGCAGGACCTGGTCCACTCCCCTTACGTCATCCTGGATAAGGCGCGCCACCGCTGGATATAACAGACATGCACACCGCTATGCGGTGCCTGGGCATTCCTTGTGGCGCGCTTCCCTTTTAGTTGGGGCAACAGGTTTCTGCTGTCATGTCTATTTTCAATAATAAAGCTGTGGCCGACCCCCACTTAACCCAAACGTTTGTTTCTGTGCCTTATTTCTTAAGGGGGGTAAGTTTTTTGGGTTGTTAGTATTTGGGAGGGGCTTATCCCCCCCCACCCCTTTCCTTTCAGGGGGTTTACAGTAAGCGTATGCGTTCAGTCTCACAATTGCTCGATGTAGTAGAGCTTACACAGCGCTGTAGCACAACTCAGTAGGCTCTCCATATGCAAACATGTACATACAGATGGGTATTCTATGCATAAGCAGCGATGTAGCAGAGCCGAGACACGGGAGCAGGCTGATCGAACTCTGGCACATTTCATCAACATCCATTCAGCCCTTTGTAACACAGAAGCTGCTCAGACAGTCACATAACCAAACCCCTGTAATCACAATTGCCTGATGTAGCAGAGTTTAGGCAGCACTGTAGCACATCTCTATAGGCTCTCCATATGCAAACATGTACATACACCTGGGTATCCTATGCATATGCAGCAATGTAGCAGAGATGAGACACGGAAGCAGGCTGATCGAACTGTGGCAAATTTCTGCAACATCCGTTCAACCGTTTCCACTACAGAAGCTGCTCAGACACTGACATAAGAACACCCCTATAATCCAAATGGCCATATGTAGCAGAGCTTAGGCAGTGCTGTAGCACAGCTCAGTACGCTCTCCATATGCAGAGATGTACATACAACTGAGTATGCTGCGCATATGCTGCCATGTAGCAGAGCCGAGACGCGGAAGCAGGCGGATCATCCACAACAGCAATTAGCTAAATATAAGTGGCTCAGTGCCAACACAAACCCGCAGATGAAGTCGCAGGCAGATGCTAGTATTACATAAAATAGGATCCATCATTCACAACAGGCTGACCCTTCCTGTTCTGGAGAGATTACTTTATAGCAGTCACCTCATTACCATCATAAGCAGGATTACAATGACAGATAATAACTATATAGAGATAACACAGGATCTATTATTCACAATAGGCTGACACTTCCTGTTCTGGAGAGATCACTTCACAGCAATCGTCTCATTATCATCACAGGCAGGATTACAATTGCAGGTAATACCTCTATTTACATAAAATGGGATCCATCATTCACAACAGACTGACACTTCCTGTTCTGGAGAGATCACATTACAGCAGTCACCTCCTTATCTTAACATGCCAATTCTTCAGGAATCACTAGGCCTGCCATATAAAAGAGCATCGGGGCTATGGAACAGAACTACTGAGTATGGGTGACCACCAGCACTTGGCACATGAGGTGGTTGTCCTCAGAAGGAATCAAGCGACCACTAGGGGGTGCCCTAACAAGTATCTAACAGAAATATTTAGACACAGAGGTGATTTATTTCAGTTGTCTTAATTGAAAAAATTTGTTTTGACTGAATTAACAGAACATTGTAGTAGTTATGAAAGAACAATGTGAACTACTATAAGTAATTCAGGGACAAGGATTAATATGGAGTTATGACCGGAGAAAAACAAGTAAATCCTTCAGAGATTAGGTTATTTAGCATCAAAGGCCACAATGGAACAGAATCTACTTGGTACAAGGCCAATGGCTGCTTCAGATCTATAAAAAATAAAAGATCAAGGATTTCAGTAATCGGTAAAATGGTATCGGAGCAGCAATGTCAAGGATATGAGAGATTGAACCTAAAATATGTTATCGGACATCATTGTCATTAGACAACTCAGACTGCTCTGGCAGCAACTTATCTTCCCTAGAACTAGAGGATAAAACACTTTAACTTCCCAATCCTTAAGGGTATGTTCACTCGGAGTTTTTTTCAGGTGGATTTTGACGTGGAATCCGCCTCAAAATCTGCCTACAAAAACGGCTCCCTTTGACTTCAATGGGAGCCACTGGAATTTTTTTTCGGCTAGCTAGTAGGCTCCAGAAACGCTCCTGTTTAAGCCCATTCATTCGGGCCTAGCCGTGCAGAAGTTCACACAGTGAATATACCCTAACTCTCCTGACATCTGACAAAAGGGAGACGTCTGGTGGTTTCCAAACACATAAGAGGTTTGTCTAAACCCCTTAAAATAGTTGGTATGTCCGATAAACATCTTATGTCTGCATTAGGCCTTAAAGGAGTTTGTCACTAGAACCAGCATTTAACCCCACCCCTGCAGATAGATATGCTGGTTCTGGGGACACTAACCTATCTATCTGCAGGGCTGCGGTGATATGCTGGGGTATGGTGACACAATCCCTTAAAAAGTAACTATTTGGTGTTCCAGGAGACCTTGGAGTTCTCCTCCCTGTATAGGTTGACCTGTTCTGCCCTCCCAGTGATCTCCTTTCTGTTCTGTATGTGTCCTTTGTTTGTCTGGTTCCCCCCCTCGGTGTATTTCTTGTGTAGTCTGTGTGTTGTCCGTTCTCCCCCCCACCCCTGTCCATTCGGTTCCGTGCCCCTGTTTTTCTTTGTGTTCTTGTTTTGGTTCTCAGAATGCTCTCCCGTGTGTTGGGGATCCTCCCTGGCATGGAGTTTAATGTGTGGTCCTGCAAGACCTTTCCCATTGGAACCTAAGGCCATTGGCCGTTTCACTACGTTTTTTTTTTTGTTTTGTTTTTTTCCATTTTGTTCCTCATAATTGTTCTGTTTATCTTTTAGGAAAATTCAATAAAATTTGATGACGCCTAAAAAGTAACTATTTGGTAAAGTGGATGGAAGGGTTAATATAAAAGACATGGAAAAGGGACATAAAAATACCAAAGGCAACCACAATTATTAGGACCGCAGACAACATCAAAAGAGAGGAAAATATGGGCAAAACTGGAACGGACCAGACTACCCAAGTTTCCTAAAGAATAGAGTTATTTCCACAAAGCTTTCCCAGATGCAGAAGAGACATTGTGTAGTTGACAAGAGTATAACGTTAGGAATATCATTATGTAGCGTGTATTTTTAGGTAAGATCAAGGAATCCAGATGGGTCCCTTATATTCTGCCATTACCTGTGAGCAGCAAGTCAGCCGCAAAGCACAAGCAGACCACGACAACTTACAGAACAGGGGCGCCACCGAGCGATGAGAAAGAAAGTGTATTTACTACAGATTTGCTTATCTGTGAATACACGACAACATGCTGAAGGAATAACTTACAGGCCATGCTCATGGATAAACCATGAATAAAGGCTGCGGTTTTATGGATTAGAACAGCGTGTTCGCTATAAAGAAAGGAAAATAAATTGCATTCAGGTCAGAAAGTCAAAACGTAGCAACTAGATCCAAAAAGGATGCTGAATGTCACACACAAGTCACACATACAAACTGTTCATATTAACATTGTGCCGCAGACATCAACAATCGGTGCAGGATAAGTACAGGCGTGTTCTATGTCAGTCAACTTCACAAAACATCTGTGATGAATATCGGAGGCAGCTGTAGAAATTATACATGTAGAATAAAGGGCCAGAACAGATCCGTTATTATATACCTCTACTAGGGTGCTCAGACTACCCCATAACCTCCATTGAAATAAATGGACGTATGCAATTGGAACGGTAGTGCAGTAGTATACATAGACAGGGCTCACGAATGAGACGCACCTCTAATGCACAGGTGGTAACTATGTTCTTTGCAAGGAGGGGGGAATCAATCCCCAACATCCCCTTCCATGAACAAATAAATTGCGGTCCCACGGCCGGGGTCCTAACGGAGGGGAGGTCACATGTCCTGGGAGCCAAGAGCTCACTTAACCATCCAAAACCATCGTTTTTAACCCCCCTCCCCGTTTTTCTGGATTATCAATAAAAAGTATATGTAAATCAATCCTACCGTGCACGGGTGGGGGCGTTCCGTGCACCTCCCCCCCCCTCCCCGTATCATAGCTTTTTCACGCCCTCCTCCCTTCTTTCACTGCCTCCTCCTGTCGAATCACTGCCTCCAGCCCGGCGGTTTCGTTCGAAATCTCTCACTACTGTGCACGCTCCAGCGCCATTTTCCTGTAGACAACATCGCGACCGTACTGCGCATGCACAGCACACTCGTGTAGTTCTCAGAGGAACTGAGTTCTCTACACAAAAATGGCGCAGGAGTGTCATGGGTGTTGGACCCAATCGATCAGTCATCAGTACCAAAAATGTTCAGATCCTGGATAATCCCTTTAATCAGAAAACAATGTGCCAGAATTGTGCTAAAATTCTCACTATAGGTAAGAGTTTGCGACAGGACTTGGAAAAAAAAAAATGGAGAAGAAATATTTCCATAAGTCCCATTCACTTCAATAGGAGTTTTAGGCATATTACCCCCAAAGAAGGGGCGGACGCGTCTTTTTTCAGCTGGCTGATTCCTTCATAAAGTGTCTGCTTCTCATTGATATTAAAGGGACGTGGAATTCTGTGGCAGATTGAGCCACAAAACTCCTCCGTATGAACTTGACCTTTCAATTCTGGAGTAAAGTAAGCCAATGAATAGATGACAAACTTCAGCATCGGTCACTGTGATAAATCTGGCACGTTTTAAGTCAATATCATTAGTAAATCTGGCTCACTGGCTTCTAGATGGCAGACCTGGAGTCTGACCAAGACCCAAGTTCTAGTCACACTTTTATACCCCTGTCGGTACTCTACTTGACCAATCAATAAATCTCCCTGTGACCACAGCAACCAATTAAAACCTGTTCCCGGGTCTAAGGGAAATACTTCCCTGAGACCTGTGTGACATTGGCTGTAAAAGCGGCCAATCACAGGCCATCGCTGGGCCACCAAAATCTGCCCAGCTACCAGCAGAGAAGAATACTTCCCGCCAAAAATTACCTCAGAGAGTTGCCCATGGATGCCAATGATCTCGAGGGTCACCTTCCTTAGGATCGAGACTCTCCTACCATTGTTGTATTTTTATCACAGGTGACTTTTTTGGTATTTTATCCGAACTGTGCAGGGAAAAACTGAAAAAGCATAAAAGTGAGAACACATATACAAGTATGATTTATGTTGGTTTTTTGGATGTGAATAATACCCTGCTCCTCAGCACTATTGCCCAGTGTGAACTCAACCTAAGAAGATTCCGCCAACCCCATATAGAATTGCAGAAAAGAGAGCCCGCCCTGCGAGCGTACCATGCCGGCCGATACCCATTACCCACCGGCCTGGCTATGCCCCCCCAGGCACATGTTGTACCAGGGAATCAGAGCGCCCTGTAATAACATTAGTCTTGGATTTGGTTGTATGACATGTCGTGGATTTTTCATGAGCTCATTCTCCTGCTCGCTCGCTGGCGTATGTAATTATTCCAGCCGGAAACACTTTTCTAACTAAGTGCACAAGGTTGCCGAGTTTGGCTAAGTACGGATTAAATAGGCAATTAGTTTAATTGCTTGCAGAAGTGATATCAGAAAAAGACGGAAAATTTGCAGAGTCGTGCAATAATACAGGAGTAAGGGAGGTATCACTGCAGTAGATGGGTTGTCTGAGTTCAGAAAAAGGGCACCACACTTGTCCATTGGCCGTATCTGGTATTGCAGCTAAGGCCCATCCATTCGAAAAGGATGCATAGTACGCCAATTAATTATTGCCCGTCAATATTACCCAGACAGGCAAATTAATAGGCCTTACTTCTGGCATGGACAAATAGGCAGCTGCTTATGGCAGACCTAGGGGTATTTGTTAGGCTAGGTTCACACTTGCGCTGGGCTCTTCGTTGTTCGGGTTCATTACGGGACTCCAATGACGGAGACCCCGCCCGCTAAAAAAAAAGTGGTTACCTGTGGACCTCATAATATAAAGGGGTCCACCGGGTTTCCAACGTTTTTATACTGAAAGCTCCTCTGTGCAGGACGATGTAGATGTGAACCTAGCCTTAGTCGGGTTTGCCATGTGCAACCTCTAATCAAATTACGTTGCAAGGCCCTAATAGACTGTCAGACGGAGTCCCTGCTCACTGCAGCGTCTATGGAATTATGGTAAGTATTTGGGATTAGCTAGGGCTTATTTACATGACAGTGAAAAACCGCCATTCACATAATAGTTATTTTTGACAGTTTTTAACGGCCGTCAAAAAACACGACATGCTCTTATCATGTGAAAATATGATGTACATAGAGCTGTGTGACTACCCCCACTGACAGTCTTGGGTTTTATAACAGCCAACGCATGTCCGTTATCCACTGCAAAGTGAATATGTCCCATCCATTGACCTTAGCGGCCATTTTTCATGGACAATAGTGGCATACGACATAAGAGGAGAAGAAGTACTTGTTTTTTACATTATTACTCCCTTTATGGTTCACACCTGGTTTTGGTCGAATGAAAACCTGAATGCAGGAACAACCCCCAACCACAACTAGACATCCACTATCTATTGCAGGGGCCCAGTTTTTGCCCCCTTTATGGTAGGGGCACATATAGGGCATGAAGTCTTAACTTTAGACATGGTGTAACATACACGTACGTCATAGAGTATTATGGGGCTATCTAGGAAAATACAAGCAGTTTACATCCACCTACTGCAAATAAGATCCTGTGATTACAGCAGCATCAGCACCAATGTACGTCTGCAGCCTGAGAGTTACTGAGGTGAATTCACATATGGCATATATATAACTCTTAACCATCCCGCATTCCGCGGGACAGTCCCAATTTTAAACTGCTGTCCCGCACGGTTTACCGCATCAACCGCTCTGCCCCTGAAGTGTTTTGCTTATTAACAAACTTTCCCCCAATCACCATCAGCTCTTATAAACAGATAAAAGGTTGTAACGGGGATAAGAGCGAGTGGTGATTGGGGGAAAGTTTGACTACTGTAATCAGAAGGACCTGTGTGACATCAGACTAGGTAGGCGTGTCTTTGTATCCCACGCAGTCTAGGAAGTGATGGAGAGATGTGTGGTCTAAAGTACTGGGGAGGGGAGAGAGATGCAGGGTGTACTGTGTGTGGGGAGAGATGTGGGTTGCAGGGTAGTGGGCGGACGGTGTATTAGGGGAAGATGTGGGGTTCAGGGTGTACTGTGTGTGGGGCAGATGTGGGATGCAAGGTGGTGGTTGGACTGTGTGTAAGTGGGAGATGTGGGGTGCAGGGTGTACTGTGTGGTGCAGGGTGTACTGTGATGGGATGTGGGATGCAAGGATGACTGCGTGTGGGGGAGAGATGTGGGATGCAGGGTGGACTGTGTGTGAGGGGAAGATGTGGGGTTCAGGGTGTACTGTGGGGTGCAGGGTGTACTGTAGAGGGATGTGGGGTGCAAGGTTGACTGTAGGTGGGGAGAGATGTGGGGTGCATGGGTGAACTGTGGGGGGAGAGATGTTGGTAGCAGTGTGTACTGTGTGTGTGGGAGATTTGGGGTGCATGGGTGTACTGTGGGATGTAGGCTGTACTGTGGGGGGGATCTGGGGTGCAAGATTGCCTGTGGGTGGGGGAGAAATGTGGGGTGCATGGGTGTACTGTGGGGGGAGAGATGTTGGTTGCAGTGTGTACTGTGCACGAGGAAGTTGTGGGATGCATGGGTGTACTGTGGGAGGAGAGATGTTGGTTGCAGTGTGTACTGTGTGCGGGAGAGATGTGGGGTGCATGGGTGTACCCAATGAAAAATGGATGGGAATGGGCAGAGTCAACTTAGAAGTGGGTGGAGCTAAATTTTCCATGGCCGCCCACATTTTGTCCCGCTTTCTGTCCTTTAAAAGTTGGGAGGTATGTATACATGTTGTAGAAAGTTCTGCAACTGTAATTCTTTGGAATGGGCTTCTTCTGGTAGAAAGAACATGGATGTCAGCCAACCCTCTTCAGACTAACAGAGCAGTCACAGAAATGCCTGCAACAAATTAACCTCAAAATATCACATAAAACACAAATTAACCAATGACAATAATTAAAAGGTTTCTCAGAAAATGTTAAAAAAAAAAAAAAAAATTGCGACACAATTGCGACTGCCAAAATAGCATCAGAGATGACTGTCATCAGTTTTCAAGTGTGTACATTGGAGGGCTTGCTATTTATTATCAGGCGTTGTGTGAGTGCAGCTGCTGCCGTCGTTTCAACACTTTGTGAAACGTGATAGATAGCGACAATTAGTGGCCGCTCACAAGTGATGACACTTCAAAGAGGCTTCAGACACCAGGCTCCGGCCTACAAGACGACAGAGCTGCGAAGGCTGTCCTTATCACAAAGCCCAGACTTCAGCTGGAGCCGAAAAAGCTCCCAAGGACGGAACGCACCAATTGTCTGACATCAAACGCCTTTCGTTTTTATCTAAAATGTCTTTAATGAATCAAAATAAATCTGGATATTTTAATTATTTGGATTAATTTGTAAATTGTCCACTCATCCAACTTCAGTAGTTCATCCCAGGTTCCCATATCAGAGAGTAGTGTTTCCATTTCAGTGTATGGTAGAGGGAGATTTACTCAAAAGAGACCCCCAATATTCTGTGATCATTCTCACTAGGACAAAATGATCTGAACGAAACATTGCGCCACGTGCTTCTCAGTATATGGAACGGCGACATGATACGTAAATTTGCCCTTTTTGGACATGTTGAATAAGATCTTACGGCTTTCTGTGCTTAGTGTCTCAGAGGTTTCGTAGACGATTGCTCCAGACAACAGTGCTAGTCATCGATTGGTTTTGTGATATTATTGGACGGCCTCCGCCATGAGAAGATATCAAGGATCCCATCGTTCCCAGTTACCATACCATCTGCTGAATAACACTACTTGAGAGTATGTCATGAACACCATCTGACGTCCCTTTGGTGACCCAATAGGCTCGTATCTTGAAGATGCGCTGCTCAACCCTGATGAGAGGGGGTATGCACTGGTAGTCACAAACGTTGTGACTGCCTCATTGATCCGACACAGGGGCATTCCAGCTTGTTTGATACTCTCTATACTCCGTATATGTAGTTTCATTCAGATAGTTTTGTACTAGCGAGAGTTATTACAGAATATTTGGGGCATCCTTCGAGTGAATCTCACAGATCACTGGTTCCAAGGTAGCACAGGAGAGCCACTCTCTTTGTACAAACTGTAGCGGCGAGTGTGAGGGCTCGTTCACACGGGGCAAGAGGGGCGGATTTTGGCACTGAATCCTCCTCAAAATCCGGCCCCTCACAATAGAGGTCTATGCAGACCACTAGCGTTCATTTTTCCGCTAGTGGTTTGTTCCCGCTAGTGCAAAAAAAGAAGCGAGCTGCCCTTTCTTCAGGTGGATTCTGTGGCTGATCCAGCCACAGCGTCCGCCTCGTGGCAGCAGCCTCCAGACTAGGCCCATTCATTTGGGCCTACTCCAAGTGGGAAGCTGCGACTGTCAGAAGCCACGACAGGCGCATTTTGGTCCTATTCTAACGCAGCTTCCCACGTCCTAATCAGGACCAAAATATGCGGTCCCGTACCCTGTGTGAAAAGGGCCTAAGTACTAAAGCACTGCCCCATATAAGTCTATGGGGCAGCTCTCCCACACTGCCACCGTACTGGTAATCTGAAGGAATCATGGATGTTGGACCCCTGCAGACCCACTATTGATGGCTTATCGGGCCCATCAATCCTAGAAACCAGATAACCCCTTTAACTCTTAGGCTCGATTTAGACTACTAATGTCCAGGTCAGGGGCATTTTCATGGCCACTTTGCCTCCAAGGTGCATCCATTTTCATGGATCCTTTGTAGTCTTTAGTCTATTGAAGACTCAGAAAAAAAAAAAGACAAAAATAGGACATGTCCTATTTTCTATGGTCTGTTAATCTATTTATTTGCACTAATCACCTGATGAAGGGATATGCCAATCCTGAAATGCGATGTGTTGAAAGTGGCTTAATAAAGGATTGTCTTCAAGTCTACCTCCGGTAAGCGCGTACGTTTTCTATTTAGTATTGGAAGTATTTGGTCCCTTTTATTGTATCTGAAAACAGGACGGTCCAGGAATGTCATCCATTTAAGGCCCTATAAGGGCTAGTTCGAGCGAGGATAAACCTCGGGCATTTTGGTCTTGATTCTGATGCAGGAAGCCGCAACAGAATTGGACCAAAATGCGCCTGCCACGACTTCCGACAGTCGCAGCTTCCCCCTTCGGAGTAGGCTCAAACGAATGGAGTCCGCCTGAAGAAAGGGCAGCTCGTGTCTTTTTTCCATGAGCTGGAACATAACGCTCACGGAAAAAAGACATCTAGCGGGCTACATAGACTTCCATTGTGAGGGGGCGGATTCTGAGCTGGATTTGGTGTCAGGATCCGCCCCCTCTTACCACGTGTGAATGAGCCCTTACATGGGCCCACTAATGGACCGATAATTGAAAGTAAGCGTTAAACACATTTTCCTGACAACTGGCCCATGAAAAGTGTTTGTGATCATCCCAATTGTAGGGTGAACTATATAATCTGAATTCTTGTGCTGCACCAGTACTCTGGAGTGCACTACCCTGGACAATCAGATTAAATCTCAACATGTACAGGATTAAGTGTACCCTAATAAAAAAAAAACTAAAAAATAAAAACTCTGGACTAAACAATGAATATGATAAGAGGACATGAATGAATTTTACAGTTCAGAAGTCGCAGGAAATTGGGCTGACAGGACTGAAGTAGTCGCATTAGAGAAAAATATAAACACAGTCATATCTGAATAAGCCCTTGACAGAGAACAACTTCAGTTTATACTTAGTAGACAAATTTTTCATTTTTAGGGGAAATGCTCTCCAAGAGTTTTCCTCAGACTATGTGCAGTCACATCCAACGATTCATGGAGGGGCTACACGCTCCCCGGTCCCATTGTTAGCAATTATACCATAATCAAAGGGCGCGTTTCCTCAAGAAGCCTTCATTTCCACTAATTTCCTTTCATTTGTTTCCCAAACATTCCACATTTTGGTTGAGATTACAGAGAACACTGGAGGACAAGAGGCAATATTAACCATTTGAACAAAGAAACATTGTTTGTTTTTTAAAGAACCTATAAAAAAATGTTCTGAGTTTTTATTTTTACTACATATACATGTGGCTGTGGTACAAGGATGCAGTCATGGTAAAGGCCAGGAGGAAGTCATGGGCAAAAGTCAAGAACAAGAAAAGTCAACCATGGCACCCCCCTGTCTGTACATGAAAGGTCTGTCTCCTTAAAAGAAATGTTACCCTCTCCTACAGCAGACACAGATGGCACAGTCTCTAGCTGCCAGGGTAATGCTTTGCTGAGCCATCATCAGATTGCTTTGCTGACTATTAGAGATGAGCGAACAGTGAAATATTCGATATTCGTTTCGAATAGCCCCTCAATATTCAACTATTAGAACGAATATCGAACCCCATTGTAGCCTATGGGGAAAAATGCTTCGTTTGCATGCATGAATGCATCTCTGGTGTAGCAGAGCTCAGCGCACAGCCAGCTCTGCTACATCTCTGGCGTAACAGAGCTCAGCGCACACTCAGCTCTGCTACATCTCGGGTGTAGCAGAGCTGTGCGCTCAACACTGCTACATCTGAGATCTCTGCAATACCTTGCACAAACTATGGACAGGTGTGGCGCTGTTTTTAGAAGAAGGAAGCCATTTTTATTTTAAATCTTGGACAACCCCTTTAGCATAATCTATACATTGCTGAAAAATTGATGTGGAAAATAGAGATTTTTTTTAAAGATGCATGCGTTTTTGAAAAATGTAGCATGCCAAATGTTACATCTTTCCCATAGACTTATATGGAGGCACACAAAAAATGCAGAAAAAAAATGCAGAAAGTGGCAGAAAAGATTTTCTACTGCATTTTTGTGTGGCCGTAGCCTAAGGCTAAGGACCCACGTTGCAGAAACGTAACTTTGTTGCAGTTTTTTGAGCCAAGGCCAGGAGGGGAATGAGTACAAAGGATAAGTATAAGAACTTCGTAGGTTACTTCCCATTCCTTTTGTAGTCATTTTTGACTTTGACTCAAAAATTGTGGCAAAATCTGCAACAGAAAACGCAATGTGGGGCCTTAGCCTAAAAGAGTTGTCTGGAACTAAGATATTGAGCTCCACTTCCTCTTTTCAGTCAAGTGACACCACGTCCACTGGTGACACGGCCATGCTCTGGTTCAGCCCCGTTCAAGTCAATGAGGCCGAGTTGCAATACCAAGCACTACCACTATAGAGGCTGCAGCAATCCATAGGATAGTCCAGGAAAACTCCCTTTAATATGACACAATGAATCTCTACCCACCATAACACAATCATTGTGTAGTCTTGGCCACTTCAGTGTACATGGTAGAAAGGCAAATCTACTTACTAAATGTGTTCTGCTATGCGGTTTGTGGGTTGAAATGCACATGGTCCTGTGCATGAGGAACTACGTGGGGAGGGGGGCGCTAGTCTGTAAAATAAGTTAGGGCGTCAGAAATACTTACTTTCTTTTAAGAAAAACCGCCCTAATAAATCTTTCTGTATAAACAGTTTTACCAGTCCAACAAAAACATAATATTTTTTTTTTCTAGATAATTTTTGGGAAAATGATATTTGTATTAAATATGTAATATATCTCCGGGAGCCAAAACTAAAGTCAAAGAAGTTTTATTGCCATAACTATATACACATAAATGACTGCTTAAAATGGAAATTTAATTTCACATCCTAGAAAAAATTTTTTAGAATAATGAAAAACAAAAAAAATTAATGAATTTTACTTTGTGCCAGTCCATAGACTTTGTTGAGCGGTTGACAATCGGGAGGTCTCAAAAGGTTATTTTTCATCATTTTTAGAAACAAAAGGAACGTCGCCCGGGTAGGTCAAGGCCAAGAATAAACCACATCACACAGTAAGACGTCAACGCTTTGCTTGATTTTACAGAATTCCTGCTCGTACCTGCCAGACTACATGGGGGGGGGGGATGACACACAGGTACAATTTACAAAAACAGCTAAAAATATGTTCAAAGTTGTGTGTAATTATGTGTAACAGGACCCCGGGAGATCTCCGATATATCTCTGATCTGAGCCCAATGTCACAACCACAGAGGAATGTAAAATGGAGTGATAGTGATGGATGGATGGTTCGGTATTGGAGGTTTGTTTTCTTGTAGGGCTACATTATGATAGTGAGCGCAGCTCTGGAGTATAATACAGGATGTAACTCAGGATCAGTACAGGATAAGTAATGTAATGTATGTACACAGTGACTGCACCAGCAGAATAGTGAGTGCAGCTCTGGAGTATAATACAGGATGTAACTCAGGATCAGTACTGGATAAGTAATGTAATGTATGTACACAGTGACTGTACCAGCAGAATAGTGAGCGCAGCTCTGGAGTATAATACAGGATAAGTAATGTAATGTATGTACACAGTGACTGCACCAGCAGAATAGTGAGCGCAGCTCTGGAGTATAATACAGGATGTAACTCAGGATCAGTACTGGATAAGTAATGTAATGTATGTACACTGACTGTACCAGCAGAATAGTGAGCGCAGCTCTGGAGTATAATACAGGATAAGTAATGTAATGTATGTACACAGTGACTGCACCAGCAGAATAGTGAGCGCAGCTCTGGAGTATAATACAGGATAAGTAATGTAATGTATGTACACAGTGACTGCACCAGCAGAATAGTGAGTGCAGCTCTGGAGTATAATACAGGATGTAATTCAAGATACTACACGATAAGTAATGTAATGTATGTACACAGTGACTGTACCAGCAGAATAGTGAGCGCAGCTCTGGAGTATAATACAGGATAAGTAATGTAATGTATGTACACAGTGACTGTACCAGCAGAATAGTGAGCGCAGCTCTGGAGTATAATACAGGATAAGTAATGTAATGTATGTACACAGTGACTGCACCAGCAGAATAGTGAGTGCAGCTCTGGAGTATAATACAGGATGTAATTCAAGATACTACACGATAAGTAATGTAATGTATGTACACAGTGACTGTACCAGCAGAATAGTGAGCGCAGCTCTGGAGTATAATACAGGATAAGTAATGTAATGTATGTACACAGTGACTGTACCAGCAGAATAGTGAGCGCAGCTCTGGAGTATAATACAGGATAAGTAATGTAATGTATGTACACAGTGACTGCACCAGCAGAATAGTGAGTGCAGCTCTGGAGTATAATACAGGATGTAATTCAAGATACTACACGATAAGTAATGTAATGTATGTACACAGTGACTGTACCAGCAGAATAGTGAGTGCAGCTCTGGAGTATAATACAGGATGTAACTCAGGATCAGTACAGGATAAGTAATGTAATGTATGTACACAGTGACTGCACCAGCAGAATAGTGAGTGCAGCTCTGGAGTATAATACAGGATGTAACTCAGGATCAGTACAGGATAAGTAATGTAATGTATGTACACAGTGACCACCAGCAGAATAGTGAGTGCAGTTCTGGAGTATAATACAGGATGTAATTCAAGATACTACACAATAAGTAATGTAATGTATGTACACAGTGACTGTACCAGCAGAATAGTGAGTGCAGCTCTGGAGTATAATACAGGATGTAACTCAGGATCAGTACAGGATAAGTAATGTAATGTATGTACACAGTGACTGCACCAGCAGAATAGTGAGTGCAGCTCTGGTGTATAATACAGGATGTAATTCAAGATACTACTGCCTTTGTACTATTAATCAGCATCTCCTATTAGATTATTTCCAGTATTTTATATAAATGTACAGTATATTACGGTATTACCTCTCAGTCTCATGATGCAGTATGTAGTGAATTGGTCCGTAGATCTAGTTAATTCATATTTATGTTATACACAGGAAATCTGTCCGGCTGCCAAGGAGCAGTCAGGAAGCTGATTGAGAATGATAAAGTATGCACGGCTTAGATGGTTTCCCTTATAATGAGCAAAATCCCAGCTATGAGATCCAGTTTCAACCCTCAGCGGCTGCAGCAGGAAGCGCCGATACCTTATTAATAACCGCAGAGGATGAAATATAGAGATTGGGGTAAATTGATGTGAAAAGGCCAATATCGACGTTATCTCACAGGCCATTTGTTTATGTCATAGCCTTATTGTTTCTACACATACCGAAAAAGAAATAATGCATGTGAGGCTGATAAATCACATGTAATGGATCAAGATAAAATCAGAAAAATGTGTTTTTTCATTATAATCAAAAGAAAAACATTCCACAGACGTGAAGGGGGGGGGGATTTCACTTAAAGGGGGTTTCCAGTCTGAGGGCTAATTTTGATACTAATGACTTATCCTCGAGATAAATTGGTAAGGGTTCGACAACGGCCCCCACACTGATCAGCCTCTGACTCTACAACCTATATTGGAGACATAGTAAGAAGCAGAAGGCTCTGTCCACTGTATAGCGGTGGTGCAGGAATTCAAGTGAATAAGACCAGAGCTGTAATACTCTTATCAGACTCCCACTGAACTAATAATGATGGCCTATCATGAGGATAGGTCATGAGTATCAAAAATGGCCACAGCCCAGAAAACCCCTTAAGGCCGGGGCTCCGTGGGACAAACGCCACGATTCTGCCGTGGGAAAAATCACAGCGATTTACAGTAACGACAAAGTGGATGGAATTCTAGGGAATCTTATGTCCACTTTGTGGTAAAAACCGCAGTGCGGGCACGCCGCCATTTCTAAAATAGTAAATCGCAGCATGTCAATTATATCTACAGAAATGCCAGCGGTTTCCCCATAGGTATAACTGAAACAGAAAGTCTGCAAAGGAAATCTCTGCAAACTTTCTGTCTAAGGCGCTGGGGGAAGAACTATGATGCGCTGCCACCGCGGTTTTTCCTGCAGCGCTTTTTTGCTGCGGGACGACTGGTGGTGATCAAAACAGTATGTGAATGGCCCCTTACTTGGCAATCTCGCCACGCTGCTCCTGCTCTGCTGCTCCCTGTGTTGGGCCCCGGCTTGTTCTTGACCTCTAAACCTACGCTGGCCAGGCCTAATCTCTTGCCAGGGCCAGACACCATGCACCTACTCTGCCAGCCAAGACTTCAGCCCGTGCCTGACTACTACTAACAACCTGGTGGTCTCCGGCAATAAAGACCAGATCCCTACATGGGCTGAGAACCTGGGGATCACATAGACAATGCCCTCCAGAGTACTCAGGGGTGTTTTGTTTTGTTTTATTAAAGGCCTTACTCTTTAATATGTGATCATTCCTGATGACATAAATCAGTATTTGACAACTTAGCATAGTCTTTTTTTGGGGTAGGTGAATACTCAATATATTCAGAGCACGTATGACTAATGTATAAACTTAGCAGTGTGGCGTCATCCCATTAAGAGCTATATCGGACGCAAGCAAAGTTTTTCTAATCCACCTGTCATTATGTGTAGAAAGCTTGTAAACCTGGCATAGGATTTCATTTCATGGGGAGAGGCTATATTTTACCTCTGGTCAGTGTATCTAGGGGGTATAGGGAAGCCAGGGGGGTGGGGGTCACAGCTCTGCTTATTTTTCACAGGTATGTGTACCTTATAGCGGCAGCGTGCATGAGGCCTAGGGTTATTGGGCTGGGTTCACATCACATGTGTAATGTATGTTTAGTATGTATGCTGAGAAAGCTTCGCAGGCACACGCTAAAGACATTTATAGGGCAGGACTTTTCTCTGCTTTTTTCGGGGGGAAACCCAGCAGACCTGCAGAAACGAAACCCTAATGCAGGTGTGAATCCAGCATAATGGAGAATACACTGACCCATTCTTTTGCTATGACCCGATACACGGACGTTCATTATCATGGATCCATTGGGGGATGGGGGGTTGTTGCCCCTGAGGCAAGACTCTGGACAGGTCCTATTCCTATGTATTTTGCCATCAGTGCTCTTTAATTGTAAGGTATAGGTCCAACACACAAATATCATCCATCAGGGAGCCATATATACACATGTCCGTGTGCATGTAGCCTAAGTTTTCCAGTAATTACATATTGATGGCTTATTCTTAGAATACGTTAGGAGTTTTGGTTAGTGGGTATGAGCTACCTGGGACCTCCACATATCAGTTGCTTGAAACAGAACCACTACCACCTCACAGGCTTGTGACACGACCTTCATACTGCCAATTTGAAGCTCAGTCCCATTCAAGTGAATGGAGCCAATTTGCAACACCAAGTATGGCCACTATACAAGGTACGGCGCTGTGCCTGGTATTCAGTGAAGCACTTACCTGAATGCTGCAATCGCTTTAAACAGCCGATCGATGGGGACCCCAGGTGTCAGACCCCCCTAATCTGATCCTAAGGATAGGACAGCACTATTACAATCACAGAAAGCTCCTTTATCTCACATTTGTTCCTCAATCACAGCCTAACGGCTGAACGGATTTTTTGGAAATTTCACACAGAGCTATATATTGGCCAGGAAGGAAACATAGCCTACTCTAAAAGTGGGTCACTCACCCCAAATCGCCACCACGACCGTGAAAAGTTGGCTCTGGCTCCGCTGTAGGACCTGCCGTGACGTCAGCGCCGGTATTTCAACGCACCTCCTATTGGTGCATGGTGGTGTGTGGGCGGGCTATGGAGCCAGCGCAGCGGACCCATATGTTGGCGGCGAAATGTGGGCGTGGCGAGGGACCATGTACACTCTGTTGAAAATGGCGGCTGCCCGCATGTTCCGAGCTCCCAGCCCTGAAGCGGACAGCCGCATGTCCCCGCATAGTGTACGGCCTGGAAACCAGACATCTCGGGCATGAGCGCACACGACGGCTGATCGTGCGGCCACAACACACACACTTCCAGAGCATCCCCATGGTGAGTGCAGCGGGTCGATTGGATGGGGGGGGGGTCCGGGAGGGTGCTTTGAGAGGGGGGCGTTAGGGTGGGATAGGGAAGAGGTAGTGAGGCCACCCAGGGGAGTTGGTATGTGTAGTACTGGCAGGGGACGTTGTTGCATGCCGCAGCCAGGTACTGGATGCTGTGCGTGGATGGGAGTGGCAGACTTGGGTGCGGCACAGCGAGGAAATTTGCTCGGCGATGCCGCGCATGCGCAGGGAAGGCAGACAGGTGCGCGGGGGAGTGTGGGCCCATGTAAGAGGTGATTGGCGCAGGGAGTGAGGGCGGCGCGGACTAAGTCGCGGGTAATTCTAGTATATACATAAAAGTGAACAGAGCAATGGATGAACTTATGCACCAATATTACATACACATTCATTACGCCCCCTGTGGGTAAGTCTTCATGCACACCACCATGTGCATTGTCAGTGTACCAGCTGTGTTTTTCACGGTTAGTAAACTGACCCTATATGGGACAATGACCGACAATGCCTGTAAAAGCCTGCGGAATATGATGGTGCTATACAAGAAAGCAATATAAATAAGGGTCCTTGTCCCACACTACCACGGACTCCGCACAAATACGGTCGTGTGGCGGGAAAAACACATATATACCCAATTTTCCAGGTCCGCATTCTTGACCCCTCTTGTGACATTTGCCTGTGTGGTCCCAATAGGGTAAAGAATAACATCCACGTCTTAGGGTTCCTGGGACCTGCTGAGTAATACTGAGCGGATCAAATTCTAAGAGAACACGAAGACCCCGAATGGCTGGGATATTATTCCTGAGCAGGCGGTATTTCCAGAAGGACATTACACCCGGAGTTGCCAATTATCGGGGTCACTGGCTTGTCTCCTGGATAATCCAAAGAACAATACAGGAAATCCTACACAAAGAGGCGTCCGACCTAGGACCGTAGCTCCGAACATAGACGATGGGTATGATAGGAAATGAACATCGTAGATCTGTCATCACGATGCGTGTGCCTTACAGGAAGCCTCCATGTCTAATCCCATTATTCCGGCTCTCACTTCACATCTCTCTGGCTCGCACCTCAAAGTATTTTCACATCAAAGACATTACAAGTAACCAGAAAAAACTCCCAAAGTGCTCGGCAGATGTGCATTACCATAAGACAAGCAATTACTATCACGACCGAGAACCACAGTCAGGTCTTTACAAGTCGAGATTTAAAGGGGGATTCCGGTAACAAGGAGTTAAAAAGGTTATCCACATTATACAATGGACGATCAATATTAGATCTGTAGGGGTCTGACGCAAGGGACCCTCGTAGCTCACTGGTACCAAGGGAATGTGGGAGAACCGCGCTGTATGACTCCCCATACAAACTGTATCAGTGAGTGTAAGGGCTAGTTCACACGGGGCAAAATGGTCATTTTGCCCCGTGCCAAAATCCTGCCACCTACCATTGAAATCAATGGGAGCCGGTTATTTCCTTTTTCCGTGAGCGGTTTGTTCCCACTCGCGGAAAAAAGAAGCGAGCTGCTCTGTCTTCAGGCGGATTCCGCCTCGCGGCACCACCCTCCAGACTAGGCCCATTTATTTGGGCCTAATCCAGAGCGGAAAGCCGCAACGGGATACCAGTGCAATGCACGTGTTCACGCGGAGCCCTGTGTGAACTAGCTCTAAGCACTGCAGCGATGCCACACTGAAATCTATGGGACAGAACTATCGGCCATTGCAGTTTGTGTGAGGAGTGAGCAGTTCCTTGGTATCAGAGATCTGTGGGGGTCCCCGGTCAGACCTCTGCAGATCTAATAACCCATAATTAGGGGTAACTTGCAAATTGGTGGGCTTCAACTGCTGTGACCGTCACCACAAGTTGGAATGAAGCGGCAGGATGGAAATGTGCCGCCCTGTAGCCTCTTCACCACTCACCAAGCACAGCGCCTTACACTGTAAAGTGGCTGTGCCTAGCATTGCAGCTCCTCTCCATTCACTTGAATGGGACTGACCTGTGAATAGGTCATTTGACCAATGAATATGAACAGGGAGTGCCGCTGATCGAGAGGGGTCGCAAGTCTCGGACTCCCCACTGATCTGCAATTCATGACCTGTCCTAAGGATAAGTCCTTCAAAACCCCTTTAAGCCTCTTGTACATTTGGCTCAGCCACATAAGCACGGAGCCCTACAGATTTTAGAAGTGAGCCATACAGTGCCCATACATGCTCTGCATAGAGAGATATCCTCCCCCAAAGGAAATGCTTCTAGAGAGAACACCTCCGTGGGTACAAAATAGGATGGAGCTCGCCACTACTTTTATTTTGCCATATTCATAAGGAATCCGAAAAGACAAAAGTTCTCTGTGTGCCACCACAGGCCTACGGAGGTAAGGTAGGGGGTTCATAGGAAGTCCTAGAACAGCTGTCACATTGTGCTTCGCCCTGACCCCCTCCACTGCCTCCTCCAGAACACAGCAGGTCTCTTAAGGGGTCAAAGTCTCTCTGATCTGCTTTATTTAAAGAGACCCTCCCCCATCACTCTGGGCACGCTCAACAAGGTCCATTTTTTCCCTACACGGTGGTAAGGGATGCTACTGTCCTACGGATAGGTCATCAGTATCAGATCAATGGGGTCCAATGCCCGGAGCCCCCATTTACTAGCTGTTCTCAGCAGAGTAATGGAGTAGGAAGCGGTCACTGCAGCTTAGCCATACCTGCCAACTGTCCCTGGATTCAGCAGGACAGTCCCGGATTTCGGGTGCTGTCCTGGTCAGAAGGAGGTTTATCCCGAGGCAGATGAGTTGAATACAGTGATGAAGAAGGGTGCGATCCGCTCCCAGTTTCATCATTCGCCCCGTCTCTGCTACTGGTGTCTTGAAAGCCATAATTGTGATGTGGTGATGCTCAAAACCTCCAGGACCAGCAACATTGGAGAAGAATGGCAGGGGAACGCGCGAGATCAGTATTAGTTTTTTGGGGCTTTTTTTTTTTTTTTTTTTTTTTTTTTTATTTATTTGCTCCAGAAGCGGGTCATTATGCTACGGGGACAACCAGAAGGGGACATTATAGTGTGAGAGCGACAAGATAATGGAGGGGGTAAATGGAGGGGGATATTATACTATGAGGGCAACTGGAGGGAGACATTATAAAGCAGAGACACACAGGTCAGAGCCACTATCGGGGCATTATATTTTGTGGGGCACAAAGAGAAATAGATGGGAATGGACAGAATCAAAATGGAAGTGGTTGGATCCACGTTCAGTCCTTTAAACGTTGGGTGATACGGCTTAGCTCCCATTAAAGTGAATAGGAGCTGATCTGTAGTACCTGGTCTGGCCACTACACAGAGAACGGAGCTGTTTGCTTCCTGTTCCATTCCTCTACTGAGAACAGCTGACAAATAGGAGTGCAAACAATTTGACAGTGACAACTTCAGGATTGGCCAACACACAATGCTGCGGGTACTTTGACATAACTTATATGGGTAGGGGGTACTGGGCTCTGAAACACAACATTAACCCTTTAACTGCCAATTTATTTATTTCCAATAATATGGGAACTGCACCGTGAAAATGACCTTGTGTGCGCAAGGCAATGCATGCATGTGATCAGTTTATCATGTTCGACATCCTGCTGGAGCATGTGAATGTCCTGACAGATGGCGTTTGTAGGCGGGTTAAAGTACCCCTACCCCAATTGAGGATCATGGCAGTTAATAGGTTAAGGTACATAATTAGTTATTGTTATTATTTTGGCTCTTTTTACACCCTCATTCCATGCACCACGTGTATAATGTTCCCATGACTAATCTCCTAATCCATACATTAGGTATATACTACGTTTCTGGGGTCTGGTTTTACTTGGCGCGCTGTACGCCATGTGCCTGACACGTCTCCTCTTCTGTATGTTTATGTCTGGGTCTGGCACCCAGCTCTGCCTTGTGTTCATTCATTTCGGCGCACTCGCCATTGTTTACACTGCTAAGTACATCATTTAGCTGCCGAGCATCATGAGAAGGCACAAGAGGACGCCATGTGCGATCATGTTACGGGATACATACAGGCGAGGATTATACAATGCCCCCTATAGAAGGCTACAACCTCCATGCTGCCCAAAATGTGTGGGTACCAAGAGCATTCACTGGAGTATTGACCCGCTCAGTACAAGCCATCGAAGCTCGTCTGCCATCATCATACATTACGTAGGGATATGGGATTTTAGGATTGTTCTCTCACTGAAATGAATCCGGACGGTGATCACCATGGATCCAGCCTCACTATACACTTCCTCTACTAGAATAGTAATATAATATGGAGGCTCAGTGGTTAGCACTGTTGCTTTGCAGTACTGGGGTCATGGGTTCAAAACTGACCTGTGTTTTGTGTTGTTTTCCTCTCACACGCCAAAAATATATGGATATGTACAATGACATCCCATCGGGATAAGCGCCTTCACAACACTCCCTGTGCTATAAGAAAAGCGCATTACAAAGGTCTGTCAAAACAATGCAAAAATGTCAGTCCACGTAACAATGCAACAATGTCAGTCCGCGAAACAATGCTCACCTAGTGGAAAAGTCACTTGTGAAGTCAATAGGAGACATCTGATGGATACAAAGGGAAAATAATTACTGGGGCACGATGGTAGAGTTATTACCATCAAGGACACCAGGGAAATTATTTCTTTGGGGGGGGGGGGGGGTATAAAGCGAGTATTATTACCTTGACAAGACACACAGGGGTCACTACTACTTTGCAGAGACACAAGGGGTCCCTATTACTTAGTAGGGATAAAAATGGGCACTAATTTGCAGGGACACACAGGGGTCACTATTACTTTGTAGGGACACACAGGGGTCACTATTACTTTGTAGGGACACACAGGGGTCACTATTACTTTGTAGGGACACACAGGGGTCACTATTACTTTGTAGGGACACACAGGGGTCACTATTACTTTGTAGGGACACACAGGGGTCACTATTACTTTGTAGGGACACACAGGGGTCACTATTACTTTGTAGGGACACACAGGGGTCACTATTACTTTGTAGGGACACACAGGGGTCACTATTACTTTGTAGGCACACACAGGGGTCACTATTACTTTGTATGCACACAAAGGGGTCACTATTACTTTGTAGGCACACACAGGGGTCACTATTACTTTGTAGGGACACACAGGGGTCACTATTACTTTGTAGGGACACACAGGGGTCACTATTACTTTGTAGGGACACACAGGGGTCACTATTACTTTGTAGGGACACACAGGGGTCACTATTACTTTATAGGGACACACAGGGGTCACTATTACTTTGTAGGGACACACAGGGGTCACTATTACTTTGTATGCACACACAGGGGTCACTATTACTTTGTAGGCACACACAGGGGTCACTATTACTTTGTAGGGACACACAGGGGTCACTATTACTTTGTAGGGACGTACAGGGGTCACTATTACTTTGTAGGGACACACAGGGGTCACTATTACTTTGTAGGGACGCACAGGGGTCACTATTACTTTGTAGGGACACACAGGGGTAGTTTGCTACAATGTACCAGTGCAGGTAAAATATACCAGTCCGGAGTCTAGGCTTCTTAGATCACAAACCTAGACATTTACACCGATATTATCAAACTTATTGATTTCTTTGACTTTCAGTAACATATTGCACGGATCACTGCTCATTTTGTGTGTCGTGAATTTCACCGTATTCTCCCACTGAAGCATAAAAAAAAACACCAAATAACCTATACAGCAATACAAGACTAAGTACTACTATGATCCCCAACTCTGTGCTGAAGGGGTTAAGGAGGAAAATACTATAAAACACAATTTCCACAACATGATTTTATTGCTCCTTTAGATTAAGATCAGGTTTCTGCTTTATGTAACGAAATAGAAAACACATGCGCTTACATTAGGCTTCCGTCCCGCGCTGTATCCCATCTTTGGAATCAGATGTGATATAAGTGACTAGCGGGCGGCTCTGGACAGGAAGAGGTTACAGAGCTCTGGAAATAATAACTTAGGAGCGCCGTATAGCGGATTTACCTCCAATGGCGGATGTTATTACAGTCTGCAATACCAAGGATTAAACAACCAAAGGACATAAAAGCCATGAAAAAGTCAAAAACAACAAATAGAAAGGATACGTAGTTAATACAACTGGACAAGACGTAGTGACAAGTCGGAAGTTTTAATCGGTGGGGGTCCATGGGCTAAGAACCCCCCCCCCCCTTCATTGATAGAAACCCTGGGCCGAGCACTGTCCCTGTGATAGCTCTGCAGGAGTCGGTACAAGCAAAGCCAAAGGGGTGCGGCAACCAGTGGTGGTCTCAGGAGTGGGACCCCCACCGAACAAATACCATCTCTATACTGTATATAGCAGGGGCTCTCTACATTTTGATATTCCAGACCAGCAAAGACAACTGGCATCAGGGTGTTGCGTCTGGTCTGGAATATGTTGCATGGGTTCGGTCCAAAGTCTAATACACAGGTGTGATATAGGAATCTTATTTAGTGGCCCTATGTAGGTATCTGGTCAGGAGTTTGACTAATTTAGGGACCTATTTATTGGTGACCTATTCTTACAGTTGGGTCTGAAACCTGGGACCTCCACAGATCAGCCAACTGAAATGTCACAACGTTAGGGTGAACGCTACAGCGTCTTCTCTGAATACCAAGCAAAGTTTTGTACATAGTAGGGTCCGTGCTTTGTATTGCAGCTCAGCCCCATTGGAGCTGCTGTTGTATCATGTGACCAGTGAACGTGATGTTATCAGTACAAGGAGGTGGATAAATGCTGTGGCTTCTTCAACTATCTGATCAGCATGGGTCCCAGGTGTCATCATCCAACCGATCAGTTATCTTTGAGAGGTCATCACTATGTAACCTCCAAAGACTCCTTAGTAGTGGTTATGCAGGACTATAAGGGTAAGTTCACACTGAGTTTTTTTGTCAGGATTTTGAGGCCGTATTTGCTTCAAAATCCTGACCAAATCAATGGGAGTCGCTCAGGAACTTTTTCAGGGAGCCGGCTTGTGTCAGCTCCTGGGAAAAAAAAAAAAAAAGCAAGATGCTCAATCTTCAGGCCATTTCGCCACGCGATTTGGCCTGAAGACACTCCCTCCTCCGACTAGGCCCATTCATTGGAGTGCACGGCCGGATGCTGGTGCAGTGCACCGGCTTTCAGTCGCGGCGACCCGTCTTTTGGACCGGAACCTGAGGCGGTCTCTGCTTCAGGTTCCGGTCCAAAAAAACCCGTGTGAACTTACCCTTAAGTGACAAAATCAGGTTTTGCGTTTCTATATTGATTTGGGATTTTTTTGTCTTGTCGGTGTCCCAGTTCATTTCCTTCTAAATAATCTTATCTGTGACATGTCAGAAGGTAAATTTAGTGAGGAACAACCAAACCTCGAGTCTTCTAATTTGAGCTCTAGTCACACTTGTGTTTTTTCATCTGCTTCTGGTCCTGTTTTTGTTACAACAGCTGAGATGGGCATTGTATAAGTAGAGCTGGTACAGGATGGGAGGGTTTGTGAAAAATGCTAAACCCCACAGACTGCTGCGAGTTTTGATCCTATACTGAATTGGGTGGTAATACCAGCGGTGGATACTGTGCTCATGTGGTAATAACAGTAGGGGGTTGTGCCCGGGCGGTAAGCAGTGGGGGATATTGTGCTCACGTGGGGGGGGGGGGGGGGGGTTGTGCCCAGGTGGTAAGCAGTGGGGAATATTGTGTTCACATGGGGGGTTGTGCCCAAGTGGTAAGCAGTGGGGGATATTGTGCTCACGTGGGGGGTAGTGCCCAAGTAGTAAACAGTAGGGGGATGTGCCCAGGTGGTAAGCAGTGGGGGATACTGTGCTCACGTGGGGGGTTGCTTAACGGGTGGTAAGCAGTGGGGGGGTTGTGCCCGGGTGGTAAGTAGTGGGGCATATTGTGCTCACGTGGGGGGTTGTGCCCGGGTGGTAAGCAGTGGGGTGTTGTGCTCAGGTGGTAAGCAGTAGGGGATATTGTGCTCCCGTGGGGGGTTGTGCCCAAGTGGTAAGCAGTGGGGGGTTGTGTCCGGGTGGTAAGCAGGGGGAGATATTGTGCTAACATGGGTGGTTGTGCCCGGGTGGTAAGCAGTGGAGGATATTGTGCTCACGTGGGGGGTTGCTTAATGGGTGGTAAGCAGTGGGGGGTTGTGCCCAGGTGGTAAGCAGTGGAGGATATTGTGCTCACGTGGAGGTTGTGCCCGGGTGGTAAGCAGTGGGGGGTTGTGCCCAGGTGGTAAGCAGTGGGGAATATTGTGTTCACATGGGGGGTTGTGCCCAAGTGGTAAGCAGTGGGGGATATTGTGCTCACGTTGGGGGGTTGTGCCCAAGTAGTAAACAGTAGGGGGATGTGCCCAGGTGGTAAGCAGTGGGGGATACTGTGCTCACGTGGAGGTTGTGCCCGGTTGGTAAGCAGTGGGGGGGTTGTGCCCAGGTGGTAAGCAGTGGGGGATATTGTGCTCACGTGGAGGGTTGTGCCCAGGTGGTAAGCAGTGGGGGATACTGTGCTCACGTGGAGGGTTGTGCCCAGGTGGTAAGCAGTGGGGGATACTGTGCTCACGTGGGGGGTTGCTTAACGGGTGGTAAGCAGTGGGGGGTTGTGCCCGGGTGGTAAGTAGTGGGGCATATTGTGCTCACGTGGGGGGTTGTGCCCAGGTGGTAAGCAGTGGGGGATATTGTGCTCACGTGGAGGTTGTGCCCGGGTGGTAAGCAGTGGGGGGGTTGTGCCCAGGTGGTAAGCAGTGGGGGATATTGTGCTCACGTGGAGGGTTGTGCCCAAGTGGTAAGCAGTGGGGGGTTGTGCCCAGGTAGTAAGCAGTAGAGAGTTGTGCCCAGGTGGTAAGCAGTGAGGGATACTGTGCTCACGTGGGGGTTGCTTAACGGGTGGTAAGCAGTGGGGGGTTGTGCCCAGGTGGTAAGAAGTGGGGGATATTGTGCTAACATGGGGGGGTTGTGCCCAGGTGGTAAGCAGTGGGGGGCTATTCCTAGGTAGTAAGCAGTAGGGGGTTGTGCCCAGGTGGTAAGCAGTAGGGGATATTGTGTTCATGTGGGGGGTTGCTCAACAGGTGGTAAGCAGTGTGTGTGGGGGGGGGGTTGTGCCCAGGTGGTAAGCAGTGGGGGATACTGTGCTCACGTGGGGGGTTGCTTAACGGGTGGTAAGAAGTGGGGGATATTGTGCTAACATGGGGGGTTGTGCCTGGGTGGTAAGCAGTGGGGGTTGTGCCCAGGTGGTAAGCAGTAGGGGGTTGTGCTAAGGTGGTAAGCAGTAGGGGGTTGTAACCGGGTGGTAAGCAGTAGGGGGGCACAATCACTAATTACCGTTGTATTCAAACCTCATAACTAGGGCAGTGTAAACTGTAAATACATCCCAGGCCGCTGCTCCTCCGTGAAAAAGACATCACACAGAATGGCGGCCAAGAAAGCAGCTTTTCTGCCCAAGCATTTACTACATCTTATTAATGTACTTTCCATATGCCCAATGAACAGAAGCAAGTTTGTTATATGAGCACATGGTTTTGCCAAAGTACACAGGAGTGACGTGTATACGGGCCTGGAAGCTCTGATGTAACCTCTATGGCAGCAGGACAGTGACTCGGAGCCACAGTCAGAATAAATGTGCCCATTACTAGTGACGGATCTCATCTGAAAATGTAGGATTTGTACCCCAATTGGTAGAAGAAAAACGCTCAGAACGAATGCCAAATAGCACATAGCACGTCGATCCTCTGGCGCTCATTCATTTTTGTGTTAAACCCGTTTTCTTTTTGGTATCTTGTTCATTCCTCTGACTCATAAGTTTCCATTATCGATGGTGTATTTTTAGTTTACATGGGGATATGCTACCAACAAGAAATTTTTAGGCCATTTAGGACATCCTGCAGGTTCCAAACACTTTGCACTTTTTTTTCCCCGCAATGTGTGATTGGCTTTTATCGAAATCCCATCCATTTCACTGATACTGTTGGTTAGCTAAATGCAAGTGTATTGCAAAGTGTGGCCCCAATCCTAAAGAGATATTCCTACAAGGGATATGTATTGAATACTAAAAACCTACGGGGCTGCCAAAGCTCGGATGTTTGGGCCTATCCCCATAGACAATGGAGTGTTAGGCTCTATGCTGGATCACTAAAACTTCACATGGCAGTGAGCAAGAACATGGGGCCCTGTCCTAGTGTTTGTTGGGTTCCCAGCAATGGCTGGATGTGATAATTGTGGTCCATGAGGTTAAAAGCAGCATAAAACACCCCCCCCCCCCCAAGCTATTCCTGTGCCTGCCACATTGAGAATCCCTTACATGTCCATAAACCATCCACTTCTAAAAGTAGGAGAAGTTGGCAATCTTGGCAGTGTGCCAGTTGGCAAGCGATGGCGTTGTGTTGCCCACAAACCACAGACAGTTGTGCTCTGGTAGGGACAGGATTAGAACTGTACACAGATGGACGATGCCATGAGACAATGCCGTACCCAAGGAATACGTACATTACTTGAAAGACCCTTTAACTGGCGCACACGCACCAGAATGACCAGGCTAGCTCTTCTCCATCATGACCCAAGTCAATGTATGGAAGACCTTGAAGAACCCATCTTGGCAAAAGCAAAACCAGGGCAGCTGAGGACAAAACATGGAGATCTTTCCACTTTGTTCTTGGTAAGATGGTTTATACTTTTTTTTTTGGAAGCCCCAGCAGGCTGGAACATGCAAAAATTGCTGCAAAACTCACTTTCGGTTCTCTCCCCAGAAATCTTTTGTAAAAGGCGTGCTGCAGAGAAGCCAGAGTACACCGTAAGATGGTTTATTCTGTGTTTAATATACAGGAGAGTAATGATAGGATCTTTGGTAACAAGAACCATCTGGGAGATAAGTGCCAGGCCATCGTCCCTTTTCGGTTACCTTGAAGTGGTTTCTAAACATTTCCATGAAAATGGGAAAAGACAGACGATGATTAAAGGAAGAACCATTCACGATATGGACGGCCGTGCAAAACAAAGCTTAGGTTCCCCAATAAAATACAAGGACACGTCAGTCCGAAGCGGTGACAGTGTAGGGTCGGGGAAGATGGAGCTTTCACCAGTGTCAAACACTATATGCAATATGGAGTATGATGTTCACCTCAAAGGTAGACATGTCTCTAACATGCCTTTTTTACCATGTTAGGCTAAAGCCCCACGTAACGGGTCGCAGCAAAACAGCGCCGCTTGAAAAACCGAGACGGTAACGCTTCACTTTTTCCCGCAGTGCTTTTCACAGAAAGTTTCCTCTGAGGACTTTCGGCTTCCATTTTACCAATAGGGAAACCGCCGGCGCTTCCATAGTTGTAATTGATAGAGATGAGCGAACACTGTTCGGAACAGCCGTTTCGAACAGCACGCTCACAGCACGCTCCCATAGAAGTGAATGGAAGCGGCCGGCACGAGGGGAGTTAAGCAACCGGCCGCCGGCAAAGTGTACGTGCCAGGTGCTTCCATTCATTTCTATGGGAGCGTGCTGTTCGGATCGGCTGATCCGAACGGTGTTCGCTCATCTCTAGTAATTGACATTCTGCAATTTCCAAAACCGCACACTTTTAGAAATCGCAACGTGTCCGTTGTGCGTATTTTTCCGCAGTGTGTGGATGTCATTTTTTTTCGCTACGTTCCTGCCGCAACTAAACACTATCAATAAATAAAACAAAAAAAATAAAATAAAATACAAAAATCAATAAATAAATGTTAATAAATATCAATCAAGTTTCCTGCCATATATTGACAGATTTGGTAACGGTTCTACAACCACAATTATTTTTCGGTAAATCAGGTTACTACAGTTTCGGACCTCACCTATCCCAAGGATAGGTCATCGCTATTGAAAATCGCTTTAATAATTCTGGAGTATCCTGGGAGGTCCACTGCCGCGGTGCCAAGTACTGGCGTAGATTTCACTTGTAACCTACACCAGTTTTCCAAATTATAGATAATCTGATGGGCTAAGGCGCTTTGTCCCGGCCCACCTAGATCCCATCCATGTTCTGCCAAAGGTCCCAAAAAGTGGCGCACAAGCAGTAAACCAACAAAGTGGCACAAATCAGGAGCACGCGCCAAAGACGTGTCCAGTTTTCTGGTGTAGGTCAGTTAATAAATCCCCCCCCCCAATGACTATAATTACGAGACAAATGAACATAAGACGTACACACCGGATAATAAGGAAAAAATGGCAGCAATTATAAGATTAGGTCAGATAGATCAGCGTTAGTTCAGCCGTGTCTTGGCTCCGTCTATCAGGTCGGAATAATACTTCTTGCTGTTTACTGGATTATTATTCGGATCCATATGGAATTTTACTTTCCTGCCTCCTACTGGTAGAGGTGACTAATCATTGCCACGGAGGCCGAGATTTAGGACAGCGGATCGTATAACGCATCAGCGGCATGACAAAGTGGTCAGTCACTTGGCTTGTTCTCTTGGACTTCACAATGGAAGGCAGAAAGGAAGGAAAGCTAAAGCTCCCAGCCATTAATAAGTCCTCATCTGCTGTTTATTAGTTATATTAGCTCCTGGGAAAGCTGGGTGATCACTAGCACTGTCATTATAACAGTTCTAAAAGGGACGGTCACCCAGCTTTTCAAAATTCCTGATTGGCAGAATTGCCTAGATATGAAGCAGTACAATCCCATCCGTCGATATGTGTGCTTCTAGGAAAGCTGGAAGACAAGACACTATAGAGGTGTGTATGTATATATATATATATATATATATATATATATATATATATATATATATATATATATATATATATATATATAGGGATCAGTGGAGGTCAGACACCTAGGACCACCATAGAACAGCTGCAGAGGATGCCCCTTCCCTGTGCCGATGACGTCACATTTATTGGTCACATGGTGCAGCAGCAGCTCAGTTCCATTCAAATGAATGAGGCTGAGCTGCAATACCAAGCACAGCCACTATACAATGTATGGCGCTGTGCTTTGTATTCCGTGAAGAGGGGTTCATCCAAATGTTGTAGCCTCTTCAATCAACTGATCTGTGGTGGTCCCAGGTGTCAGACCCCCACCAATCACATCTTGATGCCCCGTCCTATGTATAAGGCATCAATGTGCAAGTCCTGCAAAATGTAGGCCCCAGGTAGCGAGCCGCAGCCATAAAAACGCTGGCGGAAATGCACTGCTTTTTTTTTCCCGTAGCATTTTTCCACAGTAGGTCCGTAGAGTTTCTTCTGTGGACTTGCTGCCCTTAGTATACCTATACACAAAATGTCACCTTTTCCGCTGCGGATTGGAAACACAAGTTCCCATAGTTGGGGTGTGTGTCATCCGGACTGGCCAAATGTTGTATCCCTTGGATATCCCCGCTAAATAATGACGGCAGCCTGGCTAATGAGTCATGGCCGAGCCGCAGCTCCTGACAGATTTGTGATTCTGCCGAGAGCTGCAAAACTTGGCAAAGCAACGGAGGATTAATTCTAGTATCTCGGAGCAGAACCCCTTACCCTTCCTCGGGCACCCACCTTGGCCGACACATCGATCAACATGAAGGTTATCTCACATTTAGGCAAAATTAACTTTATGGCCTTGAAACTTCTCCAAATCCGACATAATAAAAAGATTCATTATATAAATATTTTCAGTCGTCCCCGATGAGCGGAAATTTCCACTCCCGACATCCAATGTAACTTCTAAAATAAAAGTTTACACAAACAGCGAGACTAAGTAGTGTGTAACGTGCTCTGTCCTTCTGTAACCCCCACACATCGCCGGCCCCCCGAGCCCCCGGCTAGACATCGGCTGCATCCCGTGATGGACAACACAGAAAACGCCAGGTCTGGCTAGAAGAATACATTCATTATTGGAAGCGGAACCAAAGCGAGAGAATACAGAAGAGATCGCAGGAACTAGACAGCCGGGCACACAGACCCCTGCAAATGTGGAGGCACCCTGAGTGCCGCTGTGCCGAGCCCCCTATGGTGCAGTGTTATGGAGATAGGCTTTCTTAATCTCACCCACACATTGCAGAAAAAAAACACAGCATGTTCATTTTTCGTTTTTTCTGCAGCGTTTTCTAGCTGTATTTTTGCTACATGTGGCATTAGCCGGCTTAAAGGGGTTGTCCAGCGTTAATCTTCCACAGGATCCAGTTTGTGTGTTTGGATGTTTGATTCTCAATCACACAAAAACGGCTGAATGGATTTGGATGAAATTTGGCATATAGATTGCAAACTCGATTAACACATAGGCTACTTTTTATCCTGGTAAATGACATGGCTTCACGACTGTTATGAACTTATGTTCACATACTATATTACACTGCTCTTGGCAGCAGCTTATCTCAGGTTCTGACAAAGCCAGGTCTGTTATCTCTCTATGTAAACACACAGATAACCCTCAATGGATTGTGTACAAGCATTTGCATATTATCTGCTCCAGTGCTGACACACTGGATGGGAAAACACCTTTAATTCAAATTGGCAGTTTCTCAATTTTAAACATGCCGGGAAAAAGAAAATCTATTTTGTCGCTAACGAGAGCTATGAAGGAAGCCAGAAGTCACAGAATTCTCCTCAAGCGGAGCTGAGGGGGATCATCGCCACCAACAACACACTCATTATATGACGTCCCAGCGAGCTGCTGAGATGCCGGGACAATCATGGGCACAGCGCCATGAACGAATTCAGCAGCAGGCCAGCTTGACAGCTGTCGAAACACCGGAGCAGGCAGATCATCAACGCCAACAACACACTCATTATATGGCGTCCCAGCAAACTGCTGAGATGCTGGAATAATCACAGGCAAGGTGTCAGGAACAAGTTCAGCATCAGGACAGCTTGAGAGCTGCCGAAATGCCAGAGCAGGCAAACCATCGATGGCAGCAATTTGCTGAATATAGGTGGATCATCGACACCAACAACCCACAGACGAAGTCATGGACAGAGGCAAGTAGGTCATAAATACCTGATCGGTTGGGTCCCCCAGACCAATCAGCTGCACAGAGCCGCTTCCAGCAACCGTCCTATACACAATACAGGGCCTGACATGCATACGACCACTATACTGGGGACGGAACTTTCTGCTTCTGGCTCTGTATATAGGATGGGCCCCGGATTCGGCTCTGTACAGCTGATCGATACAGGGGCTGAATCCTGGACAACCCCTTTAATAAGTGATGACCTTAGATCATCATTTACAGTTCAGTGGGAGTCCAACACCGGTCAGGAAAACGTTGAAGCTTTGTCACATCTTAACTGGGGCAGCGCCATACATTGTATAGTGGCTGTGGCTGGAATTGCAGCTGAAGACAATCAGGACTGATAAACATGACATCACATGACTTGTGAAGGAGGAGTGGTGTCCAAGAAGGGTCGCTGCTGTGTTCCTGGGTGTCGGACCCCCACAGATCTTCTGATGTCCTATTCTAACAATAGGTCAACAATTAAAAAGTCCAGAAAAATCCCTTTAAACTGACATTACATTTTAGATACAACTTCTTTAAATTCTCAAAAAAATCCCTTTAACAATAGCTTCAAAAATAAACAACTAGCATTGCACCCCCATCCAACACACACAGGGGATTATTAATCAATGAGAAATCTTGGAATTTGGCCATTTTTTTGAGAAAAACCACAAATTGTTGTGTCTGAAGTTAATTATGAATCCTTACCATACAGAGACACGACACACCAGACTGGAACGTGGGGCTGATATAGAGAGAATTAGGCAAAGCACAAGGTCATAGATAGATTATAGATCCCTACTGTGCAGATCTACCTACAGCTTACTATTAGGCTCCTCCTAAAGTGGTCTACCAGGTCCAAAATCAGTCCCAAACCAACAACGGTGCCGTGTAGAGGTCTGTAAGAGGAGAAGAAACATACGGGCGTGACTACAAACTGATGAAGAAATTATTTAATCCACTAAATCGGCCTGCAAGTGCATCGGGGGTGGGGCCTGATATGCCTACAGGTACTGGTACTCTGCCCAACACATTATTGTCTTCTGTCCACGTCACCAGCTCACAAATTAGGTCCGCCCCCGGGGCACTAGCAGATTAAAGGGATTCTATCATTAAAATCACATTTTTTTTCTCGATCACACGTAGGAGTAGCCTTAAGAAACACCATTCTTCTCCTACCTACCTGCGCCGCCGTTCGGTAGAAATCGTTCGTCTGTATGCAAATGAGTTCCCTTGCAGCACTGGGGGCGTCCTCAATGCTGCGAGAGAAACCTCCAGCGCCATAGGGGCAACACAGTGGCTCAGTGGTTAGCACTGCAGCCTTGCAGCAATGGAGACCTGGGTTTGAATCTTGCCAGGAACAACATCTGCAAGGAGTTTGTATGTTCTCACCGTATTTGCATGGATTTCCTCCCATTCCATAAAGACATACTGATAAGGTGAGCTCACAATCTACATTAAAAAAAAAAAAAGAAAAAAAAAAAAAAAAAAAAAAACTCTCCAGCGCCGCCTCCATCTTCTTCAGGAATGGCCTCTCTGCGCGTCTTCTTCCGGAGCTGGGGTTCAATCTTCTAGGCCTCAGGCAGAGCAGACTGTGTAAGCAGCCATGTTCTTGTGGCCGCGGGCATGCGCAGTCTGCTCTGCCCAAGGCCTAGAAGATTGAAACCCAGCTCTGGAAGAAGATGCGCAGAGAGGCCGTTCCAGAAGAAGATGGAGGTGGCGCTAGAGAGTTCTCTTGCAGCATTGGGGACGCCCCCAGTGCTGTTTGAGTACTGAGGACCGCCACCAGTGCTGCGAGAGAACTCATTTGCATACCGACGAAAACTGGATTATATAGCGGCCCGGAGAAGACATCTAAAGGTAGGAGAAGAATAGCCTTTCTTAAGGCTATTCCTACGTGTGATCGAGAAAAAAATGTGATTTTAATGATAGAATCCCTTTAATTTGCACATCTGTAAAATAATAACAATTTCTGCATTGTACAGTAGATGTAGAGCTATGTTTCGGCTCCTATTAAAAAACCTTTTGTGGCATTAATGGGGTGTAATTCTGAGCCTCTGATTGGAGCTCTTAGTCACGCCCCCGCCCTTTTGACATTACAGAGGTTAAATAACACATCAGGCACCAAAACTAACTGCACTTGTTGCTCAGGTATGGCAGAGGCTACAGAGAAAATTCCAACTGTGCTGGAATCAGTGGCACTTAGCCTATTTGTTAAATATTATATATTTACAATATTCTCTAGCAGACATGGGGTTAACACTCTACTGACATCATAGTCTTATATTTTGGGTGCATGGGTGCGGTTAGAGTACACCATTTTAGAAATCTCCCTACATAGCTGTAACATGGAAGGTAACACCCACTCTCATGAATATAAATGAGTGACAGACACACACGTCGTCGTCGTCATCCATGAGGGGGATCCATGGGGAATCTATGGCAGGTCTGTCTGCCATCCCTCTCTGTCATCCTGGACAAGATGTCGTGAATATCCCAAGTCCACCAACCAGATGACAAGCATGAACCAAGCTGTAACTACAAGATATCCAGATGATTTAACTTCTCTGAAGATGTAAGCTATTGACAATTGACTGATATTTGTATTATTTGGACATTTTCCCTGTTCCTGTGTTTTCCTTCAAGATATTAATAAACCTCTACACTGATTTATAACAAGCTGACTTCTTCCTATCGTGGACAAGGCCAGGTCCGGATATTTAACAGTGGACACAAGTCTCACCGGCAAATACAAGATATTTAACACTATTAATAGATGCTAAAACTGGAATTGATAAAAGGTCCTCTATAAGTAGAAGAGTAGAGATGAGCGAACACTATTCGAAACTGCCGTTTCGAATAGCACGCTCCCATAGGAATGAATGGAAGCGGCCGGCACGCAGACTTTGCCGGCGGCCGGCTGCTTAACCCCATGCGTCCATTCATTCCTATGGGTGCGTGCTATTCGAAATGGCAGTTTCAAATAGTGTTCACTCATCTCTATAGAAGAAGAATCGCTGTCTACCCTAAAGGGAGTCATTAATGTGAACCACCAAATCACCCCAACCATGCAGATTGATTCAGGTAACCCTAAGCTATATAATGGTGTCTTCCTCTTGTGAATCACTGCCTCTATTGCCAAGATATTTTGTCAATATGCAAATGATGTCTTTGGAGCAACAAGGGCGTTGCCATTGCGCATGTTAATATGCATACTGGAAGAAATAGTGATATCTCGGCAATAGAGGCTGCAAATCACAAGGGAAAAACACAGTATAACTCAGGCCGCCTATCTGCCGGTGTTATATCGTGGGGTTTGCAGACACAATCCCTTTAAAAAAGGACAAAAGAGTGACACTAATCTCTGTACTTCCTATAGTGTCGTATAATAGGATCAATAGGAACGTTACTAATCACAAGTCGAGGAAACCGTTAGGAAATGAACATTGCAGCAAAGGCAATATCTGTAACCTGTGTGAGAATAAGTGATCTAGTCGATCAAACAGACATGCTTCACCTCCTAGGATGGGGCATTTCCAAGTGCTTTGACCCACAACCCCCCGACCCTTCCATTTGACCTCATTGTATATCACCTATATTCCATGGCATATACAAGTTCTTATCTCTTCCATGCGGTAGCGCTATGGTGGTTACGTACTTCCTCCATGGGGAATGAATGAACACTCCAGCGTGACCACAAATTCAAAGAAAACATTGTTTTGTTTTTTTCCTTAAAACCAAGCTTTTAGGCAAATTCTGCAACACAGCAGAAGCCGCAGACCTAGCTGCATAATCTCCATCTGTAATGTAAAAGTCCTAAGTGACCCCCAAGTCACGGCTAGAAATTACAATAAGTGCTTGAAAGCTTCCCGAGGATCCGGCTTCAATATCTTCTTATGAAATGTAACTTATAAAAAGGGATTTAAGTGTCACTACAAGGTAAGGCCATATTCACACTATCAAGAAAAACGTAGGTAAATACTGACAGAACAGTCCATTTTTCACGTCCAATTTGGGTGTCTCATAGACTTGAGTCCATTGACGGATCTGTGCGAACAGACAAAAATAGGACAGGACTTGTTCTATTTTTGGACCATCCGTTTTAAGACCGAGTTGACATCTGTGTCGGAGACCAATGAAACCACCAAAAATCGGTGGAGAAAAAGGACTTACAGTTTGGAACCGCCAGACACCATTAAAGTCAATGGGGTCCAGCAGTGTAGACTCTGTAGTAGTGGTCCGGCTCTCTGTCTAGGATGAGAGTAGCGGATGTTCATTGTAGAATGCAGACGGAGTCTCCTCTGGTGTCCATCGGCATTCACTCATGCTTTTTAAGAGAAAATCCAACAAACATGACAGAAGAAAGCGTCCCTCAAATTATTTACATTAGAGTCAATGGGAACGAAGAGAGATGGAGGAGGCTCTGTCAGTGTCCGTCAATATGTTGCTGTAAAAGTCCCATGCGCTCACCCCAAATTGGATGGGAGCAACCATAGTGTGATCATCCCCTAATTTTAAAGAAAGCCTATCAACAGCCCCGTAGATTGGGGAAAACACGATTTGATTCAGGTGCCCCTAGTTTTGTAAATCAGTGCCAAATATTGCCATTTTTGTCGATATGCAAGTGGGCACTTTGGAGCAATGAAGATGTTCCTGTTTACCTCTTTGGAGTAATGGCTACATCCTTGATGCTCCATAGAGCTGATTTACATATTGAAAAAAATGGCAGCGATTCACAAGGAGAGAATACTGTATGATTATGGTGACACTAACCTATCTATCTGCAGGGCTGGGGTGATATGCTGGTTCTGGTGACACTAACCTATCTATCTGCAGGACTGGGGTGATATGCTGGGTCTGGTGATAGTAACCTATCTATCTGCAGGGCTGGGGTGATATGCTGGTTCCGGTGACACTAACCTATCTATCTGCAGGGCTGGGGTGATATGCTGGGTTCTGGTGACACCCTCGCTTGAAGCTAGTAAGACCTAGCAAAATACAAAGAAACCTGTGGAACATTTATAGGGCACTTTGGTTCTTTGCTGGGTTACGTCCTTGTAAAAGCCCAAATAATATTACCATACAATGACCATAAAGTATCCCTGATACCAGATGGTTCCAGTGGACATACAAGAGACAATAGCTGATACAAGAGACAATAGCTGATGACTGGCTCCTGGAATCTATTTGCTAGTGAGCGGCAGGCAGGCAGGGAGGGGTGCTGAGCCACTAGTAACATTTCTACAAATCCTACACGGACCAGAACAATACCCTCTGATTCTAATACAAGTTGGGGCCATTGCTGGATGTTTCCAGATCAGAGCCATTATCTCCAGGATTTACTTCCAGGTCTGGTTGATTATTGTATTTGGGGGCAGAGGGGGGTTTGGGGTCACTGCTCTATACTACATGAACACGTCCAGCACCCTGCACATAACATATATACATAATATATCTGTACTAAGTAACACCAGCCAACATTAAACAGACTGAACGTCTAGGGTCCCAATATGACATCAGTGTCTGACTACTGGTGCCCCCACTGATCGGCTGTTTAAAGGGGCTGCATTCATCATGGACAGTCACTCCTTCACTGTTTATGTCGCACGCCATCTTGTTTCATAACAGCTATGCAATGTGGTTACAGACTAGTCCCATAGAATTGTATGGGATGAAGCTGTAGTTACATCATTTTACATACACAAGTGCTGCGGGTCCTTCAAATAGCTGGTCACTGGGGGTCCTGGGGTGTCAAACCCCTCTGATTGTTGATGTATCCTAAGGATAATGCTAAGTTGGCGTCAGTGTCTGAGTCTGCACCTCAGAGTCCGCCTGAAATCGGTGGACGAAAAAGTCCTGAATGCACAACACCCATCGGCCCCATTATATTCAATGGGATCCACCATTACTGCTATTATAGTGGTCCGACTGTCCGCTGTCCTGGTCCCCTAGTTCTGTGAAGACCCCTTTTCTAACCACTGGCTTAGAGAAGAGGGAGAATAACACTGGGAACCATACTATATCACAAACTACAACGGATATCCTACACCAGTGATGGTGAACCTTTTAGAGACCAAGTGCCCAAACTGCAACCCAAAACCCACTAATTTATTGCAAAGTGCCAACATGACAATCTAACCTTAATAATGTGCAGATCCACAATTGTGGACAGTTAGACGGTCTGTATCACTCGTCTGCTATAAAACAGATACTATGTGATAAAAATAGTGAAGTAAGCCGTACAATCTGCTCCACAGTGGCCAATACACAGTACAATATGCTCCACAGTAGCTGATACACAGTACAATATGCTCCACAGTAGCCGATACACAGTGCAATATGCTCCACAGCGGCCGATACACAGTACAATCCGCTCCACAGTGGCCGATACACAGTGCAATATGCTCCACAGTAGCCGATACACAGTGCAATATGCTCTACAGTGGCTGATACACAGTACAATCTGCTCCACAGCGGCCGATACACACTACAATCTGCTCCACAGCGGCCGATACACAGTACAATCCGCTCCACAGTGGCCGATACACAGTACAATCTCCTCCACAGTGAGCCCCACACAGTGTAATCTGCTGCACACTGGTCCTACGCAGTATAATCTGCTCCACAGATGGATGCCCACAGAAAGGGCTACGAGTGCCACTTCTGCCACGCGTGCCATAGGTTCGCCATCATGGTCCTACACCGATGCACAGTAACAAACCTCCAGCTCTGGAAAGGATGAAATGGAAACAACTCCATTTACTGCCAACAATCCCAGAGCTTGATAAAATGGAACACAATCAGGGGAATTTACTATATTTTCTACGCCAATCTGTTTTTGCAAGATGTGCCATTCCCCTTATTCTACGCCCTCCTATTTGTTGTTTCTGAAATTGATCAGAGACCAAGGTGGGTCGGCGTTAAGAGGCCTCAGACCTACAAAGTTAGGGGGCATTCACACGGAGGAAGTTGGCGCCGATTCTGGCACGATAACTCGCGGCAGAATCAGCGCTGAAAACAAGCCCCCAATGGATTCGGCGTGGAGAATGGAACCCATTGAAGTCAATGGGAGTCTTTTTTCAGCGCTGATTCTGCCGCGAGTTATCGTGCCAGTATCAGCCCCAACTTCCTCCGTGTGAATGCCTCCTTAGCATAGCTCAGAAAACTGGCGTGACTATATCTGAAACCTGCACGAGTCAGGACCTGGCGTAGATTTCAGGTATAATTCACAGCAGTTTTCTGGCATGGGTTATAGTACATTTCCGGTATACAGGCCAGAGCCTATTAATAATTCAGGGGCATCTTGTGCCAGTGGGAGACTTCATTAAGGCTGGGCTATAAAATACAACTCTTAAAACAAAATCCCAACCATCGCCAGTCCATGACTGAACAGCACATGGGTGATGTCCATGTGCCGCCGATACCCCATATCCTGAGTTTTGCTCACGGCCCCATACACCGAACCGTGTGTATGAGGCCATAGACATTAATGGGTCAGCGAAAAACAGCACGCTGACTATGCACATGGTCGTGTTCACAAGTCCACTTAGAAGACACTCCATATACAGAGCCATGTAACTAACCAAGAACAGGAGTGTTGTGGGATCCTCTTCTTACATCCTGACCCTCTATCAGTTCAGAGACATGAGCTCATCCCGTCTCCAAGATGAAGGGGTTGCCCATTATTGCTTCCATACATACCAGCCCTATCCCTCCCCCACAGTTATCTACGGCCCTCTAATGCACGCAATATCACAGCACGTGGGGTCACAGGTCATGCAGGGATCTCCACCCTAGACACTGGAATGAGATCCTGCAGGCTACATCAGGACTGACCATACCCAGTATAAAAAAATCTGTCGTCTGGATGGGATACGTCCATAGCTCTCCATGCGTACCAAAGCGGGAAAAGCCTGAAACATATTAGCTGCACATTCATCGGTCACATGGTCTGTTTGCCGTTCAGTCCCATTCAAGTGAATGGGGCTGAACTGCAATACCAAGCACAGCCACTATACAGTGTACGGCGCTGTGCTTGGTAAGTAGTGAAGAGGTTGCAGCACTCCAAGCACTCAGCAGGGTGTTGGACACCCAAAAATCTGATTTGGAGAGGTCATCGATATTTTAGTCCCAGAAAAGCCTTTATTATGTTGGTTGTGGGAATTTTTAATCAGTGTTTATTTTTACAGCGAAAAAGCACAATTAAAGCTGTAGCCAGATGTTACAGGGCATTCAATAAGAAAGTAGGAATACATTTACATACATGGCTTTTTTGGCAATTTATTTACATTTCAAGGCATTTTTTGTTTTCAGCATGGTCTGGGATTTTTTTTAGGATTTTTCCTATTGATTTCATTATAGAATTAAAAATAAAACTATTCAAATAAAAGGCACCAAGGGAAAAAATATTTAAAAAAAACAAAAGCAAAGTAAAAAATAAAAAAAAATTAAAAACTCACTTGTTCTGGTGTCTTGCAGTCTTTGGTCCCCACCAAAAGTGACCGCTGAGGCCAATGAGCGGCCTAAGAAGAGGACATGGGATGTCCCTAGCAAATGTCACATCCTGGTTCCTTCCCTTAAGCCAGTGATCAGCCTCAGCAGTCCCGTGTGCTGGGACTTCTGCCGGAACAGCCCTGGGGTGCTGCAGGATAGGACAGTGGAACCAGAGCACAGGTGAGTACAATTTTTTATTTTATTTTTTTTATTATTTTTTTTTATCTTCCCCGACCTCCAGAGAAAAATATTTTTTTTCCTGAACCCCACGATGCGGAAACGCAGCAGCAAAGTGAATGAGATTTTTTTTTTTTTTTTTTTAATGTAGATTGTGAGCCCCACATAGAGCTCCCAATGTATATTTTTTCCCTATCAGTATGTCTTTTTGGAATATGGGATGGAAATCCATGCAAACACGGGGAGAACATACAAACTCCTTGCAGATGGTTTTATGCCCTTGGCAGGATTTGAACACCAGGACTCCAGCGCCGCAAGGCTGCAGTGCTAACCACTGGCCCCTAAAGTGAATGAGATTCTGACTAATTCACACACTGCAGAAAAAAACAAAAAGTTGTTTTTCCCAAAAACACAACATGTCAATTTTTGTCAATGATTTGTTCATTATGGATTTAATAAGGAAAGAAAAAACACAGCGCTCACTACGTGGGTCCTTAGCCATACAATAGAGGGATCGGGGGAAGTCCGACCGCTCAGAGCTCCACTGACCAAGAGAATGGGGGGCTTTTGTCCCCAGGACTGAATCGAGCAGTGGTTAGGCAGAGTGGGCCCATGTAATTCAATAGCCCAAGTACAGAACCAGGGTATATCGGATAGAACACAGATTTCGTCAAGGCTTCCACATGTACTTGCACCCTATGTATGTAAATGTTTTTTTTGCCACCCGTTCATATGCAATGCAAATCTGCTGAGTGGATTTCTGTCTGCAGAGAGAGAAAAAAATCCACCATGGAAACAAATAGCACGCAAATAAACCCAAAATGGCAATGGAGCTCTCAGCTCCGAGCCCCAATGCAAAACCTGAACCTATCAGGTGAAATTTATACTAGTGGTATGTTGCTTTGGCCCCTCAAGCACCAGGGCCCGGGTGTGATTGCTGCCTCTACACCCCCTACAGCTACGCCTCCTTGCCAATCTTATACGGGACAGGCTTGGGCATGAATCGTTTTACTCCACAAGCCAATGACATCCTGTTAGGAAATCCGAGTCACAGCGTATAAACAGTTAACTGTTTCCAAACCGCCCGTTCCTCGAAAGTCTCATCGTGGGGGTTGTGGAGTAACAGGCAAAAAGGAATAAATTACGGAACAGCCGGACAACGTAAGAAAATGTTACTGGGGGTAAATGTGATGATCTATTAACTATTTCACAGCTACAGAGGTAGTCGGAGCCGGAAAAAAGCGCCATTCCTAGTACTTTTTGGAGGTTAACTAGCTGATCTGACCCCAGAGACCCGCCACGATTCTGACAATAGCTGCGTTTTCGGGACCGATCAGCAGGAAGTTGGAATGTAGGTGGTCGGACAGACTCACGTTCGAATTCACTTCGGCTATTTCTTGTAAAGGACAACATGGATAAAGCTATGTTCACACTACCATCATTACAGTCTGCTGCTACCCATCATAGGACGCTTTGTTCCATCACATTGGTTTACTTTTGTAAGGCTACGTTCAGATTTGCACCATTACAATGTTCGCCTGAAATTGGCAGACGATAAAGTCCTGCCCACACGAGTTTTTCGTCCACCACTTTTAGTTAAAAAACGGACTCCCATTATAGTCAGTGGAACTCGCCAGACTCCACATGTAACTGCCCATCTATCCGTTGTTCTGGTCCTCCAACGAAACGGCCAACATTAATGTGAACTTACAAGTAGGGATTTTACTTCCATCAGAAAAGTGAGAAACACTATTATATTTTTTTTGACATTGGGGTGAATGCAGACAGACACCAGATGGCGGGGGGGCGGGGGGGGGGTGCGTCTTCATCTGTCATTTAATGTCCGTTGCTCTCATCCTGCAACAAGAGCTATGAATATCAAAAAACGGTAGTGTGAACCCACCCTAAAACACCCCTATTATCAGGGTTTGGGGGAGGTCACCTCTCAGACCCGCCTCGATAGCCATAGGATAAAGGATATATAGTCTTTTTGGTGTGAAGAATGTGATAAAATCCATACCATAAAATACAATTGAAGCTTACGATCGAAAAAAAAACATGAAAAACTGCTGCATTAAAAAAAAAAAAAAAAAAAAGTCTACCGTCATGGATCTATTGCCCTGTACTTACATTATGCTCTAGGTATGGGACAGTAGACACGTGGTAGTTTGGAAAACCAGAGTACAAGGGGTGTATATACAGTACAAGGGGTGTATATATAAGGGGTGCAGAGTCAGCAGTCCCTACCGGCGCCTAGACCCTGAGGGGGCACCAAAAGCCCCTCTACCACATAAAATATACCACTACTCCAAATGGCACAAGGTAGGTAGGGTCCTAATATAGATTTTGTATTGGGGCCCCAAAGCTTTGACTATGATGTCGGCTGTTGCAGACTTCGAACCGAACATGGAACACCCCTTTAAGGACATTTCTCCCTCGTCAACCTCTTTTTTTTTTTTCTGTTCGCCCACATCATTGTTACAGTATATCTTTCCCTAGGAAAGCTGAGTGAACACCATTATGGTCCTTGTATCAATGTCCACAGTGGCGGACACTCAGCACCAGCCAAGTATAATGGTGGTTGGAACGTCATGGTGTTATAGGAGACATATCACTATGCCGTGTGAGATACGGGATCATACGTTTTTATCATTTAGGTTTTTTGTGGCGATTTGAGGGTCAGTTCGCGGTTACTACAGGATCTGGCATTTTTTCTACCATGTTTTTCCACTGCCTGTTTCTTAAGAGTATGAAAAACACTGAAAAAAATGTGAAAAAGACCTAAATAAGGTTTGTATTTCTAAGATATTCCCTCTGCCATGAGCCATATACTCACAGAAAGACAGGCCTCATGTCTGCAAACTGGGGAAACCAGATTACTGCTTTCATTTTACCACAGAGCTAGACTATGGATGGTTGCTATCGCAACTGCTCCACGCTCTCTGTTTGCACTACTGTTTACACGAGGCCCAAGATGTCCACACTAATGTGGATGACGGGACCCTCACATCGCCCCAGTGGCAGGGCCTCGAAATATTACACCAATTAGCAGGGGCCCCATGTATAGGCCCAGCAGCAGGGCCCTCACATATGACACCAATAGCAGGGCCTCCATACATAGCCCCAGCAGCAAGGTCCCCACGTATAGACCCAGCGGCAGGGCCTAGAAATATTACACCAATTAGCAGGCCCTCTAAACGTAACCTGGGTAGCAGGGCACAGCCCCAGTGGCAGGGCCCCCCCATATAGCCCCAGCGGCAGGCCCCCCCCCCCATACAGCCCCAGCGGCAGGGCCCCCCCATATAGCCCCAGCGGCAGGGCCCCCCCCCATATAGCCCAAGCGGCAGGGCCCCCCCATACAGCCCCAGTGGCAGGGCCCCCATGCCCAGCCCCAGCGGCAGGGCCCCCCCATATAGCCCCAGCGGCAGGGCCCCCCCCCCCATACAGCCCCAGCGGCAGTGCCCCCCCCCCATACAGCCCCAGCGGCAGGGCCCCCCCATATAGCCCCAGCGGCAGGGCCCCCCCCCATATAGCCCCAGCGGCAGGGCCCCCCCCCATATAGCCCCAGCGGCAGGGCCCCCCCATACAGCCCCAGCGGCCGGACCTCCACCCATAGCTGGTGGGCACCTACACATTACAACAAACCAAATGCTCTCAATACAAAGAAACCAAAATTAAACCATCTCATAAAGACAACCCACATGACCTACTCACACGCCTCTTGCAAATTCATATGTCCTTCTCACATGCATCCTCAAAAATAAGGAACCTCCACGGGGCCACCGAAATCTAATACAGCTCAAGACTGCCATAAATTTCAGACAGTTTTCTGGCGTAAATGCTGAAATATACATGGCCACTGGCGCCCTCGCAGCTCCCTGTTTTCGGAAAGTAGCAAAGGTGGCGTAAAAACGCCAACTGCGAAAATTTCTACTTCAACTGGAGTTTAAAGACAGTAGGAAAACAACGGCTTCGAACGTTTTTACACCAAAAAACTGGCGTATTGTAATAATAAACCTCCCGAACGGGGAATATTTCTGAAGACCAGTCCTCATATTCCATGTGCCGGCAGACAGTGCACCTCATTTATGGCAACGCGCACCCTCCTCCATGTTGGTGTCCATTATCTGCAATGGTTCTAGTATAAATTGTACCAAATCTGGTGGGACCCCAGCGTGCCAGATACAATGCCCCCTTTAGTGCGATATCTGAGGTCACAGAAAACTGGTGCATCTGCCCTATCAATTTAGCGTGCAAGACATTAAAAAAAGAGGGGGGGGGGGAATCAGGTTTTTTCACAAAAATTTGAGCTTTTTTCCTGTTTTGCACTGCCTACGGCATGGAGTGGCTCAAAAGTTATCATATTTACTGCGGTAAATGACGCCATAACTGAGGCACACCTCACTTTGTCTTCGGAAATCTCCCCAATGTGACCGCAACGTAAACGGATCTGTTAAACGGAAGTTTGAAAAAAAAAAAATGTCCCCAATACTACAAATGTCTGAACCCCCTCAGCCAAATCTGCTCTTTTCTGGGGTGCAGTAGCCCCGATAGCGCCATCCAAGACGCAAACAAACAAACAAAAAATCTTACTCAGTGTTGGACGCGTCCCTGGCCCCTATCCTACCTAGCCATGGCTTAGAGGGGTGGTCCAAACATATTCAAGCTGGCGGTCTGGACCCCAATAACATGACCTACCAATCCAGCTTTCTTACAGATGTAGCAGAGCTGACTCTGTCACTACCTTGTAGCCATTTCCTACCTAATACTTTCCCCTCTCCAACCCCCGTCAGTTCCATCAGCGTCACGGCGTGTACTACACACATAGGAAGGCGATGGGTTACCGCAACTTTCTGAAAAGTACCGCAAATTAACCGCATTTTCTACGTTTGTGTCCAAAATTGGGTGAAAAGATGTTACATTGTAAGTACTAACACAAGTTTAGCTCAGTTTAGTTCGCACTCACATGACACATTCAGCTCTGCTACATCTCTATAGACACATCATTATCACTTACAAGTCACTAAGGCTGACAGGAGCAGCTGCTGCAGAACCTCTTGGCAGGGCATGGCCGTCTGCTGAGGTAGTTTTTTCCATGAATAAAAATCTCCATGAATTTTCCACTGGCTGCAAGTACTAATAGGATTAGCAGAGCTGTCCAGAGCCCACATGCCTGGGGTACAGATCCCTGCAGCAGGGGGCAGCCCCTCACCCACACAGTGCCCCCAATACTGGAGCTTACCTGCAGGGCAGCCCTGGGCTCCGGCGCAGACAGGGCTCTCCTCCCGGGCTCTGCAGCTCCTGTCCCGGGAACATCCAGCATGAGTCAGTGTGGAGAGCATGGAGCAAGCCCAGCCCTGGATCCACAGTATACACATCAGACTGGGCCGGTCTATAGCTATACCCCCACCCCCAAACTGGGAGGAAGGAGGAGACCTCCAGCACTGCTGCCCCATCTAGACGGGGCACTAGGTATATACTGTATACCATCACATAAGCCAGAGGGCACCTTATACCAGCACTGCTGCCCCATCTAGACGGGGCACTGGCTATATACTATATACCATCACATAAGCCAGAGGGCACCTTATACCAGCACTGCTGCCCCATCTAGACGGGGCACTGGGTATATACTGTATACCATGACATAACCCAAGGGATATCTTATACCAGCACTGCTGCCCCATCTAGACGGGGCACTGGGTATATACTGTATACCATTACATAACCCAGAGGGCACCTTATACCAGCACTGCTGCCCCATCTAGACGGGGCACTGGCTATATACTATATACCATCACATAAGCCAGAGGGCACCTTATACCAGCACTGCTGCCCCATCTAGACGGGGTATAGACACAGCTGCTGCCCCATCCAGACAGGGTATACAGTCAGCTGCTGCCAGGGGGTATATACTAGTATATACCATGACATAACCCAAGGGATATCTTATACCAGCACTGCTGCCCCATCTAGACGGGGCACTGGGTATATACTATATACCATCACATAAGCCAGAGGGCATCTTATACAAGCACTGATGCCCCATCCAGACAGGGTATACAGACAGCTGCAGGCACTGGGTATATACTATATACCATGACATAATAACCCAAGAGGCATCTTATACCAGCACTGCTGCTCCATCTAGACGGGGTATACAAACAGCTACTGCCAGTGGGTATATACTATATACCATGACATAACACAGGGGATATCTTATACCAGCACTGCTGCCCCATCTACACAGGGTATACAGACAGCTGCTGCCAGGCCAGGGGGTATATACTATATACCATGACATAACACAGGGGATCTCTTATACCAGCACTGCTGCCCCATCTACACAGGGTATACAGACAGCTGCTGCCAGGCCAGGGGGTATATACTATATACCATGACATAACCCAGAGGATATCTTGTACCAGCACTGCTGCCCCATCCAGACAGGGTATACAGACAGCTGCAGGTGCTATACTATATCCTATATACCAGTGATGGCGAACCTTTTTGAGACCAAGTGCCACAACCGTAACCCAAAACCCAATAATATAATATTAAATGGAACGACACACTTCTGATATGCGAAGTAACGTAAATTTATTCTGTAGAGCAGAGTAACTCTGCTCTACAGAATAAATTTACGTTACTTCGCATATCAGAAGTGTGTCGTTCCATTTAATATTGTATTCTGGGTTGGGACCCTACGACCACATAGCTCCATTAAATTGGACCTTGCATCCCTCTACTACCAAAACCCAATAAATTATCGCGGAGTGCCAACATGGCAATTTAACCTCAAAGCTATATGGATCCACAATTGTGGACCCACAAATTACAGTCGTGTGAATGGGGCTTTACAGAGCTTGTACTGAAAGGTATTGGTCTGTACACAGTACAATCTGCCCCGCAGTGGCCCCCACACACAGTACAATCTGCCCCACTGTGGCACCCACACACAGTACAATCTGCCCCGCAGTGCGTCCTCTCTCCTATTCGCTGCGGGTGCTGATGACTTACATCATTACGCCACACATTCTGTATAGTCTGACAGCTTTCAGCTGGATCTGCATTTGCACAACCAGCTGAAAGCAGCGATCTCTCACTAACGGGGAACCCTGTACCGGATTCCCCGTTACTGAGCAATCCGGGTGACCGCACGCGTGCCATAGGTTCGCCACCACTGCTATATACCATGACATAAACCAGGAGGTATCTTATACCAGCACTTACCATGTGTTCTGTATATATATATATATATATATATATATATATATATATATATATATATAGTATATATATAATATATATGTAGTATATATACAGTCTGTAGACACTGGCACATATCATCAGTATATACTGACACTGCACATTATATCTGCAATCTAGTCATCTATTATATTGTACATCCAGTTTTTTATTGCTATATACCACTGACATATATACGTTATATACAATACCATTCAAGTTTCAAAGGAGGGACAAAATCTGCATTGCACACAGAGCGCTGGGGCAAATTTAGGTATCATAAGCCAAACCTTCAACTTTCCCATTAACCCCTTTTTGTGGCCACAATACGGTATCATACCCCCCCCCCCCACACACACACACACAGTATCACGCCCCCTCATTTTGGGCCCCAGAGTATAATTATTATCCCCTCCTTGTATAATGCCCCTTCCCAAACATAATTTTGGGAATTTTCTTTTTTTTTTTTTTTTTTTTACCATGGTGATTTACAGCAGAACACGAAGCAAAATTCAGCTGCAAAGAATTGGAGCAGATTTATTAAGCCCAGTGTTTTATACGCCAGTTTTAATACATGGCCCAGAACAAGAGATTTCTGAAGAGGCTTCAGCAGAACCGTGCACCAGAACAGAGTTTAGGAACTGCCATAGATTTCCATATCTGATCTCTATGGTGTTGAGGTCATCCGGCCATGTATATTCCGACAGAGCGAGCGGAGAGATAAATAGAACTTGTGAACAGAATCATCTACTTGGGCAGCCATCTTTATATAGCCGGGTTATTATAAGCCAACTTTATATAGATCCAGCCTGGAATTGCAGGAAGACACTATTCTCACAGGAAGATGGCGACATCTATAATTATCTGTGTATAACCCTATAGTTGCCAGCGGTCCCTTCTCCGCAGTATAGTCACACCTATTATAAAGCCTCTTCTCATGGAGACCCAACACGTCCGTATACTGAAAGCCCTTTAACCCATTTGGCGATTTTAGGCCTTAATGTTCAAGCAATTCATCCATTTCTTTCACCATTATCTTCAAGGCCCGTCATGTTTTAATTTTTCTGTAGACATAGCTGCATGAGGGCTTGTTTGATTTATTTTTTTCAGAACAAGTTATAATTTGTAATGGTCCCAATTTGGGGTGCATTTATACCTTATTAATTAACTTGGCGTCTCTTGGGGTATGTTGGACTTTTTAATCGCTAGTTATTTTATTTTTGGGAGGATCGCACCGCTAAAAATATAGAATAACGAGCCATTAAAAAGTCCTGAACGAAACAGATGAGTAGACAAAAAGTTTGTCAGGTTAAATAACGCAATAAAATTAGATTTGACGTTGCGACATCTGGACGCCAATTACGTGTTCTTGTTTTATCTTAAGGCCAAGGCCCCACTGGGCGGAAACGCAGCGCTAAAGTGCTGCGGGAAGAAACGCGGCGTGAACGCATTGCGGTTCTTCCCGCAGCGCTTTCAACAGAAGGTTCACCGAGTTTCTGTTACAATTATATCTATAGGAAAGCCGCCGGCGTTTCCGTAGATATAATTGACATGTTACGATTTTCAAAACCACAACGGTTTTGGAAATTGCAGCGTGTCTGCGCTGTGATTTTTTTCCACAAAGTGGGCATTGGATTCACATGATTTTTACTGTGGCGTTTCTGGCCTAAAGGGGTTTTCGGGGTCTTAAAGTGAATAGAACTAAGTTGCAATACCAAGCACGGCCACTATATAATTTACAGCTCTGTGCTTAGTAAGTAGCGCTGTCGGAAAAACCTGCAGTCTCTTCAAACAGCTGATCGGCGGGGGTGCTGGGTGTCGGTCTCGCACCACCTTGATATTGATATCAATATTTAAAAAAACAAAAACCCTTTAAGTTCAATGCCATATTTTCCATGTAGTATCACTTACTACAGCTTGGTAGGCCTTCACATAGTGCCACAACCCATGTGCTCTATAGGGTGTACATATAATTGGAGCAGCCATGAGACTGTTACGGGGAAGGGTTAGCCTCATCCTGACTAGTCACCTGTCCCTGTCCAGAACTCCATTTCCCTTTGTCCTGTCCCACAAGGGGCCCATTGTGATATACTTTGCTATAGGATCGCCTCTCTTCTGTGCCGCTGTTGTACCCCAATTTTTTTCTTTTACTACATGGATAATATAAGTGTAAACCACAAAGGGACAATTCTGACGTTACTATATGATGGAGAGGAGATCCAGGATCAGAGATGTCTTCATACCAGACAAGCTGTGTCCTCTCTGTACAAAGCGATTCCCATGGTGGGTATAAAGTGTTAATAATGTCATTACGCCATGCCCTGCTGGGTCAGTTCTGTCACTGCCGGACATTGTCACTTTCCACTGCTGTCAACAAGTCCTTACTATACAAACTTCCTTTCATAAGTCGCTGACTAATTCCTGCTGAGTAAGCATTTTATTTAAAGGGGAAATCCATCAAATGCCATATGGAAATGTCAGAAGATACGGTGGTCAGGGACGCAGCTACAGATCATGAGATCCACATCCTAGTAGAGCTGTGGTCAAATGGAGAACCCTGGGATATAGATTACTATGGTGCAGGGAGCCCTGGGATATAGATTACTATGGTGCAGGGAGCCCTGGGATATAGTTTTCTATGGTGCAGGGAGCCCTGGTCTAAGATCGATCCAGCTGACTACTGGTTGGGGGCCTAGAAGTCAGATCAACACACCATTAGGGGGCAGTACAGCACCCTGCCCTGCACCGGTTTCTGCCTAACCACGGTAGACATGTAGCAAGCAATATATGCCGGAAAAATCAGCAAAATTGACTTTATAAATTCCGCTCATGGTAAATCTTTCTTTATACCCCAGAACAAGAATCAGATTTTTTGTATTGGAAACAGTCAGAAGGCTGGTGAGCTGCACAATTTGCTGCTGTCATTCACTGCATTCAGATGAAGTTAATTTTTCCGATATCGCGGTTGTCTCCCAGGCGCTGTCTGCGAGCTCTATGCAGATATTGATCCGGCAGCTAAGGTGGAAGATATCAGCTCAGCAAAAAAAGGCAAGTCAGCAGGACCGAGAGCGCAGCTGTGGAGTATAATGCAGCCCGTAACTCAGGACCTGTCCAAGGTAAAAGATGTAATAGAGTTACAAAATTACTCAACTGTGTATACACTGAATGGCCATTTTATTAGAGACACTTGTCTAGTAGTACGTGGGGCCTCCATTGACTGTCAGAATTATACATGATGAAATCTTCAGATGAAGACATACGCGGCTGAATCGAGGAGCTGACACAGGTCAGCTCCTCGCTTCGCCGCTGCCGCCTCTCTCGGTGACACATATGCGGCTGAAGCGAGGAGCTGACCTGTGTCAGCTCCTCGCTTCAGCCACATATGTGTCAGCGTCAGCGAGAGAGGCGGCGAAGCGAGGAGCTGACACAGGTCAGCTCGCTTCAGCCGCTGAAGCGAGGAGCTGACCTGTGTCAGCTCCTCACTTCGCCGCTGCCGCCGGCTACCCGGCAGTGTAGACGCGATGTGATGACGTCACATCGCGTCTACAACTGTGCGCCAGTAAGAGAGAGAGGCGCGCAGAGAGCAGCGGGGGAACGAAGGAGAAGGTAAGTGTAATGTGGAACATGAAACTGGGGGCAGATGAAGGAGAGGACGGCATGACACTGGGGGCAGAGATGGAGGGACATGAATCTGGGGGCAGAGATGGAGGGGACATGAATCTGAGGGCAGACATGTGAGGACATGAATCTGTGGGCAGAAATGGAGGGGACATGGATCTGGGGGCAGAGATGGAGAGGACATGAATCTGGGGGCAGAGAAGGAGGGGACATGAATCTGGGGGCAGAGATGGGGGGACATGAATCTGTGGGCAGAAATGGAGGGGACATGAATCTGGGGGCAGAGATGGAGGGACATGAATCTGGGGCAGAGATGGAGGGGACATGAATCTGGGGGCAGAGATGGAGGGGACATGAATCTGTGGGCAGAGATGGGGGGACATGAATCTGGGGGCAGAGATGGGGGGACATGAATCTGGGGGCAGAGATGGAGGGGACATGAATCTGTGGGCAGAGATGGGGGGACATGAATCTGGGGGCAGAGATGGAGGGGACGTGAATCTGGGGGCAGAGATGGAGGGACATGAATCTGGGGGCAGAGATGGGGGGGACATTAATCTGGGGGCAGAGATGGGGGGACATGAATCTGGGGGCAGAGATGGAGGGACATGAATCTGGGGGCAGAGATGTGGGGACATGAATCTGTGGGCAGAAATGGAGGGGACATGAATCTGGGGGCAGAGATGGAGGGACATGAATCTGGGGCAGAGATGGAGGGGACATGAATCTGGGGGCAGAGATGGAGGGGACATGAATCTGTGGGCAGAGATGGGGGGACATGAATCTGGGGGCAGAGATGGGGGGACATGAATCTGGGGGCAGAGATGGAGGGGACATGAATCTGTGGGCAGAGATGGGGGGACATGAATCTGGGAGCAGAGATGGAGGGGACGTGAATCTGGGGGCAGAGATGGAGGGACATGAATCTGGGGGCAGAGATGGGGGGGACATTAATCTGGGGGCAGAGATGGGGGGACATGAATCTGGGGGCAGAGATGTGGGGACATGAATCTGTGGGCAGAAATGGAGGGGACATGAATCTGGGGGCAGAGATGGAGGGGACATGAATCTCGGGGCAGATGAAGGGTGTATATGAAGCTGGGGGAGAGACGTCGGGGGGACATATAATTTATGGGTGACTGTAGGAGGATTATACAGTGTGCGGGCAAATGGAAAATTAATGAGTGGGCGGAGTCAACATAACATTGGGTGGGGCAAAATTTCCTGCGGCGCGCAAAGCGCGCCGCACATTTTGTCCCTCTTTTGGTTCTTCAAAAGTTGAGAGGTATGGGTACAGGGGGCAATGGAAAGATGTTAGAAGGTGGACGGGGGGGATTGTTGGGACATTGGGTGTGCGGCACTGCGGAGAGGGAACTGGGGCAATAATATATAATATATAAGTTTTTAGCTGGAGAATAATAATGATGTAGGCTGCTATGTTACTAGCATAGCAGCCTGTTTGGGGGTGGGACTTTCACTTTAAAGGAGTGTTCACATTGCGTTTTTGGCCTCCCTTGCCGGGATACGTTGGTAACCAGTCACAATCAGCTCCCCACTTATCCCTGCACGGAGAACTGCAGGCCCCCCTTTTTTTATTGGCCAGTTCTTTGTGCAGGGATAAGTTGACAGCTGATTGTGACTGGTTACCAACGTATCCCGGCAAGGGAGGCCAAAAACGCAATGTGAATAAACCCTGAGGATTTATTAGGAGGGCTCTTATAGATGGTGTTGGCTCTCTATAGGCGCTGTCACACGTAGCAGATTTTACCTGCAAATAGAATCTGATTAAGCCTTGTAATGCTGCTAAATAAAGGGAAATGTAATACAGAATTGGTATGTCGCAAAATAAGGTAGTTTTAAAATGGCAGGGGAGGGGGGGCCCAGACACTTAGGCTGTATGGGGCCCCAAAATTCCTGATGGCGGTCCTGTATGTGGGCCCCCTTGCTGCACCACTCATGTGCTCTGCTTTTACTTGTTGCATGGAAATGAGATTTGTGCAAACCTCATTCACAGTGCTACTACTATAGGTGACGGGGATTAGCTGGTGGCAAGTCTGAAGCACAACACTTTAATGGTCCCCTTGATGCCCAATACTCAATATAATGTTCCTCTTATGAAACCCCCACCTTGCATAATGTCCTGCTTCTGCCCCCACACAATATAATGACCCCCTCCTTCTTCCACATACAGTATAATAGCCGCTTTTTGATCCCTTACATAGTTTATTGACCTTTTTTTGCTTCTATACACAATTTAATGACTCCTTTTCCCCCATACACAGTATAATGATCCCCTTTTTCACCTCTTTTTGCCTCCACACAGTATAATGGTTCCCATCTCCTGGCAGGGCCTTGGGGAGCAGCATTATTTACCATTAATAGTTCCCTGGACTCCCTGCCCTTCTTTGGGCACCAGCACAAATAGCTTTCTAAGTGCCAGATCAAGGAATGAGTGGGCAGTCCAGACCCGTCCATATTTCTCCATTACAATTTTTTCTGCTGCCCCCTGGAGTCTTATCTAGGTGTTTCCCTTAGACAGTAATGGGGCTCGCACTAGGAGTGTCAATAGTGAAAGGGGAAGGGTGTCTAATAAAGTGGCCATGCAGACTACATAGTATTTAGATCCTTTTTACAGTAATACACCCTCGTGCACTCAAAGTACTTAATAGAAATGCGAGACTCAGCAGATAACTTGGTTGTTGGTTGATGTAACAGGCGATTTCTATAGTGCACACAGTAACATGGACTGTAAAATAAGATGTATTATTAGGACAATAGGTTTAGCATTTGTTATACATCAATAGTGGAGCTTATTCAGTGGTGATATCTGCAGGGGTATCTACTAGAACTAATATTAGCATTTGCAATTGCTCAATGATAACATAGAGTCTGTGCCAGGTTATTACGCCATAGTTTACCTGGTGCCATCTCTAACCCCTCTTATCGCCCGCAGATGACAGCAGTCACTGACAGTGTTTGGAAAGCTCTGATCAATATTTGCTATTATTGCTGCGGCCGCATTTACATCATTGATTCGCAATATAATATGGAGGATGATTTACCGTAAAGTTACTGATCTCTAGCGTCAGCTGAACTAGAAGTCATTATGTAATGCTTTGTAGTGTGAAGATGATGATAGAGAATATTTGTCTACAGGGAATATCAGCTAAGCTATCAGATCTTATGTATCTCCTTGTCTTGTAGAAAGGGCCACCCTTATGCTGTTTGGTGCGGCACCTAAGCAGTAGTACAACACAATGTAAACAGGACCTATAGTGCACTGTCATATGACCAAATAAGAGAATGTAATGTACCAGTAATATCTGTCACCGGACCCAGCATATCACCCCCTCACTGCAAATAGGTTAGAGTCACCGGAATCAAGCCATGTTTCACTACTTCCATTGCCAAAATGTAATTTTTTTTCTTACAACATGCAAATGATCCTTTTGCATAGGTCTCCCACCACTCAGTGCCGCCCTCTGTCCCTCCTGTTTTTCCTCTGATTAACAGGGCCTGGCAATTTATAGCTAAACTTGTCTGGCCTTGAGTTCTGTTGCACTCAACATTGCTCATATTCTTAGCGCATGCACAGTACATGTGACTCAGAACAGGCAAACATCACAGCAGTATTGCACATGCGCTCAGAATATGAGCTCAGGGGTCAAGCGACATTTGGTATACACTGCCAGGACTTGTCAATCAGAGAAAGTAGGGATAAACTGAGGGCCAAGGGTTCATTTGCATATTGTAAAAAAAAGTGATATCTCAGCAATGGAGGCATCAATTTATATGGGGAAACCACTATTTGATTCAGGTGACCCTAACCTACAGTATCTGCAGGGCTGGAGTGATATGCTGGTTCTGGTGACACTAACCTATCTATCTGCAGGGCTGGGGTGATATGCTGGTTCTGGTGACAGTAACCTATCTATCTGCAGGGCTGGGGTGATATGCTGGTTCTGGTGACACTAACCTATCTATCTGCAGGGCTGGAGTGATATGCTGGGTCTGGTGACACTAACCTATCTATCTGCAGGGCTGGGGTGATATGCTGGTTCTGGTGACAGTAACCTATCTATCTGCAGGGTTGGGGTGATATGCTGGTTCTGGTGACAGTAACCTATCTATCTGCAGGGCTGGGGTGATATGCTGGTTCTGGTGACAGTAACCTATCTATCTGCAGGGTTGGGGTGATATGCTGGTTCTGGTGATACTAACCTATCTATCTGCAGGGCTGGGGTGATATGCTGGTTCTGGTGATACTAACCTATCTATCTGCAGGACTGGGGTGATATGTTGGGTCTGGTGACAGTAATCTATCTATCTGCAGGGCTGGGGTGATATGCTGGTTCTGGTGACAGTAACCTATCTATCTGCAGTGCTGGGGTGATATGCTGGGTCTGGTGACACTAACCTATCTATCTGCAGGGCTGGGGTGATATGCTGGGTCTGGTGACAGTAACCTATCTATCTGCAGGGCTGGGGTGATATACTGGTTCTGGTGACAGTAACCTATCTATCTGCAGGGCTGGGGTGATATGCTGGGTCTGGTGACACTAACCTATCTATCTGCAGGACTGGGGTGATATGCTGGGTCTGGTGACACTAACCTATCTATCTGCAGGACTGGGGTGATATGCTGGGTCTGGTGATACTAACCTATCTATCTGCAGGGCTGGGGTGATATGCTGGTTCTGGTGACAGTAACCTATCTATCTGCAGGACTGGGGTGATATGCTGGTTCTGGTGATAGTAACCTATCTATCTGCAGGGCTGGGGTGATATGCTGGTTCTGGTGACACTAACCTATCTATCTGCAGGGCTGGGGTGATATGCTGGGTCTGGTGACACTAACCTATGTATCTGCAGGGCTGGGGTGATATGCTGGTTCTGGTGACAGTAACCTATCTATCTGCAGGGCTGGGGTGATATGCTGGTTCTGGTGATATATATATTTTTTCAAATCGCAACATTTCTGCTGTGGATTTTTTTTCTGCAATGTGTGGATGGGATTAGCCAGAAACGCTGCAGTTTTTTTTTTTATGCTGAAGCAACGTGCGGCTTCAGCCTCCGGCAAATCCCATCCATACGTTACAGAAAAATACGCACCGTGGGAACACTGAGATTTAAGAAAAAAAAAAGTTGCGTTTTTGGAAATTGCAGCATGTCAATTATAACTACAGACCCGCCAATGGTTTCCCTACAGGTGTAATGGAGAACTGTGGACTTACTGCTAAAGTGTTGTGGTAAAACTCAAGATACGTTTCCACCACGATTTTTCCCACAGCGCTTCTTTAGTGCATTCCCCTAGAGATGTTTTTTTTTTTTATTTTTAGGTGTGGACACAGCCCGATCATATGGGGCATAAATACCCTAGAGCACTGGCGTAACTACCGCGGTAGCAGCTGCCACAGGCCCCGGGACATTAGGGGCCCAGCAACAGCCGCTAGTTCTGTGTTTTTTTTTAATAGGCCATTACCTGCTGGAGTTACACCAGCCAGGAACAGGCCCCATTTACTTACCGATCCTGGCAGGGGCCGTGATCGATAAGTGACACTGCGGGCCCCACAAACACTAGACCAGACCCCCGAATATAATGATCGGAGGCCCGGTGGAGGTAAGAGAACATAAAAAAATCTGTTACTTACCTCTCCAGGCTCCAGACAGGCTTCGGGCCTACTTGTGTGATGTCCCTGACCTGCGACCTGGGTTATGTGACATCCGGACGTCATTGAAGATCGCCGACACCACTGAGGAGTGCAGCGGAGCCGGAGATAGGTAAGTAACAGTGTTTTTTATGTTGGTATCCCCCTGGGTCTTCGATTATTATACTCTGGGGTCTGAAAAGGCACCAAAGTATAATAATTGTTCATGGGAGTCCACAGTGGGGCATAATACTGTGTGCAGGGGCCACTATGGGGCATAATACTGTGTGCAGGGGCCACTATGGGGCATAATACTGTGTGCAGGGGCCACTATGGGACATAATACTGTGTGCAGGGGCCACTATGAGGCATAATACTGTGTGCAGGGGCCACTATGGGGGATAATACTGTGTGCAGGGGCCACTATGGGGCATAATACTGTGTGCAGGGGCCACTATGGGGCATAATACTGTGTGCAGGGGTCACTATGGGGCATAATACTGTGTGCAGGGGCCACTATGAGGCATAATACTGTGTGTGCAGGGGCCACTATGGGGCATAATACTGTGTGCAGGGGCCACTATGGGGCATAATACTGTGTGCAGGGGCCACTATGAGGCATAATACTGTGTGTGCAGGGGCCACTATGGGGCATAATACTGTGTGCAGGGGTCACTATGGGGGATAATACTGTGTGCAGGGGCCACTATGAGGCATAATACTGTGTGTGCAGGGGCCACTATAGGGCATAATACTGTGTGCAGGGGCCACTATGGGGGATAATACTGTGTGCAGGGGCCACTATGGGGCATAATACTGTGTGTGCAGGGGCCACTATGGGGCATAATACTGTGTGCAGGGGCCACTATGGGGCATAATACTGTGTGCAGGGGCCACTATGGGGCATAATACTGTGTGCAGGGGTCACTATGGGACATAATACTGTGTGCAGGGGCCACTATAGGGCATAATACTGTGTGCAGGGGCCACTATGGGGGATAATACTGTGTATAGGGGCCACTATGAGGCATAATACTTTGTGTGCAGGGGCCACTATGGGACATAATACTGTGTGCAGGGGCCACTATGGGACATAATACTGTGTGCAGGGGCCACTATGGGACATAATACTGTGTGCAGGGGCCACTATGGGGCATAATAGAACGCGCATTAACGTGCGTGGGGGGGGGGGGTTACACCAGTTAGGCCACTGCCCCAGAGATGGTGGCAGGTGCAGGGTATTTGGTTCTACCATTAGGAATAAAGTGGGAGGGGGATAGAATTGTATTAATAATGATGTGACTCATTTCACAGGCCGGCTCATATATAAAGGGGGAGGGGGGGATATTGTACATGCTAACCAGCTTTGTAATGATACTTCTGGGATTCAATGAGGCCAGATCTAGTCACCATGGACTGACTCACACCCCGGGTACAAGAGGAAGGATCCAGCTGAGGAATCACATATATGAAAGTTTGCAAATGCTTAAGACCTGGTGCACATGACCGAGTGTACAGGGAGTTCTGTTGTGTGGCTGTGGCCTAGAGGGAGACGTGATAGTGTGTTATGTCTAGTGCAAAGATTACGGGGGAGGGGCACAGTCCAGGAATCCTCTCTTTTACCCCCCCCCCAGGGCATTATTGCCCTAGACATAATAGAACTCAGTCCATAATTCCGCTTTATGCCATTTCTGGTGTCGGGCGACAGATTATTCCTACAGACACTGAAGCCATACATGTTACATGTCCAAAATAATTTACACAAATGGTCTTCAAAAAGCTTCACACTTTCTTAAGCATTTCAAAAACAAAATGACATCACTTTTCCACAGTCATCTAATGCAGATTAGTCACTTTCAGACGCAACCAATTACTTCCTTCTCCCGCCCTCACCGCCCCCAATGAAAAGTGCAGAAACTAAAAACATAAAAATGAGGGGTAAATATTAGAGATGAGCGAACAGTGAAATATTCGATATTCGTTTCGAGTAGCCCCTCAATATTCAACTATTCGAACAAATATCGAATCACATTATAGTCTATGGGGAAAAAAGCTTTGTTTCTGGGGAACCCACTCTTCGACTCAGGAGAGTCACCAAGTCCACTATTACACCCCAGGAAATGAGGACAACACCTCTGGAATGCAACTGGGACAGCAGGGGAAGCATGTCTGGGGGCATCTAACATGCCCAAATCCCTGTATTACCCCACTAATAATGCGATAATAAGAGTTGAGCAGGAGCTGACTTTTTCCCATAGGAATGCATTGACCAGAGTTGATTGGCCGAATGCCATACAGTGTACAGTTATTCGGCCAATCAACGCTGGTTCTGCCGGAGGCTCGTCTGTGAGAAGGCGGAGTCTAAGATCGGGTCCACAGCAGTCTCCATTGTGGTTCAATCTCAGGTATAGCAGAGTTGACACAGCTCTGCTACACCTGAGATGCAGCAGAGCTGGCCATGCACTGAGCTCTGCTACACCTGAGATGCAGCAGAGCGGACTGTGCGCTGAATCCTGCTGCATCTCTGATGTGGCAGAGCTGACTGTGTGCTGAACCCTGCTGCATCTCAGATGTAGCAGTTTTCAGCGCACAGTTAGCTCTGCTGCATTTCAGATGTAGCAGGGTTCAGTGCACACTCAGCTCTGCTGCATCTCAGATGTAGCAGGGTTCAGCGAACGGTCAGTTCTGCTGCATCTCTGGTGTAGCAGAGCTCAACGCACGGCCAGCTCTGCTGCATCTCTGGTGTAGCAGAGCTGTGTCAACTCTGCTATACCTGAGATCGGACAACAATGGAGACTGCACAATGGAGACTGCTGTGGACCAATCTTAGACTCCGCCAGAACCAGCGTTGATTGGCTTAATGCTGTACACGGTATGGCATTCGGCCAATCAACGCTGGTCAATGCATTCCTATGAGAAAAAGTCAGCCCCCGCATATCGCAAGCTGACAGGGATCCCAACCAGATAGAGCCCCAAAGAGCTGGGTGAGTGACATTCCCCCCTAAATAAAGGTAATCCCTAGCTAACCCTGCCTGTACATCTATCCCTGTCTCACAGTCACATAGTTCACAGTCTCATATTACCCGAATCTGAAATCCACCATTCGTATAAAGTGGAGCTCACCTGATTTAGCCAGCCAATTACTTTTTCCGATGCCTTTGTTGTTCCTGTCCCACCTCCCCTGCACAGTTATTGGTGCAAAAAAAGCACCAGGGAAGGTGGGAGGGGATACAGATTTTTAGTGCGTTTGCCGCGTGGTAATTGATTGGAATTGAATATCTCGAGCAGCCTGATATTCGATCGAACGACGTTCGCTCATCTCTATTAAATATAAACCTCACAGATCAGCGGGTATCAACCGTGTATGGCGTCACTCAGTGGAGCCCGCTGCAGTCAGACATCACCTATACCAGTTTTTCCCAATGTTATTAGAGTCAAGGCATCTCTGGAGAACAAATAAAATTCCTTGGCGCCACCCGGCGGACCCTATTACAGTCTATGGGGTCCACGGGTAACTGCTTTTTTTTTTTTTTTTTTTTTTAAAGCTGTCAGGCTCTCCATCTTTTGGACTCCTCATGTGGACTTGAGCAATGGAGAGATGAACGCTAGTGTGATCCTAGCCTAAGAATAGATCATCATTAGTTCAGTCCTGGAAAGCCCTTTAAAGGGATTGTCTGTGGGGACAATATAAATACGAGGTAGGGCCTGGGGGTTCTGGGCTTGTTCTGATCCCAGGTCATGTGATTGGAACCTATCGCCCTTCTCTCTCATTTTCACAGGTACCTGTACTATGAAGGCCAGCTTTACGACACCCTGCCCGCCCCTATCTACACGCGAAAACGAGAAAGGACGCAGGAGTCGGCGCATCTCAGGGTAAGAATTGGACCCGGAGACAGGACCAGCCCAGAACCCTCTGGTTGGAGTTGCCAGAAATGGTTAAAGGGATTATCTAGTTTCTAAGGATAAGCCATCACTATTAGATCTGCGGGGTTTTGACACCAGGGACCCCTGTAGGTTATTGAGGCAGCACTTCAGTATCTACACTTGTGCAGGGGTCCCATGTGTCTAATATTGATGACATCCTCATGATAGATCATCAATCATAGACACTAGATAATTCCTTTAATTTACACACCTTATGTGCCAGTCTTAAGAAATATTAGGAGTCTATCTTTGCCACAAATATGGACTTTGCACCAAAGATTTGCAACATCTACGCCAGATTTCTCATGCACATGAAATAGTAATTTCCCCTCCAATATCTTTAGTTCAAAAACTGCCCAACCTGACGCTTATTTGTATTTGTTTTGCCTGTCCAAGCACTGTGTGACTCTGTTGCCCCCTGGTGGATTAGAATTGATAGTACAGTTGCTTGAGGATTACAGTTCTCCGTGTGCACTCTGCTGCCATCCAGTGGAATATAGCTGGTAGTACGGCTCCCTGTTGGGGTTTGTAATTGATTTTCTAATCCCCAGTCCCTTAATAACTTCAACCCTCTTATAGACCTTAACATCCGGGCAATGGATATTTCATTCTGTCCTGTAAATTTTAATATACGACTGATTTTGCAAGCCCAGCTTTTATGACCAGGGTCAGGGGATAATCGTACACATCAGGGAGAGTGTGTGCCTACATAGGCAGTATGGAGACTTACAAGTCATTCCTGCTCCGCTAGGGATTCTGGGTAAAAAAAAAAATGCAAATCTATTCTCCATGATGTAATTAGGAGAACAGTGCACTCTGTACGCCACCCTCTAGAGGGCAGCATCCTTAATATCATGCATGACTCAGTTAAAAAGTCTATTTAATCATGATGCGGATTTAATTGCCAAATTAGTATTTCTATTCCAAAAGGAACAGAAATTGAGCTTTTTGCGTGCTGGGGCTTGCCCCCAGTGCTGCGAGAAAACTCATTTGCATACCGACAAAAACCGGGATATCTACCAGACGGTGGCGCGGATAAGACATCTAAACGTAGGAGAATAGCCTTTCTTAAGGCTATCCCTACGTGTGCTCGGGAAAAAAAAAATGATAGGATCCCTTTAAGTGTTGCTGTTTTCCGCTTAAACAACCTCTAAGTTTCCTGCCGCTAGGTGTCTCCCTCCTTACCAATTTGCTGTTACTAAGTAAAGCCTGTCTTTAGAATCCAGTAGGCTCAAAACAGGGACTCGGAGAGACAATGCTCCAAGCGGAGTCTGCCAGCATCTAACTGAAATGAACTGAGTGAAATGAGTGGTTTCAGAGGAATTTGGAGCAGATTCTGAAGGACGACTATGCCAAATTCCTCTATGTGAACATACCCTGAGGGGAGCTTATCTACTTCTGACTAGCTGCTTGTGTTACTGCTTATAGGATGTTATTCTTAGACAGTAAGCAGATTACCTTATTGAACTCAGATCTCTATCAGGGATCTTTTTAGCTGCATCAAACCCTGGATTTGCAGTTCAGTGTCTCTGGACCTCTTCTATTATGGTCTCCTCTTTGTTATGTCTCTATCAGCAGATTTACGGGTTATGAGCTAAAGATATGCCTGATTATCCTTTAAAAAGGCTATTCAGGTGCTGCTATTAGTGTGTAAAAAGACCCCCCCACCCCCCGTTTTTGTTAATTACCTTAGCAATCAATATGTAAATTAGCTGGATCGCACACGGTGGGAGTGTCGTGCACCCCTTAGTGTCATAGTTTCTGCACGCCCACCATCGCCTCCAAGCATCCCCCTCCTCTGCTTAATCATCGCGGTTTCTATTGAAAGCAAATGCGTGTGCAGTAGTGCTCCTCCAACGCGCTCCAGCTCGCAATGTTCTCTATGGGAAAACGGCGCTGGAGGGTGCGCAGTAGCGCACCACAAGGGAGCGCTACTGTGCACGTGCGTGCTTTCAAACTGCGGTGAATAAGCAGGAGGGCTTGGAGACAGCAGTGGGTGTCCAGAAGCTATGACGCTAAGGGGTGCACGACACGCCCACCGTACACGATCAAGCTCATTTACATATTGATAACCAAGGTAATTAACAAAGGCATATCTTTAGCTCATAACCCGTAAATCTGCTGATTCTTTTAAGCAACTTAAAAGAACATCCCCATAGACTGCGGGCAGATTTTGCCAATTTACAGTACATCACGCTTGACTTACCTGTGTGCAGAAATTGCGGTGTACTATTTTGGCTTCAAATAAAAAGACAGAAATCAGCGTTTTCAGGCACTTTAAAGATCATCGTTTATTTACCGTATAATAAAAAGCTAGTATACAGAGGGAATCCGATAGCGGCAACAATCCTCATACCGTCTCACGTCCGTTTGTTGCTCTCCGTTAACATTAAACCGCCTTATAAAACCCCCTTGACGGCGCCGCTCCTGTGACTACACGTCCAGGTCCCATGGGCAGCGGGTTTGGGGGGGGGGGGGGGTAAGAGGGTGGATTTAGCGTCAACGTATTCTATGTACAGAGCCAAAACTATGGAAGAAATGTGACAGGCAACACTGAGCGCAAACATTAATGTGCGAAACCGCAGAATTGTACATACACACATTTATTTATATATATATAAAAGAAAAAAAAATAAGGAATTAGAGTTTCCGGAGATTTTTTTTTTTGGATTCCTGGTGAGAAGAATCTGTAGTTAAGAACACGCGGCGCATGCGACAGGTCTAAGGACTGATTGTGGTGACACAATGGAGGTCAGATTATTGAAATTAAATACAAAAGACAAAAAAAAAAAAAAAAAAGCACCCAAAAATTGCAATGGTCAAAATAGGAAAAAAAAAAAAATTACATAAAAAAAAAAGTGAAAAAAAAATAATTACGTAACAGGACAATGGTGCAACCGCTGCATGCGAACATGACTGACATGAGACACGGAGCACGGCGACTGTGGTTCACATTTCTCTGGCAAACCCGCAAATCAGAGCCGAAAATGTGCAAGAGATCAGGCCAGACATGGGGTGGACATCCAAAAATACTCAGAGGGGACGCCATGTTTATTTAACTATACAATTGCAGCTATTTACACTATTTATGGAATGTTCCCCCATCCCAAAATGGCTTCCAAAAACCACAGGACTTCTCTATGTGAAAGGATTAAAAATCAATCTCACTCTAGTCAATTTCCAGAGGGCGGAGGGGAGAGCCCGGGGGGGAGGGGCGCAAGCGGCTTAAAAGAGGAAAAAAAAATAGAATTAAAAGGTTTTTATTGTGAAATGATGACGTAAAATGAGGAGAAATGGGACTGAGCGGTTTGGGACTTTGGTGACTGAAAGGCAATTTTTTTTTTTTTTTGCGACACGCGTTTCAGCAGGATTGTAAACCACCGTGCCGGGAATATCTGCGTGCGTCCAGATCAGGATGGCTCTTAAAGGGACGTCCTGGAGACCAGGTCTGTGAGGTGCACAAACGTAAGGAGTACTGGAATGCCAATATGGCAATAAGAAGTATTCTCTCTCCGAACAGAAACGCGTCAGCGTCCGAGTCAAAAGCAAAAAAAAAAAAAAAAATTCCGGAAAATGTTGAGCGGAAACAACTGGTTTTACTCAATAAACACGCCCGTCCACTGGTGTTTTTACTTTGTAAAGGTGGACACCACGGCCCATAGGATTTCGTTAGCGTTGGGTTTGATGGCCTCGACTTCGGGGTCTAGATCGAGCAGCTGTCGGACTCTCTTCATGGCCAAGTCGTACTGGTCGTCTAGGAGCGGGGCGAACGCGTTCTCGATGACGTCAGAGGAATGGGCTAGATAGATTAGGGCCAGCAGACGCTTGTCCATGCGGTGAGGATCCTTCACCCACTTGTCCAGAACGGCTTCCTGCACTTTCTTGATGAGACGTTGCTTGATGTTGTTGTTAGTCAGCGGGTGCGTGGTCATGTCGAACAGCAGGAAGTTCTGTTTCTCCGTCGTCAGGACGCCTTTTTCCACTAGGTTCTTAGCCAAACGTTCACGGACATTTCGTAACTGGAAGTGGAGCTTTAATGGGTTCCAGGTCTCGCCTGCAAGGTACAGTAATAGTTTTTAATGCAGAGTCCAGGATATAAGGATCTCCGGGCCTAACGTTACGTGATTATGGGTCACAGTTTCTATAAGTTCACATTACACTTGTCACTTCTCTTCCATTTATTGCTGAGGCTGCTGAAATCACACGACTTCATTAACTAGAAAATTTACTCTAATGGATTTTAATACCGAGTCCTATATAAACTAATCAGCAGTGCCTGAAGGGAAGCAATACATCTGTGTGCCATCCTTATGAAGATACAGTGAGTGCCCGCTATATCTCCTGTACTCAGTGCTGAGGCTGCTGCGATCACAGGACCTTAGATTAGCTGGAAAATTAGCCTGCAAAAGCGAGCAGCTGCCGCTTTTGCAGGCGGATTTTGAAGCCGATTCCACGTCAAAATCCGCCTGCAAAAAACTCTGAACTAGCCTCTCCTGAATTCAGTCCTAATGCTCCTGGTATGACATGGTCACAGTAGGTTGCTCATACTAACAGTCACCGGAGGCAGCGCCACCTAGTGGATCCAAAGGAGACCAGGCAGCACCTAAGAGTACTTGGACGCCTTGCAAACAGCAGGCTGTGCGGGCATGATGGGCGCTGTAGTGTCACACCTGCTGGGGCTTACTTTATCTTCACTACCATTTTTGACCTTTGCAGTAGTAACCAATGAGCAGACATGGCAGTCACAGACATCTATAGGCGCTACCCTGTTTCCCCGAAAATAAGTCATCCCCCAAAAGTAAGACATAGCAGAGGTTTTGTTGAATTGTCTAATATAAGGCACCCCCCGAAAGTAAGACATCTCCCAATAATACGGTAATAATCTTTCTGCGCAAAGATTGTATGAAGAAAAACATTGCAGCCAGCTGAACACTGTGCGCAATGTTCTGTGTACACAGATATGCCGGCTGCTGACACCGCTGCAATACGTTGTATCTACTGTTAGAGCACCGCACACAGCGTTCAGCCGGCTGCAATGTTTTTCTTTATACAATCTTTGCGCAATCTTAGCACATAAGACATCCCGTGAAAATAAGACATAGCATTTCTTTAGGACCAAAATTTAATATAAGACACTGTCTTATTTTCGGGGAAACAGGGTATAGTGGCCGAATACACTGTCCATACAGTCTCTAAGTAGGAGCGCCCCCACTGAGGAAATAAGGTGACCTACCGCTAAGAAGTTCAATCCAGCTCTGCACCGTCTCTGGGGTTGGGGTTTCTTTGATGTGTTTTAAGGCTTCATCGAGCATAACATCCCCTGTGGGGGCGTCAGATTTGCAGATAACCTGCAGGATAGACAGAACTGTAAGGGTTAACGAACAATATGGAGAAGGCGACAAATCAGACATTGGGAGGTAGAACAGGGCAGGATTTACTTAGAGTACATGGCCCAGCATTAATGGGAATACAGCAGAAGGCAAAGTATGAGCGGAGCGCCCCCTGTCTGCACTCTTTGGATTTTTTGGAACCTTGACGATTATAACTTTTTTTTTTTTTTTGGTCATCTTCTAGTAAACCAGATATTGGGAGATCACCGCTCAGAGCAGGAAGCAGACAGCGCCGTTCTCCGTGTAGTGGTCAGAGCAGGTACAGCAGATCAGCAATCACTCTCTTGAATAGGAGGTAAGTGGCAGTGACTCAGTTCAGCCACTACACAAAGAACAGCGCTGTCTGCTTCCTGCTCCATTCTCTGTGTATCAAATATTACCACTCTGGGGATAAATGAATACCTGGGGGGGGGGGGGGATACATTTGGGATCCATATGGTGGAAAAAAGATTTAAGGACACCACTTGCAGAGTACTCAAAGGGTTAAATCTAGATTCACAGAATTTGTAGGATTTTGTATAAAATATTCAGGAATAAAACAATGTACATGGGAGTACAGGAGCGGATGAGAAGCGTCTCCATGCAGGAGCGGAGGTCTCTACAGTAACAGCACAGAACATAATACAATGCAGAACAATGGCAGCTGTAGGTGGCGCTGTACTGCGGCCTCCGCCATGCACTTGTGCTATATACGGCTATATACTGTATATATAGTAGCTGTATTATTCCTACCTTTCGGGCTAAGAGACTTTTACGCCTCATCCCACCAGCTTCTAGGGTGATCCGGCCTCTGAACGCCAGCTCTATCAGCATGCACCCCCGCAGACCGGCAGATATACAGTCATTCCAGAAGGAGGTGTAACCCTGGGGGGAGAAGGAACAAAACACCCGCTAAGCAATGCTTGTTATGTATACAGGTATATATACAGTGTACAGGAGCACAGTCCGGGTTTCCTATAACGTTACACCCCTATTCTCATCCAAGGTCAATGCAGAAATCAATGAGCAGAAGGATCAAGATGATACCCCAACTGGTTCTGCCCTATACAGAGGTGTTCCTAAAAATTGTAGACACGTGGGCATGCTGAAAAAGTCGAATTCTGCCTGATAAGACCCCATGCATGTGACCGAGTGAAACATGGACGGCTCCGCGTCCTATCCTGCTGCCATGGAAATGATATAGCGGTCATTGCACCGCTGCTCCGGTCCTCCGACTGAACAGAAGGTCTGAAGAAGGTCCATGGAGCAGAAACGTTTACTTATCAGTGGTGTCTCCGAAACCGTACCAAATTGTGCAGGGCCGTCACCTGATGTCACAGTCAATATGGAAACCGCTCAGTGCTGCGGGGTCCTCACTGTACAGTTTGTCTATAGAAATGACAAGGTAATAAAACATTCCTTGAAGGAACATGCGAAGAAACCAGAGCGGTAATAGAGGGACTGAGACCACCTGTGTGCATGAGCTGTACCCAGTGCTGTATCTAATGGTGCAACATGCAAGAACTAGCATATGTATATAAGGGGAAGGGGCCAAGAGAACCCAATACATAATGGTGCAACATACAAGAACTAGCGTATGGATATAAGGGGAGGGGGCCAAGAGAACCCAATACATAATGGTGCAACATACAAGAACTAGCGTATGGATATAAGGGGAGGGGGCCAAGAGAACCCAATACATAATGAAGGGAGGGGCAATAAAAAGTCTGTTGTAGGACAATCTCAGCACCTTATTGTCCACTCCCTATAGACCAGGGGCGGCAAACTTTTTTTTTTTGTATGGGGCGGCAGATTTAAAATAAATAAATCAAAGACACAGAACTGAGCGCGCCCTGCAAGAGTTGTAATGAGATCGACCTCTACATGGAAGTCACAGAGCACAATCCATATCAGCAACCAATTATTTAGTAAATTACACTTTTATTTCAGTGCCATCCTTCTCTAGTGATAGGATCGGCTTTCGTCTGAACTAAGGACTCCGCAGACATTGCCACACCTTGCCAGTTTCTACTTTCCTTCAGCAGCCCCGTGCCAGGTAGACATGTAAGAGGTGCCAACTGGAGGAGCTGGAGGGTGCGGGCACCTGCTATAGACAATACATGAGGATTAAGATGAAGCAAATGAGTGCAGCTCTGGAGTATAATACAGGATGTAACTCAGGATCAGTACAGGATAAGTAATGTAATGTATGTACACAGTGACTGCACCAGCAGAATAGTGAGTGCAGCTCTGCAGTATAATACAGGATGTAACTCAGGATCAGTACAGGATAAGTAATGTAATGTATGTACACAGTGACTACACCAGCAGAATAGTGAGCGCAGCTCTGGAGTATAATACAGGATAAGTAATGTAATGTATGTACACAGTGACTGTACCAGCAGAATAGTGAGCGCAGCTCTGGAGTATAATACAGGATGTAACTCAGGATCAGTACAGGATAAGTAATGTAATGTATGTACACAGTGACTGCACCAGCAGAATAGTGAGCGCAGCTCTGGAGTATAATACAGGATAAGTAATGTAATGTATGTACACAGTGACTGTACCAGCAGAATAGTGAGCGCAGCTCTAGAGTATAATACAGGATAAGTAATGTAATGTATGTACACAGTGACTGTACCAGCAGAATAGTGAGCGCAGCTCTAGAGTATAATACAGGATAAGTAATGTAATGTATGTACACAGTGACTGCACCAGCAGAATAGTGAGCGCAGCTCTGGAGTATAATACAGGATAAGTAATGTAATGTATGTACACAGTGACTGCACCAGCAGAATAGTGAGCGCAGCTCTGGAGTATAATACAGGATGTAACTCAGGATCAGTACAGGATAAGTAATGTAATGTATGTACACAGTGACTGCACCAGCAGAATAGTGAGCGCAGCTCTGGAGTATAATACTTCTATAAGTACCTAACCTTTATGGGTATACATAGATAAGCTGTATTGTCTATGAGGTGTAAATACAGCAGTCTATAGTTCTTCCTGTCAGTCATCACTTCATATAAAAGGACAATATTCCAGCAGTAAACAGCAGATTGATGGCGTTGCAGAATAGAAGGCGCCCACAGTGATCCGCACAGTAGTGTCACACACCCAGCATGGTCACCTTCGCAGGTTGCTAGGCAGCCATAGGAATAAGCGCACAATCGCCGGGATCAAACACAGAAGGGCTGTTTCTCGCTGTGCAGACTAGTCAGTCACTTCTTTTAGAAAAATCCAAGGCTGAAGTGCTTGAGCCACAAGTGAAACATGATGAGATTACTGACAAAAATTGCATTCATTTATAGACGTGGAGTGTGGCGATGTTCACACCGGTGGTAAAATGCAGCCTGTTATTCCAATGCTGGAGAGTGAGACGATTTCTGTGCGCTTCTGTCTCATCCCTGTCCATACGGCCTCATGCACACTGACCCATTATACTGTACACATGTATTATCGCCGGCCCATGAAGGATATTACATGTGCTGTGCGTGTAGTTTATCCAGGGCCCTGGTCTTGGTGCACCCAGCCCCCACACATGACATACAGTCCTATGAAAAAGTTTGGGCACCCCTATTAATCTTAATCATTTTTAGTTCTAAATATTTTGGTGTTTGCAACAGCCATTTCAGTTTGATATATCTAATAACTGATGGACACAGTAATATTTCAGGATTGAAATGAGGTTTATTGTACTAACAGAAAATGCACAATATGCATTAAACCAAAATTTGACCGGTGCAAAAGTATGGGCACCTCAACAGAAAAGTGACATTAATATTTAGTACATCCTCCTTTTGCAAAGATAACAGCCTCTAGTCGCTTCCTGTAGCTTTTAATCAGTTCCTGGATCCTGGATGAAGGGATTTTGGACCATTCCTCTTTACAAAACAATTCAAGTTCCGTTAAGTTTGATGGTCGCCGAGCATGGACAGCCCGCTCTCAAATGATCTGAAAACAAAGATTGTTCAACATAATTGTTCAGGGGAAGGATACAAAACGTTGTCTCAGAGATTTAACCTGTCAGTTTCCACTGTGAGGAACATAGTAAGGAAATGGAAGAGCACAGGGACAGTTCTTGTTAAGCCCAGAAGTGGCAGGCCAAGAAAAATATCAGAAAGGCAGAGAAGAAGAATGGTGAGAACAGTCAAGGACAATCCACAGACCACCTCCAAAGAGCTGCAGCATCATCTTGCTGCAGATGGTGTCACTGTGCATCGGTCAACTATACAGCGCACTTTGCACAAATAGAAGCTGTATGGGAGAGTGATGAGAAAGAAGCCGTTTCTGCACGTACGCCACAAATAGAGTTGCCTGAGGTATGAAAAAGCACATTTGGACAAGGCAGCTTCATTTTGGAAACAAAAATTGAGTTGTTTGGTTATAAAAAAAGGCGTTATGCATGGCGTCCAAAAAGAAACAGCATTCCAAGAAAAACACATGCTACCCACTGTAAAATTTGGTGGAGGTTCCATCATGCTTTGGGGCTGTGTGGCCAATGCCGGCACCGGGAATCTTGTTAAAGTTGAGAGTCGCATGGATTCCACTCAGTATCAGCAGATTCTTGAGAATAATGTTCAAGAATCAGTGACGAAGTTGAAGTTACGCCGGGGATGGAGATTTCAGCAAGACAATGATCCAAAACACCGCTCCAAATCCTCAGGCATTCATGCAGAGGAACAATTACAATGTTCTGGAATGGCCATCCCAGTCCCCAGACCTGAATATCATTGAACATCTGTGGGATGATTTGAAGCGGGCTGTCCATGCTCGGCGACCATCTAACTTAACTGAACTTGAATTGTTTGTCCAAAATACCTTTATCCAGGATCCAGGAACTGATTAAAAGCTACAGGAAGCGACTAGAGGCTGTTATCTTTGCAAAAGGAGGATCTACTAAATATTAATGTCACTTTTCTGTTGAGGTGCCCATACTTTTGCACCGGTCAAATTTTGGTTTAATGCATATTGCACATTTTCTGTTAGTACAATAAACCTCATTTCACTCCTGAAATATTACTGTGTCCATCAGTTATTAGATATATCAAACTGAAATGGCTGCTGCAAATACCAAAATATTTAGAACTAAAAATGATTAAGATTAATAAGGGTGCCCAAACTTTTTCATAGGACTGTATGTACGTACACTCACCGGCCACTTTATTAGGTACACCTGTCCAACTGCTCGTTAACACTTAATTTCTAATCAGCCAATCACATGGCGGCAACTCAGTGCATTTAGGCATGTAGACATGGTCAAGACAATCTCCTGCAGTTCAATCCGAGCATCAGTATGGGGAAGAAAGGTGATTTGAGTGCCTTTGAACGTGGCATGGTTGTTGGTGCCAGAAGGGCTGGTCTGAGTATTTCAGAAACTGCTTATCTACTGGGATTTTCACGCACAACCATCTCTAGGGTTTACAGAGAATGGTCCGAAAAAGAAAAAACATCCAGTGAGCAGCAGTTCTGTGGGCGGAAATGCGTTGTTGATGCCAAAGGTCAGAGGAGAATGGCCAGACTGGTTCGAGCTGATAGAAAGGCAACAGTGACTCAAATAGCCACCCGTTACAACCAAGGTAGCCAGAAGAGCATCTCTGAACGCCGCACAGTACATCGAACTTTGAGGCAGATGGGCTACAGCAGCAGAAGACCACACCGGGTGCCACTCCTTTCAGCTAAGAACAGGAAACTGAGGCTACAATTTGCACAAGCTCATCGAAATTGGACAATTGAAGATTGGAAAAACGTTGCCTGGTCTGATGAGTCTCGATTTCTGCTGCGACATTCGGATGGTAGGGTCAGAATTTGGCGTCAACAACATGAAAGCATGGATCCATCCTGCCTTGTATCAACGGTTCAGGCTGGTGGTGGTGGTGTCATGGTGTGGGGAATATTTTCTTGGCACTCTTTGGGCCCCTTGGTACCAATTGAGCATCGTTGCAACGCCAAAGCCTACCTGAGTATTGTTGCTGACCATGTCCATCCCTTTATGACCACAATGTACCCAACATCTGATGGCTACTTTCAGCAGGATAATGCAATGCCATGTCATAAAGCTGGAATCATCTCAGACTGGTTTCTTGAACATGACAATGAGTTCACTGTACTCCAATGGCCTCCACAGTCACCAGATCTCAATCCAATAGAGGAGCATCTTTGGGATGTGGTGGAACGGGAGATTCGCATCATGGATGTGCAGCCGACAAATCTGCGACTGCAACTGTGTGATGCCATCATGTCAATATGGACCAAAATCGCTGAGGAATGCTTCCAGCACCTTGTTGAATCTATGCCACGAAGAATTGAGGCAGTTCTGAAGGCAAAAGGGGGTCCAACCCGTTACTAGCATGGTGTACCTAATAAAGTGGCCGGTGAGTGTAGATCAGTTAGCCTATTCTCACCATCACACATCTAAGCGCAGGAAAAACCTGATATGATGATGCCAGTGTGAATGGAGCCTTATAGTTTATCTAGTAACATCAGCTCACAACTAGAATCAGACTAAACAGGTTTCTTAGCATAACACATGGGTGAACGTCACGTCCCCTATAGGTCTCCACTGACAAAGCGCTCTGTTGTGCAGTGTACTCCAGATCTGCAACGTGTCCAAGTACTGCACACAGGCCACAGAAACGTGTAACACGACACGGATAGCACGCAAGTAAAAGTGTGTGCCAACAGACCAACGGGAAAGACCAGGAAAAAAATCCGATATAAGAGACTTCGTTAGGACAAAGCACAATGATCACCGGGAACAGACACAACCTGGATATGAAGGATATAAGGAAATATTTTCTGCACAGGATAGGGGGATTAGTCAGATCACGGGGGTCCGACCATCAGAAGAACAAGGGACTAAAAGTCACCCTAAAGCCACTTTGTGAGTGAAGCACTTGGGTGACCAGCGCTCCATTGATGGCAATCCTTGCGGTCATACCCTCACCCACCGCACACATATAGTCGGTCATACATGGATCAGAATGTCCCAACTAGTGGGAAACAGGGTCGCAGGCTACATGGTCATGTGATGTAATGGTGCAGACACTCCCTAGGGAGCCCCTTATGTGTCACATAGAATAATGACAGGAGGCAGCGGACTGGATATACAATATAACCAGCTGACAGGGAGCGGGAACCTCATGGCTACTACAGAAGCAATTCTACTAATCACAATTAGAGATGAGTGAGTACTGTTGGGATCAGCCGATCCAAACAGCACGCTCGCATAGAAATGAATGGACGTAGCCGGCACACGGGAGGTTAAGCGGCCGGCCGCCGTCAAAGCGGAAGTACCAGGTGCATCCATTCATTTCTATGGAGCGTGCTGTTCGGATCGGCTGATCCCAACAGTACTCGCTCATCTCTAGTCACAATATATGGGGGAATGGCCTTATACAAACAGCTGCAGCAGGCTCTGACACTTATGAGCTCAGAGACAGGTCACACCTAGCTCCGAAAAAACATAGGAAGATGCTGAACCCCCCCCCCCCCCCCTCTAGCACCCACCCATATAATTACTAGCAAACACCAGGATGCCCCAGAGACCAGAGAAGTCACAGATCTGGCTGCCATATTACATGCAGATGTGATGCAATCGCTGGTAGGTTTCATCAGTAAAAATTGCATGCAACGTTTTCTGATGCAGGTTTAACAGCACCATGTGAATACGTCCTTACTGTCACTATTTGGATCCATCTTCTTGCATGAAAAAGCAACAAAGGTTTCCTCCAGTTATCTACCTCATGAATGGTCTGGAGTCCCAAATTACTAGAATTAAAAAGGGTTTTCTGGACCCAAATTGATTTTTCATACCAATGACCTATCCAGGGGACAGGTCACCAGCTTCTGATCTGTGAGGGCTGATGCCAGGACCTTGCACTGTTGCAGCAGGAGTGGACAGGGCGCGCGTGCAGGAGTAATAGAAGCTCCCAGGGAACTGCTGCGTCGCTCCTATTACTTGTTACACACACTCCCCATCCACTAGCAGCTTCTGACATATGGAGGCTGCTGCAACAGCTGATCGGTGCTGGGTAGGGGGTGTCAGACTCTGACAGGTCACATACTGATGAGCTATTCTGGGGCTGGAAAACCCCTTTAACCACGGGTACGTAATACAACATGGATGGAGGGATTCAGTGCTGTTACTACTGTGCTCAACAGTATGTGTAGCAGAGCTGAATAGGTCATTGGGCACTCACCCCCAAACTATGGATAGTACATATGACCGAGGTCTATAATGGTACAGGATTAACAAACGCTTCCTGGAAAACTTCTCCATCCTGTAACTTTTTGGCAACTAAGGAAGAGGAAGCGACTGCCCGGCACAGAGATGTACAGGCAGGGGTACGCACGATGTACAGGCCTCAATATAGCCATAAAAACTAGTATTTGACAACAGCTTTTAGGAGAAAAACATTAAGATATCAGTGACAGATACAGGATTCAGCCTCTCTCTTCCAAGATGTTCTGCAGGAGCTGCTCTGGCTATTGCAGAACCTCTTTCAGAAGAGACAGACAACAAATATAATGCCACCTTTTTGGATCAAAAATATTCTGCAGCAAAGGCTGGAGACGTCTGAGTACACAGGACCCATCCTTCATGTGTATATGTATAGCAGGGGGTGTAATGTATAGCTCCTGGGCCCCAGGCAAAATCTGTAATGGAGCCCCTACCTACATTATGGTATATAGAGTAATGGTAGCGGGATCTGGGGGGGCCCCATCATCTGCACCCACTATAGCTACGCCGCTCATGTATAGTCCTGTATGTAGTAGCACAACCAATACTGCACTGCCATAAATTGTATATCTCAGTCCGAATATAAACGTGACCTATTCACCATAATGATGGCTCCATTCACAGACAGCACTTGGATAGGAAAATAGTTAGTGTGAAATATTTTGATATTTTCCCCAAGACCCCTGGAGAATATTCACAATAAATTTTTTTAATTGCATTTTTTTTATCTACACACAACAGTATACATGATAGTATTCGCCTTCCAGGGCCCCGAACATTTTAATGAACAAGCCTGAACTGCAACAACAGACGGGAATAGCACGTGTCAGTGTGTGTATATGGATTTATATGGGGGAAAAAAATACCATTTTGGCTAAGCCTATGGCTATGTAGCCTCCATAGTAGTTGCCTCCATAGCGGCGATTCTCACTGACAGAGCTGAGCTGGGTCTTCGGATCCTCTATTCAGCGCTACGTAGTAATAGACCAGGCCGACTAGATTGTAGGAGATGCAGCAGTGAAGGCCTGCACCGTCCGCCAGGTGGTGCCTATCACATTAATGGGGCATCTCACACGACCTTGTTCCAGCCATTGGAAACTGCCATCCTAAGACCTGCAGGTTGAGTTGCTGTGACATTCAATCCCTATGGACTTGCCAGACCAAAGTGTCACTCGGTGATCTGAAACAAATCAATAGAAGTGAATGGAACGGCCATGCATGTGCGACTGGACCAGGGAACCCCGATGTCTGGAGTGGTCAGAGCTCTTAGAAACAGTCAGAGCTCCCCTATCCTGTGGCTATGCATATCTGGAGTGCACATCAGGGCTAGACCCGGGTGTGGATGGTCCTTGCGCTGATCAGCTGATTTAGTTGCTAGAGACTGTCTATAAGGTCCATGGCCAGAAGTAGCCCTGCACCACCACTGCAGTGTACGGCTCTGTGCACTGTATACAGTCTCCCACTCTGTGTACTGTAGTAGAGGCAGCTCTTATTCACATGGACAGGAACAGCTATATACCTTGTATACAACATCTAGCAGCTGACCCATCTGATAAGTGAGGGTCTGAGTGTGGGACCACCACCGATCAGACGCGGGGTGACAGCTCTACAGTATGTTACACCTGGATAATGCTTTTATCGGAAAATTCTATTGTGGGGCACCGGACCCCATCATTCTAGAAATAAGTCCCCCCCTCAATCCAGAGACATGGATATATTACACATTGGCAGACATCACATCCCCTGATGCGACCCGGCCCCCGTGAGGGGTCACATGACCACTGCACCCCCTACCTCATTTCTTTACATGGCAATACCTTGTCCTAATATATATACAGAGGCCATAGATGTGACCGATGATGTCATCAGATGGTCTATACATACATAAGCACCGGTGACACTACTCAGCGCCCCCCCATGGACTGTCATGGACTGTCATCAGATGGTCTATACATATATCAGCACTGGTGACACTACTCAGCGCCCCCTATGGACTGTCTATACATATATCAGCACCGGTGACACTACTCAGCGCCCCCTATGGACTGTCTATACATATATCAGCACCGGTGACACTACTCAGTGCCCCCTATGGACTGTCTATACATATATCAGCACCAGTGACACTACTCAGCGCCCCCCATGGACTGCCTATACATCTATCAGCACCAGTGACACTACTCAGCGCCCCCCATGGACTGCCTATACATCTATCAGCACCGGTGACACTACTCAGCGCCCCCTATGGACTCTCTATACATACATCAACACTGGTGACACTACTCAGCGCCCCCCCCATGGACTGTTATCAGATGGTCTATATGTATATAAGCACTGGTGACACTACTCAGCGCCCCCCATGGACTGCCTATACATACATCAGCACTGGTGACACTACTCAGCGCCCCCTATGGACTCTCTATACATACATCAGCACTGGTGACACTACTCAGCGCCCCCTATGGACTGTCTATACATACATCAGCACTGGTGACACTACTCAGCGCCCCCCCCATGGACTGTTATCAGATGGTCTATATGTATATAAGCACTGGTGACACTACTCAGCGCCCCCCATGGACTGCCTATACATCTATCAGCACCGGTGACACTACTCAGCGGCCCCTATGGACTCTCTATACATACATCAGCACTGGTGACACTACTCAGCGCCCCCTATGGACTGTCTATACATACATCAGCACTGGTGACACTACTCAGCGCCCCCTATGAACTCTCTATACATATATCAGCACTGGTGACACTACTCAGCGCCCCCCATGGACTGCCTATACATCTATCAGCACCGGTGACACTACTCAGCGCCCCCTATGGACTGTCTATACATATATCAGCACTGGTGACACTACTCAGCGCCCCCCATGGACTGTCTATACATCTATCAGCACCGGTGACACTACTCAGCGACCCCTATGAACTCTCTATACATATATCAGCACTGGTGACACTACTCAGCGCCCCCCATGGACTGTCATGGATGTCATCAGATGTTCTATACATATATCAGCACTGGTGACACTACTCAGCGCCCCCTATGGACTGTCTATACATATATCAGCACCGGTGACACTACTCAGCGCCCCCTATGGACTGTCTATACATATATCAGCACCGGTGACACTACTCAGCGCCCCCTATGGACTGTCTATACATATATCAGCACCGGTGACACTACTCAGCGCCCCCTATGGACTGTCTATACATATATCAGTACTGGTGACACTACTCAGCGCCCCCCATGGACTGTCATCAGATGGTCTATACATATGACACTACTCAGCGCCCCCTATGGACTGTCTATACATATATCAGTACTGGTGACACTACTCAGCGCCCCCCATGGACTGTCATCAGATGGTCTATACATATGACACTACTCAGCGCCCCCCATGGACTGTCTATACATATATCAGTACTGGTGACACTACTCAGCGCCCCCTATGGACTGTTCTTGGAGATTTTGTGGCTCCATCTTTGAGCAGACCCCCTATTGGCCGCCATGACACCCATGTAAACAAAGCCTCTGAGGGCCATGTACACACCGCCTCACCTCCCTGTCCTTCAGCCCCAGCAGCAGCACTTCCTCCATCAGGGTCAGCCTGGCCTCCTTGTCCCCGGCCCGGTCCTCATCCTCCTGCTCCTCTCGCTCCCGCTCCTCGGTCTGGCCCTCGGCCGCCTTCTCCCGGTCGCTGCGGGAGGCCTCGGTGCGGCGCTGCACAAGGCCGGAGTTGCGTTGGGTGACGGACGTCATGTCTGAGGGGGGCGCTAATGTAATGTCACAGGAGGCACTGGGGGGCGGGGGAGGGCTATCTGGCTGCCCAGGCTGCGCTCATCAGGCCCCGCTCTTTCCCCCCCGGTGCGTCTCCGGTTCTGCGCTCTGCTGCAGGAACAAGCTGCTTGCTCGGTATTCGGCCAAGATGGCGGCTCTCGCTGACGTCACCAGAGGATGTGGCACAGACTATGCGAGAGGCGGAGACTCGGCCCACACCGGAAGTGATGTCACGGGTGGGCGGGCGCCACGGTCAGGTGATGTACAGGTGAGAGGGACACGGCCCGGGCAGCCCCGCCCCTAAATCTAGCAGAGATTTAGCTAAACCAGAGGGGAAAGGGGAGGAGTCTCTTAAGGCAGCCAATCAGATACCAGCTCTTATTTTTGAAATACAGGGTGGGGCAAAAGATATGAACCGGTATTGACCGGCTAGCGCTCAGCCTGTGGTGGTGGGAAGAGGGGCTGGGCCTCGTCAGTAGCATCCATGCCTTGGACGGGAGAGCATCATGGGTTTGCTGTGGGAATGTTTTTTCAAAATGCACACCTCCCAACTTTTGAAGAACTGAAAGAGGGACAATGCGCGCCACTGCAAATTTAGCCCCGCCCGTTTTTGTGTTGACTCCGCCCACTCATTAATTTTTCATGTTCCCGCACACAGTATAATCCTCCTACAGTCACCCGTAAATTATATGTCCCCCCTCTATCTCTCCCCCAGTTTCATATACACCCTTCATCTCTGCCCCCAGATTCATGTCCCCACATCTCTGCCCCCAGATTCATGTCCCCACATCTCTGCCCCCAGATTCATGTCCCCACATCTCTGCCCCCAGATTCATGTCCCCACATCTCTGCCCCCAGATTCATGTCCCCCTTCCATCTCTGCCCCCAGATTCATGTCCCCCTTCCATCTCTGCCCCCAGATTCATGTCCCTCCATCTCTGCCCCCAGATTCATGTCCCCTCCATATCTGCCCTCAGATTCATGTCCCCTCCATCTCTGCCCCCAGATTCATGTCTCCACATCTCTGCCCCCAGATTCATGTCCCCCCATCTCTTCCCCCCAGATTCATGTCCCCCATCTCTTCCCCCTAGATTCATGTCCCCCCATCTCTGTCCCCAGATTCATGTTCCCTCCATCTCTGCCCCCAGATTCATGTCCCTCCATCTCTGCCCCCAGATTCATGTCTCCACATCTCTGCCCCCAGATTCATGTCCCCCCATCTCTTCCCCCCAGATTCATGTCCCCCATCTCTTCCCCCTAGATTCATGTCCCCCCATCTCTGTCCCCAGATTCATGTTCCCTCCATCTCTGCCCCCAGATTCATGTCCCTCCATCTCTGCCCCCAGATTCATGTCTCCACATCTCTGCCCCCAGATTAATGTCCCCCCATCTCTTCCCCCCAGATTCATGTCCCCCATCTCTTCCCCCTAGATTCATGTCCCTCCATCTCTGCCCCCAGATTCCTGTCCCCCCATCTCTGCCCCCAGTTTCATGTCCCCTCCATCTCTGTCCCCAGATTCATGTCCCTCCATCTCTGCCCCCAGATTCATGTCCCCCCATCCCTGCCCCCAGATTCATGTCCCCCCATCCCTGCCCCCAGATTCATGTCCCCCATCCCTGCCCCCAGATTCATGTCCCCCCATCCCTGCCCCCAGATTCATGTCCCCTCCATCTCTGCCCCCAGATTCATGTCCCCTCCATCTCTGCCCCCAGATTCATGTCCTCTCCATCTCTGCCCCCAGATTCATGTCCCTCCATCTCTGCCCCCAGATTAATTTCCCCTCCATCTCTGCATCACGTCTACAAGCCAGTAGCCGGCAGCAGCGGCGGAGTGAGGAGCTGACACAGGTCAGCTCCTCGCTTCAGCCGCATATGTGTCAGCGAGAGAGGCGCGCAGTGGCGAAGCGAGGAGCTGACCTGTGTCAATAGTGAAATCGGGACATACCTCCCTCCAACCGGGACTGCGGGACATGTCACCCAAATCGTGAATGTCCCGCGGAAATCGGGACAGTTGGGAGGTATGAAAATGGCCGTTCTGTTATCACCACGCAGAGGGCCTTCCGACTACACTTCAATATCCCTGTTGGGGGTAATGCAATTAGACATTGCATCAACAGCAACTCCTTCGGCCATTGGAAGACTCAGAACAGTAAGAACACCTCAAAATGTCCTCCTGGTAAGAAATGCTATTGAAGTGTCTCCCAACAGGACAGGGCCACATCCCACACTGCTAGGATTTCAATGGCGAGATTGAGGCAAATGTTCCCCCAGCACCTCGTCTCTGTGCGGGGTGACGTGGAGTGGCCTGCGCCCTCACCAGATTTGAGCATTTGTGACTTTTTCCTTTGGGGGTACCTAAAGGAAAAGGTTTTTAAAAATCGTCCACATACCCTGGAAGAACTTAAGGACAGAATCAGGGAGGAAGTTACGGCAATACCCATCCAAATGTGCAGAAGAGCTGGTGAAACCTTCAGAATTCGCCTACAAGAGTGTATCGCTGCTGACGGCCGCCATCTTCCTGATATCAGCTTTAAAACTTAATGTAAAAAAACTAGATTCTGAACTGAATTAAGCAATATAAACAGAATTTCTGTAAGTTGAGTTGTTTTTTGTTTTATAGCCCTTTAAAACCGGTTTATACCTTTTGCCCCACCCTGTAGGAAAGCGGCAATATGATTGGTTGTTATGGGCAACTGGTTGCCCTTTAACATTTCTGTGTTCCAGTTTTGCTGACTCTTCCCCCTTGTAATTTGTATTAACCCTTCAACATGCCATGAGTGTGAGTCTGTCCCCTCTTTAATTAAGGAGTCTCCTGTCTCTATAAATTAGGATGGGGGATTTGTATTTGTTGAGGAGTCTGGACTGGATATCCGTATTCTTGGGGGTTTGATGTGTGACCGATACTGTCATCCTGCAAGGAACTAGTGACCCCCCCATATGGCGGGGCTGTAAATATACAAGGGTGCAGTATGTTTAGAAAGGAGCGTACAAATAAGAAAGGGGGAGGGGTTTGCTTATACGTAAAATCCGTCCTTAAGCCAGTCCTGCGTGAGGACATCTGGGAGGAAAATGAATATCTGGAGTCCTTATGGGTAGAAATTATGGGAGGAACAAAAAATAATAAAATACTGATAGGGGTTTGTTATAAATCTCCAAATATAATGGAAGAAGCTGAAAATATACTAATAAAACAAATAGATATACTAAATAAGAGCCCTAGAAAACACATACCCTATGGGAATAAGCGGCCAGAAATCATAGAAAAACAATATGGCTAACTAAAACGGTACAGAATGCAATAAGGGATAAAAAGGAAGCATTTAAAGTACTAGAACAAGAAAGTAGTGACACAGCATTAAATACTATAAGGAGAAAAATAACCTGTGCAAAAGACAAATAAAGGAGGCGAAGATGGAGGCCGAGAGAAAAATTTCCAAGGAAAGTAAAAGTAATCCAAAATTATTCTTCAATTACATAAATAATAAGAGAATAAAAACTGACAATGTGGGCTCTCAAAAATAATTTGGGTGTAATGGTGGAGGAGGATGAGGAAAAAGCACAAGTATTAAATGCTTTCTTCTCTACATTGTTTACACAAGAAAATCCATTGGCCAATAACATGATTAGGGGGAATGTAAACTCTCAATTAAATGTCACCTGCTTAACCCAGGAAGAAGTACGGCGCCGCCTGCAAAACACTAAAATAGAGAAATCGCCCGATCCAGATGGTATACACACCACCCCCCGAGTTCTGAGGGAATTAAGCATGGTCATAGATAGACCCTTGTATCTAATATTTAAAGATTCAGTAATGACTGGGTCTGTTCCACAGGATTGGTGCCAATTTTCAAAAAGGGTTGTAAAAGTGAACCTGGAAACTATAGGCCAGTAAGTTTAACTTCTGTGGTGGGAAAGATATTTGAGGGCTTTCTAAGAGATGCTATCCTGGGGTATCTCAATGTAAATAATCTTATAACACCCAATCAGCATGGGTGGGTTTATGAGGAATTGGTCCTGTCAGACTAATCTGATCAGCTTCTATGAGGAGGTCAGTTTAAGACGGGACATGGGTAATGCAGTAGACGTGGTGTATCTGCACATGGGTAATGCAGCGGACGTGGTGTATCTGGACATGGGTAATGCAGCGGACATGGTGTATCTGGACATGGGTAATGCAGCGGACATGGTGTATCTGGACATGGGTAATGCAGCGGACGTGGTGTATCTGGACTTGGGTAATGCAGCGGACGTGGTGTATCTGGGCGTGGGTAATGCAGCGGACGTGGTGTATCTGGACGTGGGTAATGCAGCGGACGTGGTGTATCTGGACGTGGGTAATGCAGCGGACGTGGTGTATCTGGGCGTGGGTAATGCAGCGGACGTGGTGTATCTGGACGTGGGTAATGCAGCGGACGTGGTGTATCTGGACGTGGGTAATGCAGCGGACGTGGTGTATCTGGACGTGGGTAATGCAGCGGACGTGGTGTATCTGGGCGTGGGTAATGCAGCGGACGTGGTGTATCTGGACGTGGGTAATGCAGCGGACGTGGTGTATCTGGACGTGGGTAATGCAGCGGACGTGGTGTATCTGGACATGGGTAATGCAGCGGACGTGGTGTATCTGGACATGGGTAATGCAGTGGACGTGGTGTATCTGGGCGTGGGTAATGCAGTGGACGTGGTGTACCTGGAATTTTCAAAGGCTTTTGATACTGTTCCACATAAACGGTTGGTATGCAAAATGAGAATGTTGGGACTGGGGGAAAACCTATGCATTTGGGGTAGCAACTGGCTCACTGATAGAAAACAGAGGGGACTTGTTAATGGTAAATATTCAGACTGGACCACAGTCACCAGTGGGGGGCTACAGGGGTCAGTATTGGACGCACAGTCACTAGTGGGGTGCCGCAAGGGTCAGTATTAGGTCCTCTCTTGTTTAATATCTTTATTCATGACTGGGTAGAGGGTTTACAAAGCAGGGTGTCCATATTTGCAGATGATACTAAACTTTGTAAGGTAATAATGAGGAGGATAGTACAAGGGGATTACAAAGGGATCTAAGGAAACTGGACGCATGGGCGGAGACTTGGCCAATGAAGTTTAATGTTGACAAATGTTAGAATATGTAAATCTGACTTCCATGATGTAATTAGGATGCCAGTGCCTCAAGTATGCACACCAATAGATTGCGCTCACTGAGAATGTGCAAGTCTATCTTCCATGAGTCTCAGTCAAGCAAACCAATAGAGGGCGCTCCCTTTAACATTATGCCGACCTTCTCAGAGGCCTTTGTTTGCAATGATGTTGGGATTATACCAGGTACAGTCTCTCAGCCAAGGACAGCTGTTTTGATGTGTTGCATCTCATCAGCTTGGCGCAGAGAAGACTGACCTGGCAGAGGTGAGAGGCTTAGACAGGGTTGGGGGGATATCGTCAATCCATAGGGAGAGACCACCATTTAGGTGTGTGGAGTCTTATTAAGCCATGAGCGCTCCACTGTGCAAAGGAACATGGGAAAAATATGTAAATCTGACTTCCATGATGTAATTAGGAAGCCAGTGCCTCAAGAATGCACACCGATAGAGGGCGCTGACTGAGGATGTGTAAGTCTAGCTTCCATGATGTAATTAGGAAGACAGAGTTTCAGGCAAGCAAACCAATAGAGGTCAGTGTTCTCTGCGCCAAGCTGATGAGATGCAACCCATCAAAACAGCTGTCCTTGGCTGAGAGACTGTATCTGGTATAATCCCAACATTATTGCAAACAAAGGCCTCTGAGAAGGTCGGCATGATGTTAAAGGGAGCGCCCTTTATTGGTTTGCTTGCCTGAGACTCTGTCTTCCTAATTACATCATGGAAGATAGACTTGCACATTCTCAGTGAGCGCCTTTCTTGAACAGAAAAATATAACAGGTTATGGACTCTAGATTTAAGGACATGTTGAGCCAGTTTTTTTTTTTCAACATTAGAAGTTTTATTGAACGTTTTACAAATTTTTACAAAATCAGAGGGGGGGGGGGGGAAGCAAAAAGAAAAAAAGGGGGGGGGAGGGAGGGAGGGGGCCAAAATAGCATACAGAGGTATCAATTGATGGCAAAGCAAGGGGGTGGAAAGGGGGAGATGGAAAATAGGCAAGAAACCAATAAACGCTCTGGCGCAGCAGAGCTTACAAACACAACATGTGCAAAAGCCTCGAAACTTACAAGTATCAATTGTCAGGTAAAATGAAGAGAAAATTGAAAAAACAAATCGCACAGGGAGACGTTACACAGGGGACACAGAAGGGAAGAGGGAACGGAAATCGGCAGAGTAATAAAAATGGTTCCAAAGGAGCCAAGTCTGTCGATGCTTGGCATCATCCTGGCGGAGCTCAGCTACCAGGGTCTCCATAGTTCGCAAGGCAAGAACCTCATTCAGCCAACAAATGAGCGAGGGAGGGGTCGTGGACTTCTATAGCCTGGGAATGACTGAGCGAGCTGCCACTAACAAAACTCCAAGAAGTCTACGGGTGGATTTACAAAACGTCCAGGAGAATAGGGAAAAAAAGTAGTGGCGCCGGATCATCTTCTAAATCAATCCCTGTCACCTGTAGAATAACCTGTCTGACCCCAGTCCAGAAGGGGCACAAGAGAGGGTAACCCCACCAGATGTGGGCCATGAGCCAGGGTTTTTATACTGACTGCCAGATTTGGAGTCGGGAAGGAATTTTTTCCCCTGAAATGGGGCAATTGGCATGAGCCTCATGGGGTTTTTTGCCTTCCCCCGGATCAACACTGTAGAGGATTGTAGGGTTATAGATTGAACTTGATGGACGGATGTCTTTATCCAACCTCATCTACTATGTAACTATGTCCTCTACAGAGGCAATCACACCACCCACAATAATATATTCCTCACAAGTAATAGACCCCCCCACATAGATAATATTACCACAAAGCTAATAGCCTCCCATTGATAATACCCCCCTACATTATGCAGGGTCCACCCCCCCGCATAACACCCAGGCCCTCCACATACATAATACTCCTGCCATATCAATTAACCCACCTCTATCTCTCTCTACATATATATATATATATATATATATATACACACATATACACACACACACACACACAACTTCCACCATATCATCCAGCTCCCCCACAGGAGCTTTAGGGGGCCAGGTTGTGCTACCCCTATAGTGCCACCACTGTGTCCTGTATAGATACATACCTGCCATCTCATAGTGTTTGGGAGACCGCTAGGAAGCTAAACATACTCACCAATACCTGCCAACAGTCCCAGACTTCTTGTCCTAAATGTTCAACAACAATCCTGGCAAATTTGTCTTCTCCTATCTCATAAAAGACAGTTTTTGTTTTACAAGTCACTTCCGGTTTAGGGTGGAACTGACTGACCTGATTTTAATAACAAAAAATTTGGCAACAAAACTCTTCTTTTTGTTAGGTTTTCCTCAGTATCAGGATGTTGAGTTACTTACAGTGGTACTAGCCTCTGCCCAACTTCGTCTGCTTGTTGGTGGCGTCGATGATCCACCTATATTCAGCAAATTGCTGCCGTCAATGGTTTGCCTGCTCCAGCGTTTTGGCAGCTGTCAAAGTGGCTTGCCGCTGAACTCTTTCCTTCTGCCATGCCCATGATTGTTCCGGCCTCTCAGCAGCTCGCTGGGATTCCATATAATGATCGTGTTGTTGGCATTGATGATCCGTCTGCTCCAGCATTTCGGTAACTCTCAAGCTGACCTGTTACTGAACTTGTTCCTCGCACTGTGCCTGTGATTGTTCCGGTATCTCAGCAGCTCACTGGGGCACCATATAATGAGCATGTTGTTGATGATCCCCCTGAGCTCCGCTTGAGGAGAATTCTGTGACTTCTGGCTCCTTCATAACTCTTGTTGTTTGCGACAAATTAGATTTTCTTTTTCCCGTCATGTTTAAAATTGAGAAACTGCCAATTTAAATTAAAGGTGTTTTCCCATCCAGTGTGTCAGCACTGGAGCAGATCAGATAATATGCAAATGCATGTACAGAATGGACTGAGGGTTAGCTGAGTGTTCACATAGAGAGATCACAGACCTTGCTTTATCAAAACCTGAGATAAGCTGCTGCAAGAGCAGTGTAATATAGTATGTGAACATAAATTCATAACAGTCATGAAGCCATGTCATTTACCGGGATTCACTGTAGGAATACAATAAAGATGGCCTGCAGAGCATGTGCTGTATGCTCAACCCAAAAGTGAACTGGCGAGGCGTGTAGTACATGTGTGAGATTTGGACCCCCGCTGAAGACAGAGGCGGCTGCTAGATAGTGAAGTGGATGACGAGATCTGCATGAACGAACGGCCTAGGAGGCGGCATCAAAGGTATGACGCTGTGGTGCTCGGAGCACAGGGGGAATTTGCCAAAAAACAACATCTTCAAAAACGGCTGCAAGCAGGAGAGAAAGAGAGGTAGGACTAGGATAGCATTTCTAAAGGCTATTCCAATTTGTCAAAAAAGAGAAAAGTCTCGATCTCACCATATATATGTAGTCCAATCTCCCCCTGGGTGCACGGCCTTTTACCTCTGGACTGGACGAGGCAACCTTCGTATTTGAACAATCCACCACGTTATAGCAGGTCCGCACTCCTTGGGCTTGGTAAAATATAACTTTTAATAAGCCATTTTAAAACTAACATGACATAGAACAAGACGTGAAAAGTCAGAAAAAAAAAAATAGTGCTTAAAACCGCCGACGCGTTTCGAGGCTATACAGCCCCTTAGTCATGGCATGACTAAGGTGCTGTATAGCCTTGAAACGCGTCGGCGGTTTTAAGCACTGTGTCTTTTTTTCTGACTTTTCACGTCTTGTTCTATGTCATGTGACTTTTAAAATGGCTTATTAAAAGTTATATTTTACCAAGCCCAAGGAGTGCGGACCTGCTATAACGTGGTGGATTGTTCAAATATTCCAATTTGTGTTTACTTAAAAAAAAAAAACGATATCCCAATAATAGACTCCCTTTAACAATCACCACAATAATATATTACTAGCTTTTACCCGTGACTTCGTCTGCGGTGATTTGAGAATTGGGCGGACGCAGACGTGTGAAACTGTAAAAGTGCTTTAAAAAGTTTGGTGGGCTAGCAAATGTGATGTGATGTGTTATATTGTGTATGTAGTGATACAGACAATGTGATCTGTTGTATTGTGTATGTAGTGATACAGACAATGTGATGTGTTATATAGTGGAAAGCTATATGTAAATGTGAGTGAGTAGAGTGAGGGCTACTCCTGAGGTGACAGTAAGGAGTGTGCAGGCAGGTTGAGGCAGGAAGTGCCAGGCAGTGTGTGTGAGTCTATAGCTGGGGCTAGGAGTCCTGCTTTTGTGAGTCTCCTGCTAGGAAGCCATGTTGTTTAGTGGCACCAAAAGTAGCCTGTGACTCAATCCTAAGGGAAAACTATGTTTGTGGAAAATTGCACACAAATCCGTCCAGGCGTTTTAGCGTGATTGAGGAACAAACATCCAAACTCACAAACATCCAAACACACAAACTTTCACACTTATAATATTAGTAGGATAGTTCAATGTTCAACTTTGTACATAAGTTACATACTGAATTCATCTGTGTACCTCCATTTTATGGTTTCCATTACTATTCAGTGCTGCAGTCATAATTTTACAGACTGAAATCTCCCTGGATTCCCCATATCTGTACAAAGCTTGCTGCTATGATAGGTACAGTCTGTGCATCACGCCTGGTCCAGTAATCTGATGTACTAAGGAGTTACTAAGCATTATTGGAGCTTAGAAAGGTAGTAGTCAATAAGATGAGCTCTGCTCTGGAGTATAATACAGGCTGTAACTCAGGATCAGTACAGGATAAGTAATGTATGTACACAGTGACTGTACCAGCAGAACAGTGAGCGCAGCTCTGGAGTATAATACAGGATATAACTCAGGATCAGTACAGGATAAGTAATGTAATGTATGTACACAGTGACTGCACCAGCAGAATAGTGAGCACAGCTCTGGAGTATAATACAGGATATAACTCAGGATCAGTACAGGATAAGTAATGTATGTACACAGTGACTGCACCAGTAGAATAGTGAGCGCAGCTCTGGAGTATAATACAGGATGTAACTCAGGATCAGTACAGGATAAGTAATTTAATGTATGTACACAGTAACTGCACCAGCAGAACAGTGAGCGCAGCTCTGGAGTATAATACAGGATATAACTCAGTATCAGTACAGGATAAGTAATGTAATGTATGTACACAGTAACTGCACCAGCAGAATAGTGAGCGCAGCTCTGGAGTATAATACAGGATATAACTCAGGATCAGTATAGGATAAGTAATGTATGTACACAGTGACTGCACCAGTAGAATAGTGAGCGCAGCTCTGGAGTATAATACAGGATGTAACTCAGGATCAGTACAGGATAAGTAATGTAATGTATGTACACAGTGACTGCACCAGCAGAATAGTGAGTGCAGCTCTGGAGTATAATACAGGATGTAACTCAGGATCAGTACAGGATAAGTAATGTAATGTATGTACACAGTAACTGCACCAGCAGAACAGTGAGCGCAGCTCTGGAGTATAATACAGGATGTAACTCAGGATCAGTACAGGATAAGTAATGTAATGTATGTACACAGTAACTGCACCAGCAGAACAGTGAGCGCAGCTCTGGAGTATAATACAGGATATAACTCAGGATCAGTACAGGATAAGTAATGTAATGTATGTACACAGTGACTGCACCAGTAGAATAGTGAGTGCAGCTCTGGAGTATAATGCAGGATGAATAGAGCAGCGTTGCCTACACATTTTATATGGATTGTATCAATACTGCACACAATTGACCTCCATGTTCGGTGCAGTAAATAAATAAGTGCGGACATAAAAACTTCTATAGATAAAATATTTAATTACAAAATAGCAACTATAATACATCCTTTTCAATAAAGCAACTGAGGTAAATTTTCTCCAATACATACAAGCATCTCATACAGTAGACCAGCAGTAAGCAACTCGTATAACTTATTTGTGTATCTCCCACAATGCACTGCCCATTAAACTACTACAGCAAAGCATGCTGGGAGGTGACGTCTACCAACATCTGGTATAGAGAGGTGGCTTCTGTTTAGACGTTTTTGGCATTTAGTCCCCTTCAACGAACACCAGCTTTAGTTTTGTTGTCTAGACAGTGAATATTAATATGCAGCAGAGCTGAGCTTGACATTTGGCACAATTTGTGATCTGTATATAGCGCCATGTGTCGGTTTTCCATGGGCCTGTGGGTTTTACCTCCTGCTTCAGTTCAATGATGAAGTTCAGCTCTGCTATATCTGGATACAGCACAGTGTCTGCAGCGATAAATTCACCAATGCAAAGTGACATTACACGTTTAGATCAAGTGCATTGTATTCTTTATAAAGTTTTTATATTACTTTTCATATGAACAGTTTTGAGGTCTAGCATCAGGACGATCGGCACCGTGAAGCGTAAGGTAATAGGTGGACAATTCCCGAACCCTGGAATGATGACCATCTCAGACTTGTGCCATAGCAATATAAATTATGGCCTAAAAATTAGCTATGAAAGCTACAGCACAAAATCCCAGATAGGTAAGTCGCCCGACTGCCCCCTCCATTCAACACTATAACTATACAACATTTCTTAAAAAAAAGAACAAAAAATAAGAATTTTTTGAAAAAAAAAAAAAATTACAGTGATGGTCACCCAGCTGTTACAGATATAGCCCAGTAAGGGTTGCAATTTCAACAAGCCTTCCAGCTCATAACATACAGTATTTGCCCCTCCTCCGCCTACCTTAATAATACACTTATACACGCTGTTTGACCCCAGCAGAGGCTGCTATAATCCCAGGACTTTATGAGCTCACAAGTTTGCATTCAAAAAGCACCTTCTACCATAAATAGGTGCCATTCCACTGATTCTAGCACATTTGGAATTTTTTCTCAAACCCCGCCATTCCTGAGCAATTGGTGAGGTTAGCTTCAGCACTCAGTAGGCTAAAATTAGGCTCTATATTGTCAGGTGGGCGGTCCCTGCTTCAGCTGACAGTAAAGCACCTACTTAGCATATTGGGGGGAGAAACTAACAGCATTAATTACTCAGGAATGGTGAGGGTGATAGAGAAAAAAATGAAACTGCACCAAAATCAGTTAAGTGGCACCTATTGAAGGATGCAAAGAATTGGAGTTGGCGGAGAGGGTGAAAGGGATCTCTTTAAAGGGATCCTATCATTGGAAACCCCATTTTTTTCTCCCTAACACGTCGGAATAGCCTTAAAGGCTATTCTCCTACCTTTAGAGGTCTTCTCCCCGCTGCTGTTCGGTACAAATCCAGATTTTCTTTGGTATGCAAATGAGTTCTCTCGCAGCACTGGGGGCGGTCCTCAAGCTCAAACAGCACTGAGGGCGTCCCCAATCCTGCAAGAGAAATCTCCAGCGCCGCCTCCATCTTCTTCAAGGCCCGAAGCCTAGAAGATTGAAACCCAGGACGGAAGAAGACGCGAAGAGAGCCCGTTCCTGAAGAAGATGGAGCCGGCGCTGGCGTGTTCTCTTGCAGCATTGGAGACGCCCCCAGTGCTGTTTGAGTGCTGAGGACCGCCCCAAGTGCTGCGAGAGAACTCATTTGCATACCGAAGAAACAAGCAGCGTGGAGAAGACATCTAAAGGTAGGAGACGAATAGCCTTTCTTAAGGGTATTCCTACGTGTTAGGGAGAAAAAAAGGGTATCCAATGATAGTATCCCTTTAAGGCACACAGACGGCTTGTAATTCTGTGTTTTGGCAGGATATTCAAGTTATTTCAGCTATTCAGACATCTTTCTATATAACAGCAGGGAGAAAGTAAAGGACTGCAGTAATTCAAGTCTTTTACATTGTATATACTTAACTTTAAAAGGGAAATTAAGGATTGTGATGGGAATGTCATTTGGTCCCGTTTTGATTTTTTTGGATTTTCTTTCTGCAAGAAAGACTTGTAGGTTGTTCTGTGTGAACCGTTACTATTTTACTTGCTTTGCAAACAAGATATTAGGTTGGTCACCTAAAACGATTGTCTTGGAATGCCTGGAATAATACAAAACCTATAGAAATAAATTATACATTTGGCGAGACAGCTGCCAGTGATAGAACAGTATATAGAAAACAAAAACTATACCCATGACATCAGTCATATAGTGCCCAGGTCAAAGTCCTCGTCGTCCCTGTTGACCAGTTCATCCTCCGCTTCCCAGCTCCGCCATGTTGTGGTGGATATAGACGGCCTAACACAATTTATATGGAACTGAGCAAATGGATAGAGCGAGGAGCGCCGCACGGACTTCTTGCGCTTACCGTCCACATCGTTCTCCTTGTAGGCTGGATGGGGCAACCTCGGCCTCTCAATCAATTCACTGAGATTCTTTATTTCATCCATGAGCTCCAAAACCTTCTGTGTGACGGCCACATTGCCACCGCCGAGAACCTGAGCTTCGGGGATCCAGCGCAAGTGTCGCTGGGCCCAGATGCAGATATCAGGCCCCTCGATATGGGGCAGGATCAGCCCATTAAAGTCTATGGGCTTGCGGTGCCAGTTCTCGTAGAAGACCCGGTAATTGTCAGGTACTTCATCTGAAGCGCTTATTAACTTGCTAATTCTTTTACCGAGAAGACTTTTTATGAAGGGTCCAGGTTCTTCCTTGAAGAATCCTCTCTTATTAGAAGACTTTGACTGAGTAAGAGGCAGTGACAGCTGTCTGTGATGCTATAGGAAGAAAATAGATCATCATTTTAGCTCACGTTACACCTGAGATTCATCTCTTTTCCTCGCATTTGTAATCTACTATACAATGAATCAATCTTTGCTGATGCTGCTGTGATCACAGGACTTGGACAAAGCATCTTCTCTGCAGAGATACAGCTTGTATGTCATCTGTATAAAGGGGTTAGGCAGGGACAAATAAAGCTAAGCAGGGAATTCCCTGCACTGGATAAGTGTTATTACTAATATATAGCCAGGTCACCTGGAGCATTGATATAGTGATGAAAGGGAGCGCTCACTGCCCACCAGTGACTTAGCTAGGAATGGGGGGGCCCCGTGGTGAACTTTTGCCATGGCCCCCCCCTGACCGATGCCGAAGATCTCGACCGATGACCTCGCCCCTGCATTCCTGCACTCACTATTATGTCCCATAGTGACCCCTGCACACAGTATTATACCCCACAGTGGCTCTAGTACACAGTATTACGTCCCATAATGGTCCCTGCTCATAGTGGCCCCTGCACACAGTATTATGCCCCATAGTGGCCCCTGCACACAGTATTATGCCCCATAGTGGCCCCTGCACACAGTATTATGCCCCATAGTGGCCCCTGCACACAGTATTATGCCCCATAGTGGTCCCTGCACACAGTATTATCCCCCATAGTGGCCCCTGCACACAGTATTATGCCCCATAGTGGCCCCTGCACACAGTATTATGCCCCATAGTGGCCCCTGCACACAGTATTATGCCCCATAGTGGCCCCTGCACACAGTATTATGTCCCATAGTGGCCCCTGCACACAGTATTATGCCCCATAGTGGCCCCTGCACACAGTATTATGCCCCATAGTGGCCCCTGCACACAGTATTATGCCCCATAGTGGTCCCTGCACACAGTATTATGCCCACTGTGGACACCCATGAACAATGGTGTTTGTGGGACTGCGGCGTCATTTACCGATCCTGACCCTTGTCAGGATCGGTAAGTAAATATGGTAACAGGCCCTAACGGCCTATTAAGAAAAACAAAACGCAGCGGCTGTCACTAGTCCCCCAATGTCACGGGCCCTGTGGCAGCCGCTACCATGGTAGTTACGCCCCCTACGTCCATAAAGTAGAATGGAGATAGTTATACGACCAGTCAAAGTGTCAGCAGGGAAGGCAGAGGAGCAAGAACTCTGACCTCCATGGCTTCATAGTGTAGGCACAGGAGCACCAGAGAGGAGTTTGATAAGACTAATCTTTAGGCAAGCTTTGTGGTTTTTTTAATATAGGCGCAGATGGTGCTGCTACATGTCTATTTGGGACACTAAACCCCTGGTCCATAAGGAGCGGTGGTTGGTTCAGTGTCCCAAATCGACCTTGTAGGTTAAACATAACCATGGGTCACACTCATGGTTATGTTTAATCTAGAAGATGTTACATGATTATTTTTGATGCTTTTTGGAGCAGGCTTATGTTCTATCTATGTGCTGAATGATATATAGTACACCGGTGAAATCTACGAAGACCTGACTATAAGCCTGCCCCTAAACGATCGCCATACTCGCCTTAGAACGGACGCCTTTACGGATTTTCTCCTGCTTTGACTTCTCCACGTACAGGGGATTGTCTAGGAATGTCAGAGCTTTCAATTCATACTGAACCGACCAATCCCAGACGGAGTAAAAACTCAACAGGCGGCTTTGTTTGGTGCTGCCGTCCTCAACCTGCCAAGAAAAAGCAGAGACCTTGCAAATTCCAGCAGAAGGAAACAGGTCGGAGCTTAAGCAAACGCGGCCTTAATAACTAGATTGCTCCGGGGGCTGAAGAATGGGCCCCTTGTTACATGTGCAGCTCAGTCTATCCAACTGAGGACCATCTACTGGCCGAGGACACTGCTCTGCTAGAAAACATGGGGGAGAAGGGGTATATAAACTGTATGCTCTGTTATTCTAAAGATACATCCCCTCACCCATAATTACCATGGTCATCCGTATAGTCCCCGCCATCAGCGTGGTCAAGCTATATACTGTAAACTATACGAACAGATTTCCATAAGTACATTTTTAGGACTCTGGCTGCCATTTTGCACATTTTGATTGCATTGCGGGGGTACCATCGGCACGGTCAGACTGTATAAGCTTGTATGGTGGATTCTCAGCACTATAAACTACACCCATACATCACTCTATAGAAGGTGATTTCCATAGGTACATTGTTAGGCTTATGGCTGGCATGGTAACTCCTCAGTGTACCCCTTTCATCACATTGAAATGAGGGAACTCCCATGTGTCTAACCTATTAGATGCCGCAGTCAATGGAGACAGTGGTATCTAATAGGTTAGATCAAGGCCCCGGGTGTAGGAGTCAGCTTTTTGTTGACCCATAACAGATATATCCATCACAGTAGCCCTCAGTCCTGACGGATATATGTGTTCTGTGTCATTATAGGGTTAATTATGCCACAGTTTATCTGCTTTGGCAGTATTTTCCGGGCTTCTCGATGACCTATCTTTAGGAAGAATGTCGAGGGGGGAGGGTGTGTCCTAGTTGTTGGAGGAGACTGCAGACATAGTCTCCTCACAAAAAACCAAGCACAGCGCAATACATTGTACTATGCCTAGGCTCGGTATTGCAGCTCAGCCACATTCACTTGAATGGGACGGAGCTGTGAACAGACCATGTGACCGATGGATGTGCAGTCACCTGGAGCAGCACTCTGGGAACATCACTACCTCTTCAAACAGCTGATCCGCAGGGGCCCTGGGTGTCGGACCCTTGATAATAAAGCCTGGAAAACCTGGAAACCCTGGAAAATTCCTGACTGTATTGTTCTGCTCACCTATCACTAACATGCAGAAGATGTGTCGCTGTGGTTATCTCGCTCATGTCAATTGCGTCTGCAAAAATCCATGTGCATGCCGCAGAAACAACCGCACACAGATAGAAGGAACCGATATGAAATTTATTCATGTCATACTAGTACCCTGTAGTGCCCTATATAACGTGCCATGATCCAGCAGGGTTGGGGTAAGCATTGGATTTTAATGGTGTTTTTGTTGCATTTGTTGCAGTCACTCCCGCACAATGAAGGGCGCCCTCACCAAAAATTCCTCCATTTCCCCTCCTCATCGTACCTGCAGTTGTTCCAGTCCATTATTCCCTATTGCTTTACCTGTCTATGTGAATCCTTTTGATAGGCCGAATTAAAGAAGAAAGTGCTGAAGATGGGGATGTTGATGCTATCGGACAGGACCGTCAGATACGTCTCTGAGAACTCAAAGGCCAGGGGGTATTGGTGGACGAGCTGCCAGACACAGTCCAAGAAGAGCAAGAAGACGGGAGCCTGTGGACAAGACAATGGTTAGAAGTGCAGGTACCTTTTAATACTTTAGAGAACTTTAAAGCCCCCCTCCGGGCCCAGCCTATAATTCTGTTACAATAGTCTATTATATAGTAAACTATAGTACAATATGGCAAAAAGAAAAAACAAAACAGGAAAATGAGTGGTACAGTGGGCGCCATCCAAGACCCTATGCCACAGTTGTGGGTGCCATACGAGCACCTTGTACAGTTAGCAGCCCAGAATGACAGCGGTTGAGCTCACCTCGCCATCATTGTTGTTCCGGAGATGGTTGCATCTATCTAGGAATTGATGTCCTCCCATCACCCACTCCTTCTGGATAAGGCTCTGGAATCCATATCTGGTGCGGTAATGCGGATCCATCATGATCTGCACCATACTGGAGATGACGCAGCAGAAGTCGGAGGCCGTGTCCTCTACAGAAAAATCGCCGATAAGATCACGTACAAAAAGCACAAAAGGGGTTAAATCTGCTCTGCCATACACTTACCTTTAAGGACAACGTTAATTTTTTGGTTTTCCAAATATTCTATTACTTCTATTGATTTCTTAAGGCACTGTCTGCAAAATGGAGAACGGAGATGAGATGCGAGACGTGTCAGCAGACAGGGGTGGTCTTGTATAGGCCACCCCTCTCCGTATGCCCGATTAGGTCACATGGCTTCTAGAGAGCCCCCCTTTAAGTAAGAGCAACTCCCGCCTTGGTGGATCTACCGCACCTCTGTGTGACGTAGTCAGACATTTACTTACATTGTATTGATTGTTTTGTTTTTATTTTGCAGGGAATTGTCACTACTACTGTGGGGGAGGGGGGCACATAGGGGGCAATATTATTATTAAGTAGTGGAAGTTGGATGTAACTGCATTGGAATCACTTGTGTAAATGCAATTTCTACTATTACATGGTCACTGTATGGCGGTTTTATTCAGTCATAGTGTGTTGGACAAGGTGTAGAGATATTATTTTGCCCTTGTATAGTGGTACTGCATGGTAACCATATGTCTGTATTATTTACGTGCTGTGTACAGTATAGTAGACTCTGCTGTGCAGTGCATGTGGGTGCTTTTCTCGCAGAACATGGCGGCCACATCCTCTGCGAAGAGTCTTTTGTACTGTTTAGCCTGCCCTGCCGTTACGGGGCTACCACTACTGCTACTGGGCTACCGCTACTACTTTCAGACAATGGTCTCTTCTGGCACAATGGCACCAGGACGGGCAGGGTAGTGTAACAATAAGTTCTACAAACCCCCAATATATTTTCTATACTTCAGTTTAGAAGACGTTCGGCCACTAACCTCACAATTTCAAGCCAATTGCTTGTGTTCAGTAATGAAAACCACTTGGAGTCCGTGTCCCAGAAGTCGGTGGAATTATCTACAGAATAAAAATAAGCCATTTCATTGATTTGTACAGCCACGATTCTATCTTACTCTGTTAGTAGAATTTTCCTACATGTTATAAGCCGCACCTAAGTGCTTGAGGACAGCAGGGCCCTTAAACCTCTGGATACGCATTTTATACAGTGCGGCTTTAGGGTAAGTTCACATGGCGGCCTCCGTCTCAGGTTCCGATCCAAAGCCAGGTCGCCGCAACTGAAAGCCGGTGCACTGCAGCGGGATCCAGCCGCACGCTTCGCTCCGGATTAGGCCCAATGAATGGGTCTAGTCCGGAGTTTCTTCAGGCCAAATCGCGAGGCGACTCGGCCTGAAGAATGAGCATCTTGCTCCTTTTTTCTGGGAGTTGGAAGAAACGGCTCCTGGAAAAAAGTTCCTGAGTGGTTCCCATTGATTTCAAGGGGAGCCGTCTTTTTGCTCAGGGTTTTGAGGCGATTACGGCTGTCTGCCGTCTAATGTCAGCTGTAACAGCTAGGATTGGAAGAGGCATCGATCTGGCGGTTTAGCCCCTTAGATGCCGCAATCAACAGTGATCAAGACATTTATATTGTTTCTGGGGGATTGGGGCTCCTTCTTTCACCTCACTGGCCCCCTACCATGCAATTTTGGGGTTTCCATAGGATGGTATGGCGGCTGGAAGTCTTAAGCTTCCAGATCCGCCATGTATGGAATCCTATTAGGACCTGCCAGTGGCAGAGCCTAATCGTCTGTACATCAGTATACTAATGGCAAGCATAAGCAATTGTGGGGTTCCCATAGGACGGTATGGCAGCTGGAAGCCTGATAAAGCTTCTAGGTTCGCCATGTATAGAATCCTATTAGGACCTGTCAGTGGCAGAGCCTAATAGGCTGTATACTAATGGCAGGCATAATACACATTAGTATTGTATTATGTAAGTGATCAAAATCCTCTAGTGGGAATTTTTTTCACTTTTCTTTAGAAAAAAGGGTTTTTTTTTTTGTTTTTTAAAAAAAAACCTATGTATAATTGTTATCTCCATATTCCAAAAAAACAAACCTATGACATGATTTATTCCACATGGTAAATGTGACAAAAAAAAAAAAAAAAAATTGGCAAAATATTTTTTGTTCAACTGTCTCCCCCCCCCTCCCAAAAAAGCTGTATGTATCCCAATATGGTACCACTGTGAATTACAACTTATCCAGCAAAATACAAGTCCCAAAACAGAAACTTCAATGGAAAAATAAAAAACAATGTCATTGCGAAAAATGTCATAGGTCATGTAATCTGGCAATCTGACACGGAAAATAAGTTTATCGTGGTATGTATAATTTTTGGGGAAGCCCACCCCCTCCATCTACATAACCACTTGAGGGCTTGTTTTTAGTGGGACAAGTTGTATTTTTATTTTTTTTTAATATCCTGAATTATTTTGTGGTACACAACGAAAACATTTTGGAGATATTTTTTTCTACAATCTCCTCTCTAAGTTTTTTTTCCATAAAAGTTATACATTATGTGTAACCCAAAATAATTCAGGGTAAATACAACTTATCCTGCTAAAAACAAGCCCCATAGGGACTATGTAGATGGGACAAAATGTAGTACTAAATAGTCGCCATTGAGAACAATGAGCGTCTGTGTAACAGTAAGGACAGCTCCGGTCTGCTTGATCAGGACTTGAACTTTCTGATGTGTATATGCCCTAACAGGACATATGGACTGGAGTCGTCTTCATTAGAGCTCCTCTTTAAGATAACCACATATGCATAATATTGCAATTCACGCTTACCTATTAAAAAGAGCTGCTTAAAGCGAGTATAGGCCACTTGGATTTCGGATAGGGAGGGGAGAGTGATGGATAAATCCTCAATTCTTACTTCCTCCAAGGGGGGTCTGTGAAGGGTGTTCTCTACACTGCAGGTATAAAGGTACACAGAGTATAAAGGAATAGGAGGGATCTATGCACAACCTAAGCCCTATTCACATTAGGATTATTGCAGAGTATTAGACAGACCTAGCCAGGAAGGCTTTTTGCTCCTGTATGGCAGAATCGTCCACTTCTTTAGGGAGGGAGGCCATTTTGAACAAGGCTCCCGACTGCTGAGTGGACCAACACCAAATCTATAAAGCAAAACATTAAGACACAGTCAGCTCCTTTCTTAAAGAATAACCCCGCACAGGACCATGCCGCAACACAGTACTAATCACGTGAATGAGGCTGAGCTGTAATACCAAGAACAGCCACTGTACAATGTATGGCGCTGTGCTTGGTAAACCACAAAGAGGCCGCAGCAATCAATGTTATAGTCCCGGAAAACTATTTTAAGGGTCGGCCATCAATTTTAATAACCTGGATAACGCACTCAGAGGGGTTGGACCAACTTTAGACGTTAACAGGATAGGGGATAACTTCATGGTTGATGAGGGTTCAATTGGTGGCCCGGTTCTCCTGTCCCTATAGAATGCCATGTACCTGCCCTCTCCATTCATTCAGGATGAGAGCAATGTACTCTCCGGTAGTCCCATAGAAAATGAATGTAATATCAGGGTGCATGCTCGGCCTGCTTAATGCGGGTTCTCAGGATTGGCGCGGGTCTGAGTAGTCAGACTGCCACTGATCACAAAGTTTTTCCGCACCCTCTTTAAGCTTTCCATACAGGTAAGAATAATGTTGGCAGGATTGTTCCCCTCTCCTCACTGAAAACACATGCATGCTTGGCTGGACCACGTGTGCATGTGTATGAGGTGTATGAAGAGGTCAGCCTACAGCGAGTGGAAGTGTACGGGCGGCTTTCGTCATTAGAATACAACAGCGAGTTACTCACGGGAATCCCGCGCCCCTGGAATTTATACACGTACTCGTCCTGCAGTGCTACGGGGACAACAAAGTAAGGAGGTAACCTAAGGAAACAGGTAAGAAGAGAAGCGGTAAGTAACTGCAGAACATCCCGAAACCTCTGTCACACACATTAACCCCTTCAGTGGAGTAACTAGGAATGGCGGGTGCCCACAGCAAACTTTTGACATGGGCGCCCCCCCTCCCCCCCGACAGACTCCGAAGAACCCAACTGAACCCACGCATTCCTGCACACACTATTATGCCCCATAGCGGCCCCTGCACACAGTATTATGCCCCATAGTGGCCCCTGCACACACTATTATGCCCCATAGTGGCCCCTGCACACACTATTATGCCCCATAGTGGCCCCTGCACACACTATTATGCCCCATAGTGGCCCCTGCACACACTATTATGCCTCATAGTGGCCCCTGCACAGTATTATCCCCCATAGTGGCCCCTGCACACAGTATTATGCCCCATAGTGGCCCCTTCACACAGTATTATGTCCCATAGTGGCCCCTGCACACAGTATTATGCCCCATAGTGGCCCCTGCACACAGTATTATGCCCCATAGTGGCCCCTGCACACAGTATTATGCCCCATAGTGGCCCCTGCACACACTATTATGCCCCATAGTGGCCCCTGCACACACTATTATGCCCCATAGTGGCCCCTGCACACACTATTATGCCCCATAGTGGCCCCTGCACACACTATTATGCCCCATAGTGGCCCCTGCACACACTATTATGCCCCATAGTGGCCCCTGCACACACTATTATGCCCCATAGTGGCCCCTGCACACACTATTATGCCTCATAGTGGCCCCTGCACAGTATTATCCCCCATAGTGGCCCCTGCACACAGTATTATGCCCCATAGTGGCCCCTTCACACAGTATTATCCCCCATAGTGGCCCCTGCACACAGTATTATGCCCCATAGTGGCCCCTGCACACAGTATTATGCCCCATAGTGGCCCCTGCACACAGTATTATGCCCCATAGTGGCCCCTGCACACAGTATTATGCCCCATAGTGGCCCCTGCACACAGTATTATCCCCCATAGTGGCACCTGCACACAGTATTATGTCCCATAGTGGCCCCTGCACACAGTATTATGCCCCATAGTGGCCCCTGCACACAGTATTATGCCCCATAGTGGTCCCTGCACACACTATTATGCCCCATAGTGGCCCCTGCACACAGTATTATCCCCCATAGTGGCCCCTGCACACAGTATTATGCCCCATAGTGGCCCCTGCACACAGTATTATCCCCCATAGTGGCACCTGCACACAGTATTATGTCCCATAGTGGCCCCTGCACACAGTATTATGCCCCATAGTGGCCCCTGCACACAGTATTATGCCCCATAGTGGCCCCTGCACACACTATTATGCCCCATAGTGGCCCCTGCACACACAGTATTATAACCCATAGTGGCCCCTGCACACAGTATTATGTCCCATAGTGGCCCCTGCACACAGTATTATGTCCCATAGTGGCCCCTGCACACAGTATTATGTCCCATAGTGGCCCCTGCACACAGTATTATGTCCCATAGTGGCCCCTGCACACAGTATTATGTCCCATAGTGGCCCCTGCACACAGTATTATGTCCCATAGTGGCCCCTGCACACAGTATTATGTCCCATAGTGGCCCCTGCACACAGTATTATGTCCCATAGTGGCCCCTGCACACAGTATTATGCCCCATAGTGGCCCCTGCACACAGTATTATGCCCCATAGTGGCCCCTGCACACAGTATTATAGCCCATAGTGGCCCCTGCACACAGTATTATGTCCCATAGTGGCCCCTGCACACAGTATTATGTCCCATAGTGGCCCCTGCACACAGTATTATAGCCCATAGTGGCCCCTGCACACAGTATTATGCCCCATAGTGGCCCCTGCACAGTATTATCCCCCATAGTGGCCCCTGCACACAGTATTATGTCCCATAGTGGCCCCTGCACACAGTATTATGTCCCATAGTAGCCCCTGCACACAGTATTATGTCCCATAGTGGCCCCTGCACACAGTATTATGCCCCATAGTGGCCCCTGCACACAGTATTATGTCCCATAGTGGCCCCTGCACACAGTATTATCCCCCATAGTGGCCCCTGCACACAGTATTATGTCCCATAGTGGCCCCTGCACACAGTATTATGTCCCACTGTGGACACCCATGAACAATTATTATACTCTGCTGACGCAGGCCCTGGTCATGAGACGCCAGGGACGTCACAAAAGTAGGCCTGAAGCCTGTCTGGAACGCGGAGAGGTAAGTAACACTGTTTGTTACGTTCCCTTACCTCTCCTGGGCCTACGATCATTATACTCGGGGGTCTGAACCCCTTATTAACCAAGACAATTTTGGCCTCAAGCACCAGAAGAAGTTTTTTATTTCAGCCTCCTCCTGTTCCTATGAGTTATATATATATTTTTTTTTAAGGAGCTGTAGCTATTTCTGTCCTTGTTTTGGCAAGATGGGTCATATAAAGGAGCAAATTCATCACAGCGTTCACCACCAAAATATGGAGTGGGCACAACTTTATTGCAGGGGCGAAGACAAGTGCAGGGATGCGTCATAGGCAAATGATGTGACTTCAGGAGAATTTCTGAAAAATGTTTTTGAGCAATTTTTGTTCCTTAATTAAAAATTGTTTACTTTGAGTAATTTTGGGTCATTTCTGTCTTTTTTGACCTTTTTTTTAGTCCTATGGGGGACTTTTACTTTGTAAGGGGTTTTGCAGTCAATAGAGCAAGGGTTGTAACGGCATCGTAGATAAAACTTACCCATCAGATGCTACTTTCAATTTTGGATAGGACCCCTGTTGGGTCCGGTGGTCACATTGTGGTTCTTTCCACAGCGCTTTTAAGAGAAAGTTCACAGAGTTTTCCTCTGCGGACTTTCTCTTAACATTATATCTCTGGGAAAGTCGCCGGCATTTCCGTAGATATAACTGACATGATGCGATTTGCAAAGCTGCAACGGCTTTGCAAATCACAGCGTGTCCGCACTGTGTTTTTTTCCGCAAAGTGGGCATGGGATTCGCATGAATCCCATCCCCTTTGCTTGCACTGTAAAACGCCCCAATTTTTCAAATCGCAGCATTTACGTCCCGTGGTGCGCCAGCCTAAGAAAGGCTATTCCTCTCCTGCCTTTAGATGTCTTCTCCGCGCCGCCGTTCGGTAGAAATCCCAGTTTTCGATCTGTATGCAAATGAGTTCTCTCACACTGGGTCGGTCCCCGGCGCTCAAACAGCACTGGGGGCGTCCCCAATGCTGCGAGATAACTCTCCAGCACCGCCTCCATCTTCAGGAACAGCCTCTCCCTGTGTCTTCTTCCACCCTGGGTTTCAATCTTCTAGGCATGTGCAGTCGGCTCTGCCATCGGGCCTTGAGCAGAGTCGACTGTGCATGTCCAGTAGCCACAAGAAAATGGCCGATTACACAGTAAGCTGGTGTAAGCGGCCATTTTCTTGTGGCTGCGCATGCCTAGAAGATTGAAACCCAGGACAGAAGAAGACGCAGAAAGAGCGTGTTCCTGAAGACGGAGGCGGCGCTGGAGAGTTCTCTTGCAGCATTGAGGATGCCCCCAGTGCTGTTTGAATGCTGAGGCCCGCCCCCAGTGCTGCGAGGGAACTCATTCGCATACAGACGGAAACTTGGATTTCTACCGAACGGCGGCGCGGAGAAGACATCTAAAGGTAGGAGAAGAATAGTCTTTCTTAAGGCTATTCCTACATGTGATGGAGAAAAAAAAATGGGATTTTAATGATAGAATCCCTTTAACTATTTATCTACACATAACATAGGGTTTTCATAGGCCTATATGACAGTACACTCCTGCTGATACAGGCGAGACACACAGGCAGCTGTTAGGACATGCCTCTGGTAGGCCCTGACATTATTATTAGAGGGCCCCAGGGGCACTGTAGGGCCTAGTGCTGTCCCAATTCCCCAGTCTCTTGCATTGTCATGGCTGACAGGGACAAGACAAAGAGGATTACACAGTCTAAAATGTACTGGGGGAAAAATGTATCAACCCAGGCCCAAAAATGTGTCATATTCCCTTTTCTGCCCCTCACTTGTCACTTTTGGTATGTGAGGGCAAAGACGGGACAGGAACACCTCGGCCCCACATACTTATATAACTCACACCAGTGGCATAGATTTCCATTCTGGCTGGATCTGATAAACCATCACTATTCTAACCTAGAAGATCCCACAAATAGAAGACAAGGGGTTAAGTGATCAAGTTCGCCGTAGTTCACACACATACCTTTCAGAGACTTTGTACTCTTCATTGACGGATAGCACTTTATAGACCAAGTTTCCCTTGGTGCGCTCTAACTCCATACGCCAGTCCTTGTGCTTCTCAAATAGAACAGTCATATCCTTGACACTTGTGGCTTCATAAAAAGGAAAACATGATCAGTGACTGTACTGACAGATCGGCATGACTCTCTGCATTATTTTGCTGTTGCCTGTAGTTCTCCTCCAGGTGGATTTTTGTATCCCGTGTGGATGAGGGTTCAGCAGCTTTCATCACATATACAGTATAGCAATTCTGATTGGAATAACGACTTAAAGGCGTCATTCTCATTGGATGGAGTCTAGTGATACACTGTAAGACCTATTACTATAAACGGAACTGCGGTGCGGACATGGAGGAAGACGTCACACACGTTAGGAGTCTTGTCGATTGGCCAGCCTTATTCCCTCCCCTAAAGGATACTTAAGAATTGAAGGCTCACAGACAATAAGGTGGGATCCCTAGTTTGGAGAGTGTAATGGTGATGACTTTTGTATGTATCATTATTGGATTAGATTGTTCAGTATATTGTGCATCGATATATTTCATTGGTATGTGACTGGTCAAGAGTGAGACATTTGCTTCCTAGGAGCACAGGCCCAGACTCCCGGCCGTTTTAGGACCTGGTCTGGCGGCACACTCTCTGATGTCATAAAGACTAGGCCATTTACAAAGGACAGCAACCAAGCTGGGTGGGCCCAGTCCATCAGAGATCCTACAAGCTCCATGGAACCAAAAAGACTCCATGTTATCAGGTTTTTTCTGGTTTTCTCCTTTTATTTTAAAACTGTGCTGCTTGTTTGTCAGTTTTTTTTTCTATATGTAGCACTGAACCCTATGAGTAATAAATAGATACATTTAATGGCATTACCTTTGGATGCATCTGACTGTTGGAATGATGTGTGTATATGTGAGTGCGACTTCTGCTAAACCCAAAGTCAGTGGTGAGGACTATGTGTATTTGGGGTGCAGGGATTGTGTTGGGTGCAATTTACACTCAATTTGCAGCCTAAGTGAAGGTTAAGTGCAAGATTGAATGAGTGACCCCTGGCAGACGCACCATGTCACGTGCGCAGATGGTCTGTACATGACAATACTACAGAAAATGAAGAGAAATTCCTCTTCATTTTCCGCCGCTGTATTCGGCTATGCTGCAGCCGCAACCTTCTTCTGCTGACTAGGCCCAGATGAATGAGACTGATCCAAAGGGAGCCCTGGACCCTGGAATTGGTGATCGCGTCCTACTGCAATCTCCACCTCCCATTGAGTCACAAGATCTGCAGAATTTCTCGGCTTTCTGCAGAATGTAGTAACCTCTGGTGGATCTGATGACTATAGGACAAGGGGATCTCACCTTTGTAACAGGGCGCGGCTTCTGTGTACGAAAAAAGGAAAATCAGCTTCAGACCTTTAGGGCTAAGAGTGTGGTGAACGATCCCGTTGACAATCTGGAATAGAAAACCCAGAGAAAAATTCACCGACTGCAAGAAGAGATCCTGAAAATGGGGAAAATTAGAAACACATGGGGGCTGATTTATCGGGACATGTATTGCCAGTTTTCTGCATGATGACAAAAGTTATTTTTGCAAAAATTTTTGGCCGTTTTCTCAAAGTGAAATCAAGATAGGCTGGCCTGACAGTTTTACAACAACTTGCACCAGAAAACTGGCACAACCAGAAAGTAAAGGTATATCAGCACTGCCAGCTATGTAGCAGTACAGCCAGTGTCCATTTTAAAGACTGGCATAGCACAGTCCAGTCTTAAAGGGATTAAAAATTTGGGGTCCAATATAAGCATGCTTACTAATATACATACCATCCCTCTGTTGCACAGATTCATTGATTTGCAGAGCACCGAGGAGCCTGGAAGTCTCTGCTGCTTACAATTTGATTCTGGATCATGTGACCGACCAAGCGCTACTCTCTATACAAGCAGTAGGTGTAGAGCTGGGTCAGTCACGTGACCCCGAGTCAGCAGAGACTTCAGCCCTACGAGTCTGTGCTGACTATCTCTGGCGGCCCCCTATCTCCCCTGCTGAGTTCAGATTGGGGTGCAAGGTGACCTGACATTCCCTGGCTAGACCCAACCCCAGCCCAAGGTGACCCCACCCTGGCCAGGCGCCCCCTAGTGAAACAGAATAGAATAGCAGCAGCTGGGAATACCCGGTTGACTTCATCCTCCTTGGCGTAGCTGAGACAGAAGTGAAACACCCTGAAGTCTTTACAGTAGATGATCAGCCTCTCGGGCTGTTTCTTCAGCGGCGCCCCCGAAATGAGAACCTTCTTCTTATCATCATACACTGGAAATAAACAGAAGGAATAGAAATCCAGGGAGACTGTGGACTGACACCTCATAGATCAAAACATGGCTGCAGAGAGCATTAACCCTGACATCACCGGTGCTATACGCCAGGGCTTCCTCTTCTAGCGGGTTAATCGTTAGATCTGTTTTACAATGTTGTCACCCAGCTTCTCCAGGCTACTGAATGGCAAGTATACATAGCTGCGATATGGGAGCAAGGTTTCTATTACAAGGTAGATTTGGTTTTCAGGCATTTAGGAAAGTTGGGTGACAACCAATAAGGCTAACAGCACGGGAGGAATGGTCACCCTGCTTTCTCAAGCACCTGAATGGCACATCTTCCTGGCACAGATTTACAATTAGGTAGCAACAAATACAACATGGCTACCACAAGTGTCACTATTCAGGAGCCTGAGAAAGCTGAATGAAATGTATTTATGTAACTGTATGGGGGCAGAGGACTGCACAACATGGAAGGATTTGCTAGGAAAGCTGGGTGATAAAGCCAAGGGGAATTTAATGGACAACCAATAAACCTGCAGTTACAGATTCCCCGGGGATTATCACCCAGCTTTCCTAGTTGATCAGTCCTATATTCATAGAATTGCATTACTAGGAAGATGTGGCATTTAGGAGCCCAGGAAAGTTGGGTTACAACCAATATACCTGCATCTAGCTCGTAATAATGTAGTTGTATGGAGACAGCGGGCATAGGGCTGCACAACTAGGAGGATTTGCTAGGAAAGCTGGGTGATAATCCCAGGGAAGCCATAGTCGCATCCCTATGCACCATCACCCAGCTTTCCCTGACAAGTCAATCCCTGTTAGTATGTCCCAGCAGATCTACAGGTCACATTGTGCTATTTTTATCTACCTCAGGGGTTAATTATTAATTTTCCTCCAGCTAATTGTGTTTATTTTAGCCGGAGATTGAACAATACAGAATTCCGGAGCAGTAATATGGCGACCTTGTACAATAAACACCGCCCGTTATATACGGCGCCAGAACCCAATCACTGCCCTGATGTATGAGCGCAGCTCCCGGCACGTCAGTCACACCCTAGGAGGATACAGTCACTCATAGCGGTGAAAGTCATTAGACCGTAGACACCCGTGATCGAAGAGATTCCAACCACAGGGGAAAGTACGCGGCAGCCATTTATTTTTTTTTGCTGGCTTTCTAATGTATACACAGTAAGGCTGGCCATATACGTTAGATAGCCGTCATTCAGCCTGTAGCTATTCCTACTGACTCCCCCATACACATGCATGCTCGGCTCAGCTCTAACATTAGCCCACAGTCATGGAGGACAGGCACAGAGACTTGAGCCCTGGTATACAGACACATAGACGTGGCTGAGATTCTGATTTGCATAGACAGAGAACAAGGAGGAAACCTCAGAACAACTTTGGTTTAAAAATAATAAAAAAGGAGGAAGCAAGAAAAAAAAACAAAAAAACAGGAAGGCAGAAAATACAATATCAGGTAAACGGATTGCACCGACGTCTCCCGTACCTGCGTATAGCTGGTCCACGCACTGCAGGGTGATGTCGTTCTCACCCACGATTTTGTTCTTGAATTCTGGAAACTGCAAGAAAATAAAAAGGAAGAATAAAAGACCCGGGTGAGGGGGGCGGAAGAGGCCGACAGTACCTGGTATCATGAAGGACCCCAACTATACCTGACATGTATGTCCCGACAACCCACACCAATGTCGGAGATTTATATCCTCTCTATCAGGGTAAAGACCTCTCATCACACAGACTGCCAGGCTATGCAACCAATGTCCACTAGGTGGTGATCTGACTCCTGTGACCCCCTTTAATCGTGTGTACAAGGGGAGCCGCGAGGAAACTGCTCTGCTACTTTATTTCTAAAAAGGCTGCATAAGATAAAGGGATTTTCCAGGCTATTACAAGGACCCCCACAGATCAGCTGGCTGAAAAGACTGTAGCGTCCAGGCAAGTGCTGCAGCCTTGTAACTGAATACCAAGCACAGCGCCATACATTTATAGTGGCTGTGCTTGGAATTGCAGTTCAGCCCCATTCACTTGAATGGGACTGAGCTGCTGTACAATTTAACTAATCAATGTGATAGCGCCATACATTTATAGTGGCTGTGCTTGGAATTGCAGTTCAGCCCCATTCACTTGAATGGGACTGAGCTGCTGTACAATTTAACTAATCAATGTGATAGCGCCATACATTTATAGTGGATGTGCTTGGTATTGCAGTTCAGCCCCATTCACTTGAATGGGACTGAGCTGCTGTACAGTTTAACTAATCAATGTGATAGCGCCATACATTTATAGTGGCTGTGCTTGGTATTGCAGCTCAGCCCCATTCACTTGAATGGGACTGAGCTGCTGTACAGTTTAACTAATCAATGTGATAGCGCCATACATTTATAGTGGCTGTGCTTGGTATTGCAGCTCAGCCCCATTCACTTGAATGGGACTGAGCTGCTGTACAGTTTAACTAATCAATGTGATAGCGCCATACATTTATAGTGGCTGTGCTTGGTATTGCAGCTCAGCCCCATTCACTTGAATGGGACTGAGCTGCTGTACAATGCAACCAATCAATGTGATGTCATCATAAAAGGGCAGAAATTGTAGAGCGAGTGTCAAGGCCTTCTCAAACAGCTGATCTTTGGGGGTCCCCGGTGTCAGTCCCCACCAATCACATACTGGTCAATACATGGAAGTCCTCAAATCTAGGACTTAGTCTAATATTACCCCCACAATCATGGAGGACTGTCCATAGTCCTGAACAGCAGACCTGACAAGGAGAGTCAGCCCGTATGTGAAGAAAACATATCTGACTTTCTAGACGTCTCGGGGTCAAGGACCTGCTGTAAGGACAAACAACAATGAAAGGGGAGGGGTGCGCGGCGAAACAAGACTCACACTATCCTCGGCCCCCTCCTCGCACAGGAAGGTGATCTTGAAGTTGGTGCACACCAGCCTTCCGCAGACGCCTCGCTGGGATCCTTCGTCCTGGGAGATCTTAAATATATTGCTGGCTTCACAGAGGAGCATCTCACCTGCGGAACGAGAACAGAGCGGGCGGGGGGTTACTACAGCGGGGACCCACTATAACATGAGCCACAATATAGTCCAGGCTCATTCTTTCAAGTGTATAGATCCATGAAGAACAATGGCAGCAGACGGATACTAACTGGATGGCACTTGTTCCGTATTTCAGGGTCCCTTATGAGCCTTACAGTCCTGGGCATGGGGCCTGAACTGCTTCATTCCTTCCCGATACAGTTATAGTATATTCCTGTAACTACCACTAGGGGGAGCTCAGTAAAATTTTACTGAATTCTATGGCATTTATAAATACTAATGCACAGAGCTCCCCCTAGTGGTGACTTTAGGAAACCAGAGTGTTGTCATTTACTATGTGTAGAGGATTTAGAGTCCATCAAGTCCAGCCACATCACATCTTAAAGGGGATGACCAAGCTTAGGTTTAAAGGGTAGTATGGGGCTGATCAGCGTTTTGCAGCATTCTGGTGAGTACGCCTCAATACTTACCAAGCACAGCGCCGTACATTGTATAGTGGCTGTGCTTGGTATTGCAGTTCAACGTATTCACTTAAAAGGGACTGAGCTGCAAACAGGCCATGTGACCAACCCTTGCAACTTTCAACAGCTGATCTACGGAGGTCCAAGGTGTCAGACCCCTATCCCTAATGAGTGGTTATTATTAGATCCTGGAAAAATCCCTTTAACTGTGGGATTTCTGTATACACCCCTGTCCTTCCATCTGGTATACGGCGCTAGCATCGGGCGGTGGTTAGAGCGGTGACAGGGGAAACCTTGTAACGTGGGGATGTTTTGCTCACTAATAAAACAACTTTATTTCCAGCCATTTCCTTCCTTACAAAACCGATGACATCACAGGACTGTCGACTGCCGAGCGCGTCCTTCTGCGGAAATAACCCCCAGAGCTGCGGACAATAGAATTACAGAGCGAGGAAGACGGTCTGAGATAACCACATGTGTCCGCGGAGGCCTCCAGGAGGATGAAAAGACTGACCAGACTGCAGGGATAAGCGGCGCCTCACATATTCAGCAGACACACTCCTTCTCCCTCCATAGTCAGCCCAGTCACTGCTGGCCGGGGCACATGCTGCTGTTTTATAGGTTTGCTTTTTGTGCTTTTCAAATTCAGGGGAACACGTAGGCCTTTTAACCCTATTTGCCCCCTACTTAAAGGGATCCTATCATTGGATACCCTTTTTTTCTGACTAACACGTAGGAATAGCCTTAAGAAAGGCTTTTCTCCTCCTACCTTAAGAGGTCGTCTCAGTGCTGCCGTTCCGTAGAAATCCCGGTTTTCATTGGTATGCAAATGAGTTCTCTCACAGCACTGGGGGCGGTCCCAATGCTGCGAGAGAACTCTCCAGCGCTGCCTCCATCTTTTTCTGGAACGCCCTCTCTCTGTGTTTTCTTCCATCCTGAGTTTCAATCTTTTAGGCCTCAGGCAGAGCCGACTGCGCATGCCCGGGCCACAAGAAAATGGCCGCTTACTCTTTCAGGTTTCTGTCTTCTGCCTGAGAAACTGGACCGGAGACGGAAACCGGCAGTCACTTTTTAAACCCATTCATTTGAATGAGTTTGCAAAGTGTCCAGCGGGGAGCGTTTTCTGGTGTGCACAGTGATCACCCCCATGCTTAACCCCGCCCCCAACCACACCCCTTCCCCCCAAAAAAGGTTGGGGACCACTGGTCTAGAGGAGGCGAAAGGACCTCCTTAACCAATTGTGTGCCCTAGTGGCCAGTGTGAGAACTGCAATATTTAATAGGAAAAAAAAAAACAAAAACACCAAAAATAATTACCCGGTAACAGTAAGACATCGTCGACCTTCACGGCTTGTTCTACCTTCTCTTTAACATCGATCTCCTGTTACAAAGAAAGAATAAATAAATGAAATCTTGGTTTTCATTCACTGTCAGCAGGAAAGATCTTGAAAATCAGAAGTGTGCTTAAACTTCCCACAACTTTATATAATGAATAAGCTTTATTGGATGACATTGAGGAAATCCCTAGGTGACTTTTTACATACAGTCCTATGAAAAAGTTTGGGCACCCCTATTAATCTTAATCATTTTTAGTTCTAAATATTTTGGTGTTTATAACAGCCATTTCAGTTTGATATATCTAATAACTGATGGACACAGTAATATTTCAGGATTGAAATGAGGTTTATTTTACTAACAGAAAATGTGCCATATGCATGAAACCAAAATTTGACCGGTGCAAAAGTATGGGCACCTCAACAGAAAAGTGACATTAATATTTAGTACATCCTCCTTTTGCACAGATAACAGCCTCTAGTCGCTTCCTGTAGCTTTTAATCAGTTCCTGGATCCTGGATGAAGGTATTTTGGACAAACAATTCAAGTTCAGTTAAGTTTGATGGTCGCCGAGCATGGACAGCCCGCTTCAAATCATCCCACAGATGTTCAATGATATTCAGGTCTGGGGACTGGGATGGCCATTCCAGAACATTGTAATTGTTCCTCTGCATGAATGCCTGAGGATTTGGAGCGGTGTTTTGGATCATTGTCTTGCTGAAATATCCATCCCCGGCGTAACTTCAACTTCGTCACTGATTCTTGAACATTATTCTCAAGAATCTGCTGATACTGAGTGGAATCCATGCGACCCTCAACTCTAACAAGATTCCCGATGCCGGCATTGGCCACACAGCCCCAAAGCATGATGGAACCTCCACCAAATTTTACAGTGGGTAACAAGTGTTTTTCTTGGAATGCTGTTTCTTTTTGGACGCCATGCATAACGCCTTTTTTTATAACCAAACAACTCAATTTTTGTTTCCAAAATGAAGCTGCCTTGTCCAAATGTGCTTTTGCATACCTCAGGCAACTCTATTTGTGGCGTACGTGCAGAAACGGCTTCTTTCTCATCACTCTCCCATACAGCTTCTCCTTGTGCAAAGTGCGCTGTATAGTTGACCGATGCACAGTGACACCATCTGCAGCAAGATGATGCTGCAGCTCTTTGGAGGTGGTCTGTGGATTGTCCTTGACTGTTCTCACCATTCTTCTTCTCTGCCTTTCTGATATTTTTCTTGGCCTGCCACTTCTGGGCTTAACAAGAACTGTCCCTGTGGTCTTCCATTTCCTTACTATGTTCCTCACAGTGGAAACTGACAGGTTAAATCTCTGAGACAACGTTTTGTATCCTTCCCCTGAACAACTATGTTGAACAATCTTTGTTTTCAGATCATTTGAGAGTTGTTTTGAGTAGCCCATGATGCCACTCTTCAGAGGAGATTCAAATAGGAGATCAACTTGCAATTGGCCACCTTAAATACCTTTTCTTATGATTGGATACCCCTGGCTATGAAGTTCAAAGCTCACTGAGGTTACAAAAACAATTTTGTGCTTCAGTAAGTCAGTAAAAAGTAGTTAGGAGTATTCAAATAAATAAAATGATAAGGGTGCCCATACTTTTGCACCGGTCAAATTTTGGTTTAATGCATATTGCACATTTTCTGTTAGTACAATAAACCTCATTTCAATCCTGAAATATTACTGTGTCCATCAGTTATTAGATATATCAAACTGAAATGGCTGTTGCAAACACCAAAATATTTAGAACAAAAAATGATTAAGATTAATAGGGGTGCCCAAACTTTTTCATAGGACTGTACGTTGCAACCTTGAGTTTAAAAAGTTCCGCTAACTTTTAGGCGGCCATCATCCTTCACTGTCTGACCCCCTGATATGCGGGGTCGCAGCCGGCTCCTGGTTTTAGGCATGTATCATTGTCCTGCCCAGTAACACTTGCTGGATCTGAAGCTTCACCCCTGGACTTTTTTTGTCCATCTACAGCCCATAAGAGATCTCTTGTTCCGTGTGCGGACAGACATTCATGCTGGGGAGTCTGCTGTTCACCTCTCCTACAGCTTACCATGAGCGCTCTCCTTTCCCTGTACACACATACACAGCCTGTGTAAGTCACTGTGCTTTTCTTCCCATCTACAACCTATGTGATGTCTTCTCCCTGATGTCTGGGGTGCTTTCTTCCCTCTCCACATCCTAACCTGCCATATACAACCTGATTTTGGGGAGTCTACAGTTCCCCTCTCCTATGGTCTATCCTGGTCTCTCTCCTCCCTCTGTACACACATACACAGCCTGTGTGATTCACTCTTCTTCCCCATGTGCTTTTCTCCCAATCTACAGCCTGTGTAATCTCCACTCCCTGATGACTAGGGTGCTTTCCTCCTTCTCCATATCCTAACTTACCATATACCCTGTGTCTGAAAGTGCCCGGTTCCAGTAGCTGCTGCATTTTTCCCCCTCGCTTATACTTATAACAAAACCAACACATTGATGTGAATGGACATAGTATAATACTTCATTTCTCCTGTGGTGGTGCTGCAGGGAAACCGAACACTTACTGATAGGTTTCCCAATAGATCCAACAGATGGACTAACCCCAGTATAGAGCGCCACCTTTGCCCCCACAATGTAATAGATTAGCACAATGCATACAAAGGCTAGGATAGCCCAGCATTGTGCTGCTATAAGGAGCCTTGCATGGGCCTGAAGGGCGATTGCACCCTTTGAATGACACCCCAGATTTCTTTTCAGGGTCCACAACAAAAGGTAAGTGACTCCTTGTGGCCCTCGGCCCCTGATGCATCTTGGTCAATGGGGTCTAGACCGGTTCAGTGATTTTCCTTGTAACCCAGATACCCGAGGAGGCTTTGAGGGCGCTGATCAAAGCAGCTGGTACCGGCCCCTCGCCCTAACCACACCCGTCTCCAGCAACTCGGCAAACAGGTCTTACTAGGAGTCAGGAGAAAGTTTCACAACCGCACAAGCGTCTCCTTTATTCTGCAGATAATAATATAGTATTGCGGTTATATCTGTGCCTAGGAAAGCTGGGTTTGCCATTGCTACTTATGGGGGGAGGGGGCATCATAAACACACAGCCCCCCGCAGGCATTAGGACTTCGGTGCAACTGCTATCTCTGCACCCCCGACTAGGGCTCCAATGTGTTGTAGATATCAGGGGAGATCAGCGGCACAAGGGCCCCATCACTAACAGATAAGTGTTGCACAGATAAGGCCGCCATTGCACATCATTATGCCAACTGAGTCTAGAGCTCCAGGACGAGGCGCCCCCTATCTGCAGACCAGAGGGCCTGCACAACAGGAGAGATGGAATTCTTCTAGAGATAAGCGGCGCCAGACAAGGAGATGGTATAGTGGTACTGTCAGGAGTGGTGGGTAAGGAGATGGTATAGTGGTACTGTCAGGATGTGGTGGGTAAGGAGATGGTATAGTGGTACTGTCAGGGGGTGGTGGGTAAGGAGATGGTATAGTGGTACTGTCAGGGGTGGTGGGTAAGTAGATATTAGTGGTACTGTCAGGGGTGGTGGGTAAGTAGATATTAGTGGTACTGTCAGGGGTGGTGGGTAAGGAGATGGTATAGTGGTACTGTCAGGACGTGGTGGGTAAGGAGATGGTATAGTGGTACACACTATATAATACACACAGTGATGTCACAGTACAGAGATAATACACACAGTGATGTCACGGTACAGGGATAATATACTGTTGGGGTTCCCTTGCTGTTGGGGTTCCTCAGGGCTCGGTCCTCGGCCCCCTGCTCTTTTCTCTCTACACAGCCCCCATTGGACAAACCATCGCCAGATTTGGCTTCAGGTACCATCTTTATGCTGATGACACCCAATTATACACATCTTCCTGTGACATCACCCCTGCACTCATACAGAACGCCAGTGACTGTCTTTCTGCTGTCTCTAATATCATGTCCTCGCTCTATCTGAAACTAAATCTCTCTAAGACTGAACTACTACTGTTTCCACCATCTAATAGATCTGTCCCTGATATATCCATTGCAGTCTCAGGCCTTACTATAACTCCTAGGCAGTATGCCTGCTGCCTCGGGGTCATATTTGACGCAGACCTTTCCTTCACCCCTCATATTGAATCACTCGCACGTTCATGTCACCTCCACCTCAAAAACCTCTCCAGAATACACCCTTTCCTTACCAGAGATACACTAAAGACACTTATTGTCTCTCTGATTCATTCTCGCCTTGACTACTGTAACTCCTTACTAATCGGTCTTCCCCTCACTAAACTCTCTCCTCTACAATCTATTCTGAATGCAGCGGCCAGGCTCATCTATCAGGCTAGACGCTACAGCGATGCCTCGGGTCTGTGCCAGTCACTACATTGGCTGCCTATTCAATATAGAATAAAATATAAAGTTATCACTCTCATCCACAAGGCTCTCCATAATGCCGCACCTCCCTACATTTCTTCCCTCATCTCTGTCTACCGCCCAACCCGTGTTCTCCGCTCACTCAATGACCTAACACTTACACCCTCTATTATCAGAACCTCCCACGCTCGTATACAAGACTTCTCCCGAGCTGCACCACTTCTCTGGAATGCTCTACCCCGGACAATCAGATTAACTCCCAACTTCTACAGTTTCAAACGCAAACTAAAGACGCATCTTATCAGACAGGTCTATCGCAATGTCTAACGTAAACCCTTAACCCTCCTCTGTCCCCGCTCCCACATTACCCCACATGATATGATGTCATCTCAGGATAACTTTATAGGTCCAAGCTCCATCCACATGTTACAGGACACGACTGGTGACGGCTCATAAAGTTTTATGTTTGTGTAATGACAGTCACCTCTATTACAGAAGTGTCTGACGTCTGTATAAGCAATGCCGCCCCTGCTACCTCTTGTGTCACCCCCTCTACCTCATAGATTGTAAGCTCTTGCGAGCAGGGCCCTCAGTCCCATTGTGTGAAATGATTCTCTTTGTAATGTATCTGTCTGTATTTTAACCCTACAAATTGTACAGCGCTGCGGAATATGTTGGCGCTATATAAATAAAATGTATTATTATTATTATTACTGTCAGGGGGTGGTGGGTAAGGAGATGGTATAGTGGTACTGTCAGGGGGTGGTGGGTAAGGAGATGGTATAGTGGTACTGTCAGGGGGTGGTGGGTAAGGAGATGGTATAGTGGTACTGTCAGGGGGGTGAGGTGGGTAAGGAGATGGTATAGTGGTACTGTCAGGGGGGGTGAGGTGGGTAAGGAGATGGTATAGTGGTACTGTCAGGGGGGGTGAGGTGGATAAGGAGATGGTATAGTGGTACTGTCAGGGGTGGTGGGTAAGGAGATGGTATAGTGGTACTGTCAGGGGTGGTGGGTAAGGAGATGGTATAGTGGTACTGTCAGGGGTGGTGGGTAAGGAGATGGTATAGTGGTACTCTCAGGGGTGGTGGGTAAGGAGATGGTATAGTGGTACTGTCAGGGGTGGTGGGTAAGGAGATGGTATAGTGGTACTGTCAGGGGGTGATGGGTAAGGAGATGGTATAGTGGTACTGTCAGGGGTGGTGGGTAAGGAGATGGTATAGTGGTACTGTCAGGGGGGGGGGTAAGGAGATGGTATAGTGGTACTGTCAGGGGTGGTGGGTAAGGAGATGGTATAGTGGTACTGTCAGGGGTGGTGGGTAAGGAGATGGTATAGTGGTACTGTCAGGGGTGGTGAGGTGGGTAAGGAGATGGTATAGTGGTACTGTCAGGGGTGGTGGGTAAGGAGATGGTATAGTGGTACTGTCAGGAGGTGGTGAGGTGGGTAAGGAGATGGTATAGTGGTACTGTCAGGGGTGGTGAGGTGGGTAAAGAGATGGTATAGTGGTACTGTCAGGGGGGGTGAGCTGGGTAAGGAGATGGTATAGTGGTACTGTCAGGGGTGGTGGGTAAGGAGATGGTATAGTGGTACTGTCAGGGGTGGTGGGTAAGGAGATGGTATAGTGGTACTGTCAGGGGGGGGGTGAGGTGGGTAAGGAGATGGTATAGTGGTACTGTCAGGGGTGGTGGGTAAGGAGATGGTATAGTGGTACTGTCAGGGGTGGTGGGTAAGGAGATAGTATAGTGGTACTGTCAGGGGTGGTGGGTAAGGAGATGGTATAGTGGTACTGTCAGGGGGGGGGTGAGGTGGGTAAGGAGATGGTATAGTGGTACTGTCAGGGGTGGTGGGTAAGGAGATGGTATAGTGGTACTGTCAGGGGTGGTGGGTAAGGAGATAGTATAGTGGTACTGTCAGGGGTGGTGGGTAAGGAGATGGTATAGTGGTACTGTCAGGGGGGGGGTGAGGTGGGTAAGGAGATGGTATAGTGGTACTGCTCACTACTGTCAGGAGGTGGAGAGGTGGGTAAGGGCACAGTATCAGGCAGTGTTGTTGCTGCACTAGGCTGGGGGTGAGTGGAGGGCACGTCCATGGGCACAGGTCAGTCAGGCTCGGGCACTCACCTCTGGCGTCAGATACGACACAAATGATGGCTGCTTAGGAGCCTTGGCCGCCCCTCCGGACCCCAACCCCAGCATGTCCCCGTTCAGGTACAGCCGTCACCGTCCTGTCTAGAATGGAGCTGCTTCTGGTTGGGATGATGTCACGGGAAGGGGCGGGGCCTGTCACATGAAGGCGGGGCCAACCGGTACAGGGGGCGGAGTCTCGTAGGTTACAGCTGTGTGCACATAACAGGAAGCGGCAGCGGTAGCAGTGCGATATCTATACTGGCTGTCAGGGGAGCTGTTGGCTTACATGGGACTGCGTGTGAGGAGGGAGGGGAGTCCTATACATGGGACTGCATGTTAGGGGTCTGAATGGAGGGGGAGCAGTGGGTTTACATGGGACTGCATGTGAGGGGAGAGCCAAGTATCTACATGGGACTGTATGTTGGGGGCTAGTTGTATTTACATGGGACTGTATGTTGGGGGGCTAGTTGTGTTTACATGGGACTGTATGTTGGGGGGCTAATTGTGCTTACATGGGACTGTATGTTGGGGGGGCTAATTGTGCTTACATGGGACTGTATGTTTGGGGGGCTAGTTGTGTTTACATGGGACTGTATGTTGGGGGGCTAATTGTGCTTACATGGGACTGTATGTTGGGGGGGCTAATTGTGCTTACATGGGACTGTATGTTTGGGGGGCTAGTTGTGTTTACATGGGACTGTATGTTGGGGGGCTAGTTGTGTTTACATGGGACTGTATGTTGGGGGGCTAATTGTGCTTACATGGGACTGTATGTTGGGGGGGCTAATTGTGCTTACATGGGACTGTATGTTGGGGGGCTAATTGTGTTTACATGGGACTGTATGTTGGGGGGGCTAATTGTGCTTACATGGGACTGTATGTTTGGGGGGCTAATTGTGCTTACATGGGACTGTATGTTTGGGGGGGCTAATTGTGCTTACATGGGACTGTATGTTTGGGGGGGCTAATTGTGCTTACATGGGACTGTATGTTTTGGGGGGGGCTAATTGTGCTTACATGGGACTGTATGTTGGGGGGGCTAATTGTGTTTACATGGGACTGAATGTTCGGGGGGCTAGTTGTGTTTACATGGGACTGGACACAATAGAGGCTAGCCTTGCGTTTACATGGGACTGTATTTTGGGGGACAGAGGTTATCATGGGCCCCCTATCAGCTGCTCTGGTGGTAATCCGCCCCTGAGCCTACAGTCTGGGGTCCAGTAGGGGACTCATGCTGAGGACCGCCACTTAAAAGGTACCAGATAAGAGGGGCCGTGCTCGGGGCCAAGTGTAATAGGAAAGGTGCAGTCACCAGCGGACTAGGAAGAGTTGGGTCCCCTCTGGTGACGTCTGCGTGTTGCAGGGACTTGTGTACAGTATGGCGGTGTATTAGTCCTGGTTATTGGTCTGGCGGTATACACACAGACATTCCTGCAGGATCTGACAGGTATGGCATGTTGGGAGTTGTAGGTTTTCCATAACTGGAGTGCTAGTGCCAGGGTGGAACACAAATACCTAAACCTGCCCGCCCCTCCCCCATACTATATGTATGACTTAACCAATGACAGGTTCAAGACAAAGGGGAAGTTTCTGATTTTCTTCAAAGACCAATTACAAAGAAAAGAGAAGCAGAAACTTTGATGGCTGTTCATGCGGTATCTATACGTAACGGTAAGAAAACGTGTACCAGGACCCACCTGCCGTCTCTCGTGTCCTGCTACTTTTATTCTTTTGCCCCTTAGAACCTCTTCTTTTTTTTTTTCCTATCAGTAGAATGGGAGGAAATCCTCGCAAACACGGGGAGAACATACAAACTCCTGGCAGATCTTGTTCCTGGCAAGATTTGAACCCAGGACTCCAGCGCTGCAAGACTGCAGGGCTAACCACTGAGCCACCATGTTGCCCTGCCCCTTAGAATCTTTTCTATCCATTTGCCTTGGACAGTAATGGCGCTGGCCGTCTGCTGCTAAGGGAGGGTGCGTTGTACATTCGGACAGCGTTGTATCTCGCTGCCATTATCCGCCTCTTCATCATCCACGAGTTGTTTCCGTCCACAGGATCGACTCTCCGTGGATGTTTCTCCTTGACCACACCATTCTCTGTATACCCTCCATACCGCTGTACCAAGAAACCCCACAAGATGGCAGTGTATGAGATCCTGACCCCACCTAGTCTAGCGCCAATGACCGGACCTTGATGGAAGTCGCTCCGATCACACGATTTTCCCATGTAATGTGGATTGACACCAAAAGAGGAAACAATGAATAAATTTTTCAATGGATTTTATGCTGCGCCCCGGGGTGACTTGCCTGATGTCCATACAGGGGAGCACCAATGGTGAAGGGTCTCTAATAAAGTGACCATTGATTGTACATCCGCCCCCTACCCCCAGATGTTCTCAGGTCATATCACATATATAGACACTAGGTAGGTAAAAAATTAATGGAGTATCCCAGGACTAAAATTTTGTGACGTCCACTAGTCAGGTGACTGGGGCTGAGCTGCAATACCAAGCACAGCCACTGTATAATGTATGGCGCTGTGGTTAGTGAGCAGTAAAAAGCCTGCAACACAAACATAATTTGATATAATAATAATAATATGATGACTGATTTTAAGAAAAACCCATTAACATGCAGCACCTGTGTAAAACTGGTCTGTCCGTGTAATAGGTCATTAATGGAAGCACGGCGGGGGTCTGCCACACAGGACCCCAACAATCGGCTGTTTGTAGAGACTGCAGAGTTCAGGTGAGTGCTGTGGGCTCTTCACTACCTACCAAGTACAGCGCCATATATCGTTTAGTGGCTGTGCTTGGTATTGCAGTTCAGCCCTATTCACTTGACTGGGACTAAGCTGCAACTAGGCCATGTGACTGATGAGTGGTGTCACATGGCCTGTAAGCAGGAGCAGTCATCTGACTGCAGGGGTCCTTTAAGACCCCGTTACTGACCCCTTTATTACAGTGTCATGGCTGCTGGCTCTGTAGGTCTTGTGTAGGATGTTCAGTCCTTATTTGCGACTGCAGGAACGGGCCTGGGATTAGAACATCCTGTGGCTGTGGGATCGCCTGCAATGCATTCTGGGGGAGAAGAGAAAGGAATTGGGATCGTGTGAAAGGTTGGGAGGATTATAAATAGACTCTGCAGGGATTGTGCGCTGGTTACACAGATGACTTGTATAAGTCTCCCGCACGACTGTAAGACGAGGAAATACAACCAAGCTCTCAGATCCTGAGATTGGCCCTATAACTTGGTCTGACCATGCTTCGGGGATGATCTCCATACACTGGCACCTTAGGGTAAAACCCTCCTCAAGACACATGAGACCCAATCTACACTGCGCCAACACTGGCAATGAGGAATCGGTCACATCAGAAGCACCTGGGAGGCTCACAAGGACGTTGCACACGGTCACTGTATAGCCCTGGCATTGCAACTTAAAAAATACAGGACCAAAATTCAGTTCCCTGTCCACCAGTTGGTATCAGCAGATCTAAGACGTCTGTGTCTCCTCCTTTATACATGCCAAAGATACTATGAGCGGAGCGATAAAGCATGGACCCTCCTGGCCAAAGATTTAAGGGACAATTATACCTCCTCCACCCCCCACATTATACAACACAGACCCCTTCCTGATTACTGTACAATATAATCTCCCCCCTACACTCTCTTCACATTCCCTTAAAAAATGAGAATCTCATATCAGCAGATAGTTAAACCCCCTCCACTTTGTCCAGGATCTCCCCAAAACCACTTAGCAAAACAGTGAAAAATTGGTGGTTTGGCAATTTATTTGGAAAAAAAAAATCCTGTACGGGAAAAATACTTGTATAGATTTGTAGAGCGGGCCTCTTATATGTGTTCTAGGGAAAGGGGAGTGATTTGAACAATTTCTTTATTTTTTTGCATTTGTTAGACCCCCTAGGGGGTCATGAACTCCAGGGGGTCTGGTCACTAATGCATTGCAAAAAAAAAAAGCGGCTCTTCTATTGCAGGCTGCATAGAGTAGCCTGCAATAGAACAGAAGAGTTAATGCTCACGATCAGTGTGGGATCGCAGGCATTAGCGACAGGTCTCTGCTGTATAAAACAGCGGCTGCCATCTTTAAACACCCGACATCCGCTGCACTATTACTGTGGATGTTAGGAAGGGGTTAAATTACAATTTTTACACCATAAACATTTCTGAGAAAAAAAAAAGTTGCACAATACAATACTGCCACCCAGTGGTCAGTAAAGGGACAGCTCGGTTTCTGTTATGTTTACGTGCAAGGGGACTTTGTTTGATTTGATGCATTTTTGATGTGTTGAAACATGACAATTTATATATATATATATATATATATATATATATATATATATATCATACTTATTGTGACATAGTCATTTAGTTCATGTGTATTGCTTGGCACCAGATACAATATAACAATCTATACAGCTATGATATTCAGATACTTTATAGACCTACCCCATATAGCATACAAGGGCTGTGCTCTGCTTGGTCATGTGTGACACCTCTTCTACAGATATGTAGTTGCCAAATAATTTGGTAAAAACAGGGACTGAATCCTGGACCTGAGAGACCTCCCCGGCAGATACACATAGGCTGAGATGACAATGACAGCAGGAGGTGACCACTGCCAGGAGGGATTGTAGGCAAGTGACATTGGAAGTCATATATGAAGCCTATGGCAGCAAATAGTGTGAGCACAAACCACCAAAAGAGGCTACTGGGCTACCAGCCAGACAACCAGCTACACTGTAGCTGCTACAGGGACTCCATTAACCTCGTGTCACTGTTCTGAATGGAGGTCTATCCTCTTCAGTGATGATAATAGTATGTATGTATATATGTATGTATATATGTATGTGTCAAATGAATGGGTTTGAAAGATGCCGGCAGGTTTCCGTCTCCTGCCCGATTTCGTACAGGAAACAGAAACCTGCAGAAAGGAGACCAGGGCGCAGATGTGAACGAGCCCTTAATCTGCCAGACATTTCCCTCCTTGTTCAAATTGTTAAAAAAACAAACCCTATAGGTGCTTGTGCCAGGCATCCTCAGTGTGAACCATGAATAGGTGCCCTGCATGTCTGTAAGTCATCGTATAACGGGTGTATTTCCCCCAGTCCAGTGACCTATTGCATCACCTGTGACCACAGCTAAGTATTATCTCATTTATTAAACACTTATTATTTTCGGTTACGATTGTCTGGCAGAACAAGCACCAAGACCAGACCACGATGAGAGACCTCGGAGCACTGGGGACAGGGGACTGGTTTTTGTTTTCTAACCTTCTCTTGGCATCAGGACAAAAAAAAAAAAAAAAAAATCCCCCATAATTATAATTCCTAGACAAAAGATGTGTTTTGGTTGTGCAGCAATGAAGAGGCCATCACATATCCACGCTACCACTCCATTCAAAGCCAATGGGTCAGAAGGGGTCATGTCTCATTAGGGAGAGATGGGTACAGGGACTTATTAGGCCCTGCTAAGAATTCTGGGAATCCTTACCCAAAGTCAATGGGTCTAGGCTGCTTCACATAAACTAAGGACTCTCTTCTTGAGATGAGTGGGGGTCTCTATGGTTGGGCCCTCACCAGACTGTGGATAGAAGATGTGCTGATCTTTGGACAACCCCTTAAAAGTCATTGTACCAGATATTAGACGTGCCCATTCATTCTGCCTCAAACCTGTGGAGATAGGCCTGGTCGGTGTCTGTGTCCTAAAGACAAGAAAAACATGCACACAAGAGGTTAACTCAAGATTGTCCACTTCCAAATTTATTTCACTGCAGTGCTGACAACAAATGGTTTTACTGGCAGAGTTCACATGAACAGCATGATGTAACCCGCAGTACATCACCGACGAACGAAGGCCAGACCGAACCCAAACCTGACGCACCCCTCCGTATGCTATGGGTTATACTTCGCTGGGGTGCTGGAGACAGGTAGAACGTTAGTAGCAGTAAGGCTGGAGGGACACAAGGTTCTTGTATCAGTCTATGCACAGGGAACAGATCCTTAGGGGAGCGACTTCATTACCACCAGTGATCCCCCCCGCCCAGGTCTAGCTACCTGTTGCAAAACTACAACACCCAGCATAGCCACAGACTGGCAGGGCATGCTGGGAGATGTAGTTTGGCTACAGCTGGAGAGACCCAGGTTGGGTATCAAAGCTTTAGACTAAGAGGGAGCTGTGGTAACATCACATTACAGTGAATTGCAAGTCAGATAACTATTCCGAAATTAAAAAAAAAAAAAAAATTCCGACCAAAATTCCCCATCGCGGTTATTCTGTGACCTGCAACGCCTTTGTCTTACTCTTCCATATCTTTGGGATCTGTGGCCGGCTTTGTAAAATATAAAGGAAAGAAACTAGAGCAATCTGCAACGCAACGGCTGTGTGACCCTGGCCTGGGACAGATGATGCCGTCCGTGGGCGACTATGGCTCAGGATTCTCATCAATCCCCTAATTCTATAAAAGAAAAAAAGCTGCCTAAAATGATGGCCGCCCGTATAGGAAGATAGATGCAAGGATGATGGCGTGTGTGTGTATGGGAGGAAAGATCGGCCATGTTGGATTGCACAATATCTTCGTTCTGCTGGGAAGTAAGCGGCTGTTAAAAGTTCCTGGCAGCCCCTTATCTCTGATTCCTCAATGAAATATTCACGTATGCTTAGCCTGGTTGTGGGGGATTTGGGGAAATGAACCAAACTGGTGTGTACCCAGCAGCCGGATTACCTGGAGTCTATGCACCAAACCATGGCAGCAGGCAATCATATATTGTCATTAATAGGAAATGCCACTCTACAAGTTATTGCTGCTCCCTTCACACTAGTGGAAGTATTGGGGCAGACTGCTTAGCTCCGGCAGGTAAATAGTCTGATCTTATGGGATGGGAGTGAAAGACCACCATAGAGCGAGTCTTTGTAGCATGCACCAGATTGCTCAGGTGCAGACCGAATGCAGAAAGGGTAGTATAAACCCAATGCACATGGGGCAATCCGGGTCAAAATTTCATGTCTATATATAAGCTGGATTTTCTGCTCTGACCCCATAGTGAGCTATGACGCTGGGGGTTCCTGTACTGTCCTATACCCCATACAATACAGGATAGTGAATACACAGGCAGGCAAGACTCCGAAGCATCACAGATCACCCGACTGGGGTTTAGCTGAGAAATCCAGACGGCACCACCCCTGTGCATGGGGTCCTAAAGCTATAGACTGGATGGCATCATTAGCCTCACAAGGGATCTGCAATCACAGACCTCAATGGGATCACTACCGATATGAAGAAAAAGAATGCCTGACCGTCCGTCCTCGGGCGTGCAGCTTCCAGCCAGAAGTCTGACCCTTCATTCACATATGTGTCAGTAATCTGTTCGGGGGAGTCCGCATGGAGACCCCCCCCCCCCCCCCCGAACACAACTGCAAGCACTGTGCAGTAAAGGCACACGGACACCATAGACTATAATGGGGTCCGTGTGCTTGCCGCACGCTGTCCGCACGAATCCTGTGGACAGGAAAGGAGATTGTGAACAACTTTCCTGTCCGCATGATCCCTGTGGAGATCTGGCGGCAAGCACATAGACCTCATTCTAATCTATGGGGTCCGTGTGCGTTCACTGGCACACCACTTGCAGTTGCGTTTGGTATTCCAATGGGGAAAGGGGTCCTCATGTGGATTCCCCAAACAGAATACTGAATGCAGATGTGAATACTCTGCAGCTCTCCCCATTTGCAGTCATAGAAGCTACTAAATTAAGGTGGTCCGGGGGGTGTTAAAACTTCTAATATGGAAACTTGCTAAACTACATCACTGCCATGAATTTTTACTCTCCTAAGTACCAATGCAAATAGCATAGGAGCTAGAGCAATATTTTAGGATTTTATTGAAGGGGGTCTGTTCATAATGACCATGTTAGGTAGTGGACCAGGCCCTTCCCCATTAGATCATTAGTTTAGGGGCTTACGGCTGTCAGAGTTGGCGTGGTCGACAAGCTCCCCCAATGGTCGGCCATCTGTAGCGCTCCAGCTCGTATGAACCCACATCTTCCGGCATACCCAGCATGCTGGGAGTTGTAGTATCCCGACCGCTGCAGGGCCACAGATAGCAGGACTATATTAGAAATACACAAGCTCCTTCACCCCTCCATTACATATCCTGCTTTATATTGTGTTTCTTTTGTTTTTTTAACATCACGGAGCGACTGGAACCTTGTTCACGTTAGGTTTGCTATATATCAAAAACAGGAAAAGTTTGCAAAACAGACCTAAATGTTATAAAAGCCAACTTAAAATGAGAAAAATCATGCAATGCGGCAGCGCCGAGGGTTGGAAAACGGTGTAAGATGGTTATAGGTTAGCTTTACACGCTCCCTAGCACGACTAAACGGAAAGCTGCCTTAGTTACAATTATATATAGATAGATATATTAACCCATTGAGACAAATGCCACGAGATTTCCAGAGACGTTTACTTCCGAGTGCTGAAAATTGCAAAAAAAAAAAAAAAATTATAAGAAGTGTTTTTAGTCTTCACACAATAAAACATCCATGTGAATTCAATGTACAAGAACAAAAGGTAAAATAAAATAAGAAATTAGTGAGGGCACATGCCATATCGATCCATGGAACTTACAGCTAAAGAAGGCCTCCCCTCCCCCCCTGCCGACTAGTTCAACGCAAAACTTAAAAACACGGCTGGAAATTAAATACAACTACGGCCTATAGAGAGACGTCACTGGGGCGGTCACCCAGAATGGTAACTGTCCAAGTGCGGAGGGGGTAGCGTGAGGGTACGCAGCCCCCACTGCATATGGACAGGAGGCAGGGGGAAAGGAACGCTTCCATTTTAACAACTATACAAATATTTAACCTATTAACAACTCCGGAGATGACGCATCGGAGCCTGGAGCAAGGTAACAACAAGATACGCGGCGTTGTGTCGGCATCAGGACATGTAACCCTGCGGCAGACGGGATGACACATCTCTGTTAGTGGAAATGTATTTCTCCTGGAGGCGGACGCCCCACAAGCTCGGTGTTATTTTTTTACATTTCTTTAGAAGTTATCGTAATCTTTTTTATCCTTCTTCCCTTCGGCCTCGAAGCTGTCCACTCCGTCGCTGTCTCGCCTTCTCTTGCGGTTGTTGTGAATGTTGAAGCGCTGGTTCATCTGAGACAGAGGATCCATGCCCAGTACCTTGTGGATTTGTCGGAAGGCGAGCAGCCTTAGTGCAAACTGCGGGATAAGAAAAATTCTTTAATATAAAGCAGGGCCGGGGCGTCACCGAGCGAAGACAATGGGGCACATTCACTAAGAAGCTGCACTTTTTTAAAGACTGTAGTTTGCAACTTTTTAATGTCATTTGTAACTATATGGTCAAGTAACTTTTTATACTGCATTTGCCACTTTTAACAAAGTGTTTGACCATTAGACGTGACACATCTACACTAGCTGTGTGGTTGGCAGAAGGATGTGCCTTAGTAGGAATCAGGTGAATAATCTGCCACTGCAGCGATCATTAAGTTCGGCATATAATACGTCAGTCTTGATTAATCCACCCTCAGGGCTCGTTCACACGGGACAAGAGGGGGCGGATTTTGACACCGAATCCACCTCGGAATCCGCCCCCTCACAATAGAGGTCTATGTAGATCGCTAGCTTCCTTTTTAACCATGAGCGGTATGTTCCGGCTCACGGAAAAAAAAGAAGCGAGCTGTCCTTTCTTCAGGTGGATTCCGCGGCTGATTCAGCCCCGGAGTCCGCCTTGCGACAGCACCCTCCAGACTAGGCCCAATCATTTGGGCCTACTCCGGAGCGGGAAGCCGCGACTGTCGGAAGCCGCAATTGTCGCATTTTGGTCCTATTCTAACGCAGCTTCCCGCATCAGAATCAGGACCAAAATACACCATCCCGTGGCCCGTGTGAATGGGGCCTAAACAGTTGCCTTAACAATAAAAGACAGTATTTCCTATCCACAGGACAAGGAATAAGTATCAAATAGTTGGGAGTCTGACCCCTAGGATCCCAAATCAATCATGAAAGGGCACTAAAACTCCCGCCCGAAGTTGGTGGAGACTGAGGTCCGAGAAGCCAATAGAAGTGAATGGAGCGCTGATCACGAATAGAGATCAGCACGCTCCATAGAAATGAATGGATGCACCTGGTACTTCCGCTTTGACGGCGGGCGGCCGCTTAACCCCCCGCGTGCCGGCAACGTCCATTCATTTCTATGCGAGCGTGCTGTTCGGATCGGCTGATCCGAACAGTACTCGCTCATCTCTAATCACGAAACATACTTTCATTTCATTCACATGGGGGGGGTGATTTCAGACCCTCACTCTCTGCAATGCTGAAGATCTCAGCAGTCAGGCCCCAAGTGATCTGACACTTATCCCTTATCCTATGCATAGGGTACAAGTCTCAAAAGGACTTCTCCTCCTACACTACTGAGATAACACAGAGTACAGAGCTGTGATGGTTGCAGGTAAACAGCTCCGTACACTTTGCAGTGGCCATATTTACATGTATGGGATCTGAGGTGCAGTAACCAAGGACAGCCAATACATGGTGTCTGTATCAGGGTATTCCCAGCGGGCCCAGCTCTGTACATTGTGTCTGCCAGTGTGGGTTCGTCTATGAGAAACTGGCATGAGTGCAGGCTGTCTGAGATAACACTGATGTTTTCTCCTAAGGATAGATCATTAATCCCATAAAACATAAAGTACATGTAATATACAGAACATTACCTGTGCACTTGAAGTGATGTCCTCCCTTTGCTGGTCAGTCATAGTAGCTAAAGTGTCAAAAGGTTCTTTTTCACATGGATCAAGTAAACCAGGCCCACCTGCCAGAAAGAAAAGGGTTAACGTGACATGGCAGCATTTCTTTAGCCCTCGAAGCACACCTTACCACTTATGATAATAGGTGCTAGTGATGCCATCTGTGTAAGAAAGGCTATTCTTCTCCAGAGGTCCATATACTGTAGTGGTGATGTTTGGAGCTGCTACCCTACCATTAAAGGGATCCTATCTGACTAACATGTAGGAATAGCCTTAAGACAGGCTATTCTTCTCCTACCTTTAGATGTCTTCTCCGCCCCGCCGTACGGTATAAATCCCGGTTTTCTTTGGTATGCAAATGAGTTCTCTCGCAGCACTGGGGGCGGTCCTCAATGCTCAAACTGCACTGGGGACGTCCCCAATGCTGCAAGAGAACTCTCCAGCGACGCCTCCATCTTCTTCTAGTACGGTCTCTCCCTGTGTCTTCTTCCGTCCTGTGTTTCAATCTTCTAGGCCTCTGGCAGAGCTGACTGCGCATGCCAGGCCACAAGAAAATGGCCACTTACTCAGTAAGCTGGTGTAAGCGGCCATTTTCTTGTGGCCCAGGCATGTGCAGTTGGCTCTGCCTGAGACCTAGAAGATCCGAACCAGTGCCGGAAGAAGACACAGGGAGAGACCGTACCAGAAGAAGATGGAGGCATCGCTGGAGAGTTCTCTCGCAGCATTAGGGATGCCCCCAGTGCTGTTTGAGCATTGAGGACCGTCCCCCAGTGCTGCGAGAGAACTCATTTGCATACTGAAGAAAACCGGCGGGGCGGAGAAGACACCTAAAGGTAGGAGAAGAATAGCCTTTCTTCAGGCTATTCCTACGTGTTAGTCAGAAAAAAAGGGCATCCAATGATAGGATCCCTTTAATGAAAGCAGGGTAGCAGCTCAAGACACCACCACTACAGTATATGGACCTGTATACACTATATAGAGCTTCGAACTGTATACTGTAGTGGTGGTGCCTGGAACTGAAGCCCTGCTCCCATTCACTTGAATAAAAGCATGGCTTCTTACAGCTGTATACCTAGCATAGGGCTTCTAGTGGCAAAAACAATAAATCGGGGTGGGGTCCAGCTGTGGGGCCCTGACCCTTCTGATACTGATGAACTACCCACAATATAAGTATTCATTACCTTCAAGCCCTTTAATCAAACCCAGTGCCCACTGCAGGGGTGACCGCCGCTCCTCTACAATCACTCACCCTTTAAAATAATGCCGGATGAAATGCACTCAAAGACCCTCCTCAATGCGTCCCCGGGACTCTGGGGGCCCGACGAGCTGCTGATAGCCTTCTCCACCAATAATTCCAAAGCCTGTAAAACAGAAGGAGACCAATGATGGGCGCAGTTGGGAACTCTCCTCAGAAAAGCAATCATCTTTGAGGATATTATTCCTGAACTGCATGTACAATATGACCAGTTTTATTTAAAGGCCTAACCTAAAATTTCAGGATAAGCTGTGTTATCTGTATGTCACATGGCCATTAGGATTTGGATTCTCAGTTCTCCCTGAGCTGGTGGCAGGAGACTACAAGCTATGATGTCTCTCAGACGGTGCCGGTGTCTTTCACGTTGCTCCTCCTCCCCTCACCATAGACTTCTATTGAGAGTTGTAATCTGATACCTCAGTGAGGTGACAGTACGTCTTGGTAAACAAAGATGGCTTTAAATCAGACCCGGCCCTCTGACTGCTTCTGTCCGGCCCGCATAGCTTTTGGAAGTTTGTTCAAGGACCTGTGATGACGTCATCACAGCCTATCACCAGGATAGGCTATGACTCGTTAGTGGGTGGAGCCACAAGGGACTGTGTGCTTGATGCAAGCTGCCGGCTATGGGGGCTGCTGGATGATAAAGAGAGAAGAGACAGCATGTGTGAGCAAGAGGGGGAACTAGGGGCAGTTGTAGGGGAGCAGGTAAACTGAATGCACATAAAGGGGGGGAGACATTAAACTAGGGGGCAGATGGAGGGTGACATTAAACTGGGGTCAACTGGAGGAGGATATTAAACCATGGGGGGTAGCTGGAGGGGGACATGTCCACTTCTAGTTTCCCCCAGTTTAATGTCCCCCTCCAGTTGCCCCAGTTTAATGTCCCCTCTAGTGTCTGCTAGTTTATACTGGGGCACCAGGAGAGGGACTTAATACTGGGGGACGCTTTGGAGGGGAACATTATAATTTGGGGGGGTATAATGTTAGGATGAGTGTAGGAGGATTTTACTTTGTGGGGCACATGGAAAGAGGATTGAGAATGGGCGGAGTCAGCATAGAAGTGGGTGGAGCTAAATTTGCCACAGCGCGCATGGCCCTCTAGAACCATTACAATTTCTCATGTGGCCCCATGTGAAAATTAATTGCCGACCCCCCCTTTAAATGGTCACCAACTTTTCAACCAATCTCCTTTCATAGAGCTTGTGATTCTGGACCAAAATGTAATGTACTTTAATTATAAATGTGGCTAGGAGTCTCCCTTCTTGTTAACTTGCAGTTCATTCCCTGTTGCTAGCTAAGATTCGCCCATAGATACTCTAAACAGCAAGACGGGAGTCACAGGGAGTAGAAGGGTGAGGAGCTGGGATTTCTTCACACAGTAAATGAAGAGGGGAGGGGCGGATTCTCCTCACACACGTCTACAAACTGCTCTGTGCAAAGCACTGAAGAGAAAAAAAAATTCTATGTACTTGTATTTACTTTTAGCTGTTTATGTGATTACAGATGGGATATTATTCACAAATAGCAGCTTTGCTAACTGTGCTCATGGATTGTTGATTTTTTGTTTCTTGTGTTTTATCTGATAGGTTATGTATTTGCAGTTCAGTGTTCCTGGTCTACTATATTATAGTAACTTGGGATCTTATCAGGTATTGTACAGTTACTCCTGGCAGAATAGTACCAGTAATGAAATGGGAAGGGGAGGGGGGAGGATTCAGACTACTACTTATTGTACCTGCCCATAGCCTCAAAGACAAATGCAAAATGTGTTTCAGCCATTATGTGATTACAGCAGAGAAACCTGACAAAACACCATGTATGATGGCTTATACAGTCATAGAATAGTACATTACTGAGGTTCTTATAATCATCTGTACCATTCACCTCCAACATTTTTTTCTAAATCGGAGCTCCAACTCCCAACATTTGAGTGTTGATGTTAAATTTCAGGCTCTTTATACCCACCATACAAGAAAAGGTTATTATCTATGGATTTAGGTACATGTATAAAGCGTATGTATAAAGTGACTCAGTGCCCCATAGTGGCAGATGGTGCTCACTATAAATAGTAAGAAAAACAAAAGGGCAAAGCAGAAAGAATAAATGCATGAGACTAAAAGTGATATGAGAGAAGGCGAAGGACAATTTTGAGGTATTAAAGAGGTAATACAATTTTATATATATTTATTTATGGAACCTGCACCCATCCCAAACCATAGGTGTCTCTAAACCCCTTTCTAGTCACTGCTGTCAAAGAGGTGGTTGCAGTTCTGTGGCTCTACAGCGTACGGAGCTCCATACAATGCAGCGACGGCACCTGGAACAGCAGCCCTGCTCTCATTTGCTTGAGTAGGAGAAGAGCTGCTTCCAGCCGTATACTTATTACATGGCTTCCAGTGGCCAGATGATCGGTTCGGGTGACAACCCTGATCGATATAAGGCCAAGCTCACATCTACCAAAGAGACTCCACCGCAGAAACTGGCAGACAGAAAAATCCTTCAGTATGCTGGGTCTGCCAGCATTCATGTTTTAGTGGTCCAGCCCTCCACTGTTCGAGTACTACGATCTGAACAACGAAGTACCCGGCACAGACGTGAACCTGGCTGAATACTGCCCATCCATCCAGTGGATAGGTCACCAGTATCAAAAATTTTCAGAACCTGGACAACCTTTTTACATTTTATTTTTTACATTTTTTTTTTCTCCATTTATTAGACCCCCTAGGGGTGTTGAAACCCAGGGGGTCTGATCACTAATGCAATGCATTACAATGCTAATGCATTGCAATATATTGCAAAAAAAAAAAAAAAAAAAAAAAGTGATTTCTTTTGCAGGCCGCATAAAGCAGCCTGCAAAAGAAAATCACTGCAGACAGGCCGGGGAGCCTTTACAAGGCTCTCGGCTGTCATGCCAACGTGACATCGACCCCTGGATCTTGCTCCAGGTGCCGACAATCACCGGCAAAATGGCACCTCAGTCAGCTTTGACCGAGGCGCCAGAGGTGTTAATACCCCCAATCAGTGCGGGCACCGACCGGGGGGCATTAGCGCTGGTTGTCTACTGTATTAAACAGTAGGCACCTGGCGGCTATGGCGGCCGCCATAGTTAAACACCAAGCATGCGCTGTACTAATACGGTGGATGTCGTGAAGGGGTTAAACCCAGAGCAAGGCATTTTAGGTTTGCAATTTCATAATGCAAAAGGCAACCAAAGCAGAAGCGTCATACATACCCAGCTTGGAAAATCAGACCATGTGGGCACACGCTGGCACAGGTCTCTCAGGATACGGATGATAATGACGCAGGACTGCAGTCCGTTAGCTCTAGCCTTATGTATAACAACAAAAGCAAGTTATTCATACCGTCAAAAAGCAGCAAAAGATAAAAATTAAAACAAAATACCATCGTATCGGAAGCGCAAATCAAGAGCTGCCAATTTGGATGGCATTTTGGACACACAACTCTAAATATAATAATAAAAAAAAAAAAATAAAAAACATAAAAAATATATAAAAAAAACAAAACTGTCATCTCCTGTAAATTTCACTTGTAAGCCTTGTAGACAAAAAAAAGGAATTTCATTACATGGGTGAGAAAATAAACGAATAAAAACATGGTGTAAAAAAAAATAAAAATAAAAAAATACAATATATATAAAAAAAGGAAAATAAAAAAATAAAAAATTAAACACAGGTAGGGACTGGAAGGTTGCCAGAATCGGTTTGGTGCGTAGTTGTGACTTTGCATGTCGTAAAGTCACAGTACCAAACGGGTTCCCGGTACCTTTCACTTCCTACGCTGGGCCAGAAAGAACATTTTAGAGCTAAACAGGAAGCGGTTAACACGTATTTAATTGGTTAAGCAAAGATACTATGCAGCCTTATGGAATATTACAGATTCACAACGCAGTGTATGATGGGTGGGGGTTGGGATGGGGACACTGGAAATAAATAAAAAAAATAAGTCGGTCTACTACGACTACTCGATGACCAGAAAAAAATAAAAATACGGAAATTAAAAATACAAAAATAATAAGGAGAAAAAAAAAAATAAGTAACAGGATGTGAGTTAAACATTAATAGGATCATCTTTGCACATTTTTCTGGTCATTTCCAAACATTTTTAAATTTTTTTTTTTTTTAAATAAATATAAAATCGTAACATTATCACGGACAAAGTGCGACAAAATTAAAAAAAACAGAAAAAACAAAAAACATTGATCGTGCTATTCTCTCATAAGGCTACAAGAAGAAAAGTAAAAATGATGTTGCGAACCTGGAACCACTTAGCGTGGCGTAGAGCAGCCAGAGCGTCAAGGCATTTTTGCCTGTCCAAGACGTCCGGTGGGTCTTTCACCATAACCGAGGTTACATCTAAAATGAATTGAATTGGCAAAAGTGCAGTGAGGGACGGGTGTTTGACCAGGTGAGCAAGACACATCCTTTTACATAGCTACAGTGTCACACAAGCCATTCCGAGGAGATCAATATTAAGACAGATGCACCCTAAGTGGCGAGTTCAATCCAAGCCAATGAAATCCATAAAGCGCCAACGCGGCTGACTAAGGTTTTTCTCATCGCCGCCGTACAAGTCGCTTTTGTCTACGTTGGGCGGGAATCCACCTGGGATCGGCAAACCTCAGAAAATGTCAAAGTTTTCCCCCGGGAAGGATGGTTGTTCACAATGCACTAGAACAGAGATCACAAGACAGGGAGGAGGCAGAAATCCAGCACCGCTGCTTTCCTAGATCACCTTTGTGGTGTGGATTTCTGCATCCCTTTAACATTGGTTTGATCAACCCCTTAAAGGCTCAATTCAAAGGGGGAGGGGGGGACGACTCCACACAGACAAGTCTTCTGTAAAAGGAATATCCTCCAATACATAATAAGATGATCTGCAAATCCTGGAACTTCGGGATCGAGACTTGTTCCCCTACCTTTAACCACCACTGGACAAATTTGGGCAACTGCTGTTGGGGGAGGGGGGATATAACCTGTAAAGGGGACTGATCGTGACCGCCAACGCCTCCATAGACATAAACAAGCATGCTCTGACAAGCTGCGAGTGCATGCTCATGGAAAGTTCTTTCGTGTGAAAGATCTTTCGGAGGTCGGAAAAACCTGACCGCCATGTCTATGGTCGGCTTTAGGATGAGGGATGGGTGTTGTATTTGCAAATCATCTGATTATCTTTTGGAGAACGTGTTTGGCTTTGGCGCATTTCTAGATGGCCCTTGTCATAAGAGGTTAATCGTTGAAAGAGACCGCCGTGCCCACACTATTTCGTGTTCATGTTAGGGAGAAAACCCGGAGATGACTGGGGTTTTCTGGTGACGGGATAGGTTGTCAGTATGTGATCTTTCGGGCCTGACACCCAGACCCCGCACAGATCAGCTGTTGCGGCAGCCTCTGGGTGTCAAAACTGTTAGTGGACTGGGCGTGTATGCAAGTAATAGGAGCGATGCAGCAGCCCCATCCACCGCCTATTGGTGGTTCCAGGGAATTGCAGTGCTGTTCCTAGTACCTGGAGACTGGTGCAACAGCTGCAATGCAGATCACATACCCATGACCGATCCGCAGGATAGGTCACCAGTATGAAAAATCAATTTGGGGCCTGGACAACCCCTTTAAGCAATTCTATTAAGCTGCCAGCTCCATCTTCAGATGACAGATCACAAGTCTTAGGGTTCCCCATCACAACATGCCAGTAACCGTCACAGAAAATAGTGTGAACACTGCTGAAAATTCAGAGGAAGGAGTGAGGGGAGAAGAAGCAGATGCCTGCACTATGCAACCAAACCCCCCTCCTAAGATTACACAAGGCTGGTGTGACACTGAGCTAAAGAAAACCTTGGTCAAAAATCCTTCCGATGTCTTGGCAGCAATTCCTGGTAGGACCAATTCTCTGCTACAAGGCTTTATGGAAGAAAAGTCTATAAAGGATGGGGAAAAATAAAAAAAAACACACACAATGTACTGGCTGCTGGGAGAAGGCTCAGCAGCAAGGGTTAAATCAGTTCAGTTCCCAATTCATATGCAAGTGCCATATTGAAGACATTCATTGTATCTTATAATAGGGGGAGCGGACACATGCAGATGTGACTCCCTAGCCGATCAGACAAAGCCTTCCTGAGATTAAGGGACAGACTGAAGCAGAAGGTACAATAGGGATCGTTCGGGTTGCAGGAGAATGTCTGCATGGTGGCTTTCAGAAAACCTCCCCGGAGAATTTAGTAGGACGCCAACACCTGATCCACGCTAGGTCAGACAAACGACGGCTTTGTTTCCTTTAGGTTTTTTTTTTTTTTTCCTTTCTCTGAATCGAGCATGCGATCGTAAAAATAAAACCCCAGATGTAAGGAATGGCCTGCACGGAGCTCATACACTTCCTATAGAGGGATATAGGGCCGGCGGGGGCATTAGAGCAAAGTCTGCACAAGCTATTACTAAGCAGTCAACACTCACAGGAACAAAAAATGGCTCATCGGTTACAGGGGTTTCCTGCCCCAAATTGTTTGTCATCTGTGGGGATCCGACACCTGAACCCCACGCAGATCAGCCTTGTGGGGACAAGAGAGCATGTTCAGGCTTTCCTAGTCATGTAATAGGAGAGGGGGCAGAAGAGGAGGACGGTGCAATAGACTATTCAAGTGTCAGACCCCATGGATAGATCATCAGTATGACAAATCGGATTGGGGACTCGAGAAGGCCTTTAAAGGGATTCTACCATTAAACTACCTTTTTTTCTAATGAACACGTCGGAATAGCCTTAAGAAAGGCTATTCGTCTCCTACCTTTAGACGTGGTCTCCGCCGCGCCGTTCAGTAGAAATACCGTTTTTAACCGGTATGCAAGTGAGCTCTCCGCAGCAATGAGGGCGGGCCCCAGCGCTGAAAGGCCGATGAGCGCGTCCCCATTGCTGCCCGAGAGCTCTTTCCTGTGCCGCCTCCTTGTTCTGCAGCAACTCCGCCTCTTCTGGCTTCTCTTGCTCTTGTAGTTCTATACAGGAGCATAGAGAGGCCACCCCAAAATGGCCGCCAGCATGCTCCTGTATTGAACTGCAAGAGCGGCTACCCCAAAATGGCCGCCGGCCGGCTCCTGTATTGAACTGCAAGAGCGGCTAACCAAAAATGGCCGCCATTTTGGGGTGGCCTCTCTATGCTCCTCTATAGAACTACAAGAGCAAAAGAAGCCAGAAGAGGCGGAGTTGCTGCAGAACAAGGGGGCGGCGCAGGAAAGAGCTCTCGGGCAGCAATGGGGACGCGCTCATCGGCCTTTCAGCGCTGGGGCCCGCCCTCATTGCTGCGGAGAGCTCACTTGCATACCGGTTAAAACCGGTATTTCTACGGAACGGCGCAGCGGAGACCACGTCTAAAGGTAGGAGACGAATAGCCTTTCTTAAGGCTATTCCGACGTGTTCATTAGAAAAAAAAGGTAGTTTAATGGTAGAATCCCTTTAAATTCACCCAGTTTTTTTTATCCCATTTCCACAAAATCATATTTATGGCATAACCTGTCTCTGCAACAAGCACCTCTCCCTAAAATGACTACCCCCCTTCCAGGTTCTGTTTCCCGGCTCTTACCTCGCTGACAATGAAATCCAGCCCGTCCTCGAGGCCATTTCTGGACTTCCCAAGGAGGTGAGTTACACAAACAACATGGCTCACACTTGTACAGGGTTTGCCATTCACTTCCATGGGACATACAGAAAAATTGTAGCTCATAAAGTCCGGATTTCATGGTCAGTGAGGTCACAGAACAACCCCGGAGGGCTCACTTTAGACACAGGCAAGGGGCACGCATCTATAAGACATTTAAGGCATCAATATGTGAACCAATGAGCTCTGATATTGATGCCAATGATGCCAGCTCAGTCCCATTTGAGCACAACCGCTATAAAACGTACGGCGCCGTGCTTGAGATTTAGTAGAGATCAAAGCGCTCGCAGGAACGCTGCAGGGTCATCAACCAGTTAATCTGTGGGGGTCCTAAGAGTCAGACCCCATCACATACTGATGATAGGTCCTGGAAAATCCCTTTAACCAACAATCATAGAACGTGTACATGGGTTTGTCACCGCACAACATGTGAACAAAATCACAAAATAAAAAATGTTCAGGGGGTGTTGACTGTGAAAAGATCAATGAATCGTTCTTCTAAGCAGACTGAACTCTAATGTCTATGTGCAGCTCAATGGACAGAACGTCTCACAGTAACCTGCTGCGGATATTACCTACAGCCGTTCTGTCCTGAGCGCCCGCACCACACGCTCTATGGGCACTGCCGGGGACACGTTAGCTGTGGTCGTACAATACGATTATGCGTTTGCTTTTGGATTTATTGCCTAACCGCCAACGAAGGAAACAAAAATGTCATTCTATCTGACCCACATTGCAACAGACCCGACATACTGCAGACACTGACCATGCGGCCTCCGGAGGTCTCGAGAGTGTTACACAATATATCAGGGACAGCCACACCATGGTGTCACGTCATGTCATAGCAGGACAGATGCAGATGAAAAACCCTTCCTAACTTTACAAGCAATGAAGTAGTACAATTACAGTGACAGCTGCCCCCATTCCTAAATAACCCCCCCCCATAACTAATACTTAACACAGTCTCTCCCCCCTCCTCATGCACTGAAACACTACCCATCTGCATGTCACATGAGCAGAGATGACACCGTGTGTGTGCTGCTCACTACTGGAATACATCGTCTCAAAAGGAAATGAACAAGGAAGAAATGGAGCAGTCAAGAGAGCAATGTGGTTAAGTTTTTTTTTCCAACCTCCATCCCTCATGCTTTCTTCTCTTATGACCGGAGAGGTCAGAGTTATGGTGACTTGCATTTTAGGTTCCACACAGGAATTTAGGATAATGGATGCCTCGGGGATGGAACAGGCCACCTCGTACTTCTCAGGGCTTATTACCTGCAGGGGGAAGAATATACAGAATATCACATAACAAGAACCAGCCACCGTACAAAGGCCAGACAGGTTGTACAAGGACTCAATAACCCAGAGTGTGCACACTGCAATCCCTCCACACTCACTAGACTCCTATCAGCTGAACGTGCTGGGACTGGATTGTATTATCTGACTTAATAAAACATTTTTATATTTCTCCAATCACTGTTCGGGAATTTTCAGTATCTCCTGCAGGTTTTAGGGTTGTTTTTTTTTTTTCCATGTCTTGGTCAGGTCTATATTCAATGAGGTACGCTGTTTTGGTAGGGTATTTATGCTGGCCCTTAAACCATACCCGCTTAGGATGAACATTCATGGTTTGGTCCAGGGATTTTCTTTTATTATTATGTAGATTGTGAGCCCCATATAGGGATCACAATATACATTTTTTCTTATCAGTATGTCTTTGGAGTATGGGAGGAAATTCACAAAAACATGGGGAGAACATACAAACTCCTTGCACATGTTGTCCTTGGCAGGATTGAAACCCAGGACTCCAGCGCTGCAAGGCTACAGCGCTAACCACTGGGCCACCGTGTTGCCCCTGGTCCAGGTTTTTGCCATGTCAAACCAATGGGGTCTTTCCGACTAACAACGGCAGACATTAGGAAAAAGGAGAATTGGGCTTTAAGATCCCTCTACCCCATCCTTTGTTCTGAAGGGAGATAAGCCACCATTACGGGTGCCTGGCAGTCATGTTCTTACCTCTCTCTGTTCAGGACGCTTGCTTGGTCGAGTATATATGTGTAAGGGAATGTGGGGAGGAATAGCTGCTGGCTGAAACGGGGCTGTCCAGGGACTGGCTTAGTTTCAGGGTCAAGTGTTCAAAACCTGAACTCGAGTTTATCTACCAGATCCCTCCTCTCCCCTAGTTCACTAGTATTACTTGTACTATGGGGGCTGGCAGATCAGATCACGCTGTTAGTAAAGCCAGTCCACATCGTGCAAGTAACTACCTACCTAAGAACACAGGAAAGGAGGCCAATCACCTCCGGTGCTGGCTCTGATCACATGATTGTGAGTAGGCGACAGACCAGAAACCTGACGTGTGGCGCCTTTAAGTGTGTGTTTCCATGTAGTTGTGGCTGCCACAGACTATCCTCCCATGTGGTGATTTACAGATTATTTGTTAAATTGCCGTTTTATTCACAGTCAATGTAAACGCCTACTTGGTTTACCAGCAAAACCCTTTAGTAATTTAGCTTTAAGTAATTTAGTTCACGTCCCACTATGGACGAGAATTTAGTAAATAGCATCATAGGACACCTTGAAACGCAATATGGGTTCAGGACTACATGATCACTTGGACAAGAGGTGGAGATGTTCATGCAGTGCCCATACTCCTCCTATACAAGAACCACTTACCGCCAGCTGTTTGGGAAGGTTTTCGGCTATACGTGTCAGCAGTGTCTTAGTTGGCTTCTCAGCACAGAGCAGTACCAGGCTGACATTTCTATCGCCACGTAATAGCAATCCTTTAGCCAAAACGCCAACACGTAAAACTCCTTTCAGAGCCCTGGAAGTAAAGAATAAATCAGATGTATTGTAGCGCTCAGACAGAAACACAATCCACTAGTCTGCTCTCCAACACATCAGAGTAGGTTGCACAAAGCTGACCACTGGCAAGTTACATCCGGGGAGCTCATAGTTTTAGATCCTTACCTTTCCTTGGTTGGGTCTTTCTTCTCCTCAGGCTCTTTCCCCTTACTCTTGTCCTGGTCAGCCATGGAGTCGGACACCAGTTTCAGGGCTCGTTCAGTAAGGGACACTATTTTCTGTACAGCCTGTAGTTCTTCCTCAGTCGGGTATATTGCAGCATGCTTGGTCATCACATATCGGTCGTCGGAGGAGTCTGGCCTGCGCAATGGCTGCAAAACACATCCAAAAGGGTTAGTCCATTTTTCTAAACCGAAAAACCATCCTATATCATCCCTACCCATAACTAAAGAACAGGAGTGGGTTATGGGGTTCATATGTTGTTGTAGAAGGCATTAGAAAACCCTAAAGAAAGACCTTTAAGGTTGAAGATATACCTTCTGCAAATAATTTTGCAAACGTGTTCCCTTTGCACCTGCAACATCATGCAGAGCTAGTGATCTAGTTTGCAGAAAAAGGGTAGTACTGCAAGAAGTAACTGTACAATCTCAATACAGGGCTCAGTACTGACAATTGCAGATTCACAACAGGATCATCCACTTCTCAACCACCGCTGAACTACATGTGGGTTGGAGAACCCTTTGGGGACTAACAGTCTTTTCAGGAACTCATCCCTTTAAGGAGGTTGTCCATTCATACAATCTGACGTCAGGCATGAAGAGACGCCACTCTACGTTTGGCGATATGGTAGCCGAAGCAAACGTCTGATGTGTATCGAATATTGTGCATGGGTCCTTTTCTAAGCATGGTGACCTGTGCATGATACTTGCAAGGTCAGACCGATGCTGGGGGACACCCACCTTGCTTTGCACCGCAATTTTGAATGGAGTGGCACAAGCTGTCCCATCAATTTCAGTAGGACTGCTGGGGCAGAGGGCTGAATTTCGTGGGTCCCACTGCCCAACTTACCACTCCACTCATAACTAGAATGCAAAACTGCAAACAGGGGTCTCAAGCGGTCAGATCCCCATCCATCAGCACATTACTTTGGATAGGGGGTAATTCAAGTGACACCAAAGTTTAATAACATAAATTATAATAATAATTCTAACACAAATTCCCCAGCCAGGAAACAAAACTCACAGCTGGCCCTTGAGGTTGTGGTGGCATTCCTGGTCTCACGCCCAATAATCCTGGTGGCCCTGGAGGTCCATGATGGTAGCCCCCGTCTGGGCCTCTTCGCCTGTCATCCCAGTGGTGCTGCTCTTCCTCCATACGCCTCCAGTACATGTCCTCTTCATAGCGCCTTTAAATAAAAGGGCAGGTGGTTTAAGCATTTGATGGACGCATCCATTTTGGAAACCACCAGTATTAGGCCCCTGTTCTCACCTCATTTCCATCCTCCATCGCTCCTCTTCCTCTCTCCTTCTCCAGTACTCTTCTTTCTGCATCTGTTTCCGCATCTTCTCCTCCTGAATTTTCCTGGCTCGAATACTGGGCTTCACTTCCACTTGCAAATCTGGGTTGACCTTTTTCTGGTTTTGAAAATATAAAAGTAAAATCAGTGTAATAAGCAGCAGTCAGTGCTAAAGTGGAAAATAAAGGACCTCAAAGTAATTGTCAGACCCCAACCAATCACATTTCGGCTGCCATATATGTCCAGAAGCAGCCCAGTGAAACGGGGCAGGGCTGCAGTTCCTAGTTCTACCACTATAGTGCTCGAACCTCCATACAGTATAACCCCACTCTCATTCAGGGCTGCTTCCGGTCATATACCTAGAATATGGCTTCCAGTGCTGTTACTGATAACCTATCCATCACCTTCAGGTCATGAAAAACCCCTTGAAAACAGACCCTTACCTTGTACTGCAGCCGGTGCCTCCTTCCTTTCAGATGCATCTCCTTTGCATTTGGATCATTGAAGCTGCATTCACAGAGCTTGCAGTGGAATCGGATAACTTTCCCTTCATCATTTCTAACCTGCAAAAAAATTTTTTTTTACACATCAAATGTTTTGTAAGACCAACCAAAAATAATATCCTATTGGTTTTAAGGTCCAACAGCCTGGGGCACCCGGTTTGTCTCCACTTCCTGTATCTGTCCTAACACAGTGTTCAGATGCTGAGAATACCAAAAGCAGAGGCCCAAATACCATAAGAATAGCAGTGGTGAGGGAAGCGATCACTGACGAGAGCAGAGGCTATACAGGGAGCTTTCAATAAAAAGATCAGTGTAAGAAAAAAAAAAAGCATTGATTTGCTTGAATGGGACTGAGCTGGAATCAGGCCATGTGACCAGTGAACATGACACCACATGGTCTGTGAAGCGGCTGCCAATTCAAGGAGGTGATTCACAGAAGCAACTGATGACCTATACTCAGAAGAGAAAGATGACTAGGGGCAAACTATTGGGATCTCCAATAGCCCCCAGAATGAAGGCAGTGCCAATACAATGGCGTAGCTGCTGCTCCATCCACTTCTATGGGGCTGACGGAGATTGTAGTCCCAGAAGGATAGGGAATAAATATCTGTAATTCCTTTAAGAGCACGCCCAATGTGTTTTTTTTTATATATATAGGGTGGGACATCTGCTGTAATAGTATAGACTCCTGCCTGCGCTATACTATTACAGGTAAATCAGACCGTATGTGCGACAATAAGGAAACCGGTATGTGCTGTAATAGGGAATACCGTATATACTCGAGCATAAGCCGAAATCTTCAGCACAGTTTCTGTGCTGTAAAAGACCCCCTCGGCTTATACTCGAGTCGGGCAGAAAACCAAAAAAATATTTTTCTTTTTGGGGGGGGGGGGGTGTATATGACCAGCCGCAATAGTAATGTATGGAATCTCCCATAAAATAGGAGCATTGCAGAAACCCTATATACAGGCAGACTGAATTCCAAGTGGGGGAAAAAAAAAAACCCTCAGTCCTCAAGCTCAGGGAAGAGGCAGACAGACAACCAAAACACCCCCTCCCCTTTCCCAGCATCCAAAAACCATTTTAATTTTTGAAATTTTCCAGTAGCTGCTGCATTTCCCCCCTAGGCTTATACTCGAGTCAATAAGTTTTCCCAGTTTCCCAGAATTAGGGGCCTCAGCTTATATTCGGGTCGGCTTATACTCCAGTATATACGGTAAGTTGTATATGTTATGCAGTCCATCTGATGTCACACTAACGCCTGCCGCAGGGTGTCAGCTTGTCAGCTCAAATTGTTGACATTAGATAAGTCTGAATTGCTTTCACTGGTATATCAGAAGAGCGGGGGATCCGAGAAACAGCTGCCAAGAAGCAAAGCAGCTCTGTGTGTGGGAAGCAGGAGGAAGAAAAAAAAAAAGCAATGCAATATGGTGTTTTCCAAGCTCCAATCCCCACGAGAATGACATTTTCAGAGACCCAGGAATGCGGTTCATTTTAATCTACAATTATTTCAATGACTTATTTCACAAGAGGGAACATATCCCTCATCTCTGTATAGCTAAAACTGGTGGAATTTTGTACAGAGGTCAGCAATGTAAATTGAAAACAATTTTTTTTGATAGATAGATAGATAGATAGATAGATAGAACAACGCACCTCTTCAACATAATCATGGCCGACAGGCTGGACGTCGCTCTGAAGGGCCGCCAGGGTCTGAGCAGCTTCTGACATTGGATCCATCTTCACTTCTTGTGACTGTACGCTGGAGTTTGCTGTGACTTTAACATTATCGGTCATTTTACTGTCTTCAGTCTTATTCCCAGTGGACTGCAACTTGTTCCCACCTTGGAAGAGGAAAAATAAATAAACATATGAAGGCTCCAACACAATAGGAATGCTACTGAGGGTCTCAAAGTCAATGACATGGACATGTATAAATAAAGGGTGGGGGGGGGGGGGGATTATCATGGCTGGTGTTAAAAGGGGGTCTATGCACAAAACCCCCCAAAAAACCCTTATCTATCATGCTTACTTATTTCAGCAGAGGTCGCGCATGCTCCATTCATGTCAATGGAAGTGTTGGAGATAGCTGAGCAGTGTACTTCGGTTATCTCCAAGACTTAGTGGTGATCGGGAGGTGCCCCATTCTCCTGATCAGTGGGGGTCTGAGCAGGTTATAGGAGATAACCCCAGTATTACATACGGCACCAGCTTTCCTGGTATGCTCTCCAGTGCTGGAGATATCAATGCCATTTGTTTCGGGACAGATATTGCCCCTGCTGTCACAGCGTCATCGCTGGGCTATGTAGAACGCACCCTATGGACTGTAAAAGTCTATGGAAGAATATTGTCAAGGGGGAGCATTCCTCACGGACCAAGAATGATGCTGTGCTGTAAGGCCATTATGTGTGGCATCTCGGTGCCAAAACTGGCAAAACAGCTGATCCCCAGATTGCTGCTTTAAGCTTCACTTCTGCCATACTGTAACCAATAAATTCCCCCAAACAATACAGCCATCGCTCCACTTGCCTACAAAGGTTATTTTTGGTGTGGTTATTTTCTTCACGATGCTGTTAGAGGAGATTGTAGACATTTTGCTTGCGCTGGAGGAGCCAAGTGAGGCGCTAGAAGTGGAGGTCAGCAGTTTTACGGCAGGTGCGGTAACAGAGGAGCTCCCGTTGGTGCTGGATGTGCTGTTGGATGAGGACGCAGGCTTGGAGACAGCTGCTGAAGTGACAGATTGGTTCACGACATTTGGTTCCGTTGATGGAATGGGTTTGCCAAGCTTGGTGTGCAGCTTTACAACCTGACGGAAATCAGTAAGTAAGTGTTAAAGACTCAGCAACTCCCGAGCGTTGTATTTATAGACAAGCTAATATAGGCGGCCATACATATTCAACAGGGACTTGTTTACACTGCTGGCTTACATAAGAAAAAGTGAAGATTTAACTTGAGGAATTGATGTTACTGAACGGGACACTTCAGAATTTTTTTCTAACTCTTTCTATTGTCTGATACATCATATCATAGTTACTAAGTAGTCATAGCTATATACTCAGTGTCCATCCCTATCCTGCTTTTCACTTTCTTTAAGAAATCAAAATATCAGTGAGATTTTTTTTTTTTACCGCTTGGGTTCCCAAAAACAAGTTAATCTGCCATTTATTAATCCAACATCTTGAAGCTGAATGCTGCCTGTGCCAGCCGTCATATGACAAAGTCCTCCCCCCTCTGAAGAGTGATACAGGGAGCCACAGACATGAGATTGGAGGAAGCGGCTTGTATATAGTGTCCTGCCAAGCAAGGGGGCTAATGGGGAGGTGGGAGTACACAACCATAACTAACAAGGGGAACTATAGGGGGGACAAACATGCATGCCCCTGTCACTCTACAGCAGGGGTGGGCAATTCATTTTCCCATGGGGCCACATGAGAAATTGAAACAGTTCTAGAGGGCTGTTCTTGTCTCAGCAAATTTAGCTCCACCCACTTCTACACTGACTCCGCCCATTCTCAATCATGTTTCATTTGCCCCCACAAAGTATAATCCTCCTACAGTCACCTGTACATTATACACCCCCACATTATAATGTTCCCCTCCAAATGTCCCCCCAGTACTAAGTCCCTCTCCTGGTGCCCCAGTAAAAACTAGCATAAACTAGAGGGGACATTAAACTGGGGCAGCTGGAGGGGACATTAAACTGGGGGCAACTAGAGGCAGACATGTCCCCCTCCAGCTACCCCCAGGGTTTAATACGCTCCTTCAGCTGCCCTAGTTTAGTGTCCCCCCTCCATCTGCCCTCAGTTCTCCCCTCTTACTAACACATACTTGTCTCTTCCGTCCTCCTTATCTTCCATCAGTCTCCATTCCCGGCAGCTTGCTCTTTCCGTGTAACAGCAACCACACTTTTCTGTGTGGCTCCACCCACTAACGTGTCAGCCTATCCTAGTCTGGTAAAGGACCTGTGATGATGTCATCACAGGTCCTTGAGCCGACTTCCCATTCAGCATCTACTATTATCCCACTAGCTATGTGGGCTGGACAGAACCAGAGGGCCGGATGGGACATTGCCCAGGTCTGCTCCTAGCACGGTGACATTACCTTTTGGTGTTTAGCACCTCTGATGTGGGCAGCATAGGCATCTGCTCCTGTGCACGAGACATCACAGAGCTCACAGCGGAGCTGGTTTTGTGTCCCCCGGATCGCTGTGCTGCTGCTGCTGGTGTTTTGTGAGGCTTTTAAGGCAGCTTCTTTTTTCTTGTGCTTTTGTCCTTCTAAATGCTCCTTGTATGTCTGTAATTTACCAAAGAAAAAAAAAGGAAAAAAAAAAGTTCAAGACGGAAACTTACTAAAGTGTGAAGACAAACAGTTACGGCCCAACTCGAACCCTAGAACACAAAACCTGTTGTGTAGAACAACAAAGCAACAGAACCAACTCTATTGCTTCTCAGGGTCTACATCGGTTACTATAGCAAACGTGTTCCCCTCGCTTCTGCAACCAGCTGCAGAGCTAGTGATCTAGTTTGCAAAAGAGCAATATATGCTTAGGAAATATAAGCCTTAGCTTAGCAATACAAGCATAGCCATACGCAACACACACAAGTTCTCAGCTTCCTAAAACTTTACGTAGGATAAAAGGATCCTCCAGTGACAGTTTCTGGTCTGTGACTGAGTCCAGTACCCAGCCCTCTTTCCTATGTTCATTATGGGGCTGGCTTCACTAATTTAATACTACTGAATTATAACTGGTAGTCAGCACAGGAGAGTGCGAGGAGGCAGAGAGAAATTGGGGGGAGGGGAGCCATGTACTGGTTTCAATTCCAGGACACTTGTGGATCGCCCAAAATAGAACCAAAAGGAATAGGAGAGACCCAGGGATCAGAGGACGGTTCTGATCATGTGACCAGGAGTTGGAACTAGGCCAGGTCCTACCATCAACGGTCCGGCATATCAATTAAAGCAGTTTTAAATTCATGGACAAGCCTTTTAATAAAGTCTACTATGTGATCAGAACGGTGCGGACAAAAGAGGAACAGGATAGTGTAATGTGAGGTTCACCTGAGGTCCAGCACAGCTAATCTTGCAGACGTCACAGTAATGGATCTGAGGTGGTTTGGGTGGCTGCTTAAGCTTAAGTTGCTTATTTTGAAACGGAGCCTTTTTTGTAAAATTGGTCCCGGTCCAGGCAGCGGTGGCGGCGGCCGCTGCGGCTGCCGCTGCTTGTTTTTGCTGTTGCTGCTGCTGTTGATAGTAGGAAGACGCAGCAGAGTAAACTGCAGCTTCGTAACCAGAGTAAGTTGTACCTGTTGGGAAATTTAGGGGATAAACAAGATTACTATTCAGGATTCACATCTAATGGGGTAAAGTAAGCGACATACAGGCTAGAAACAAGGCTTACCAGAGTATGTGACAGCCGTCGTGCTGTAGGTGGCGCTCTGAGTGTACGAGGGTACCACGGTGGCAGCAGCAGCCACAGGTTGCACAGTGGAGGATACAGGATATATAGAGAAGGTAGTTGTCGCCGGACTGGGGTTGGCGGGCTTGATAGCCGTCACCTGGCGGGTCTGTTGCGCTTGAGTGTACTGTGCAGCACCCTGGCTGTAGCCAGCCTTGGGAGCAACTGGAAGAGACAAGGCGAAAGGAGCTGGTACACAGGAGGAAGAAAAGATGTATTGCAGAAAACAAGGTGGTTTAGTTGCACGGTTTAGGGTAAGGATTATAAATTTATAAGTATATATTTGTACAAGCCTCATAACGAAATCAAGAGAATATTTTATACCCAGTGGGCAAAAGATTGTTATAGATTATCTCTGACTACATAGAGAGTGAGAACACCTTTACTTAAAGGGATCCTATCATTGGATATCCTTTATTTCCTCGATAACATGTAGGAATAGCCTTAAGAAAGGTTATTCTTCTCCTACCTTTAGATGTCTTCTCCGCGCCGCTGTTCAGTAGAAATCCGGGTTTTCTTCGGTATGCAAATGAGTTCTCTCGCAGCACTGGGGGCGGTCCTCAGCGTTCAAACAGCACTGGGGGCGTCCCCAATGCTGCGAGAGAATTCTCCAGCGACGCCTCAATCTTCTTCTGGAACGCCCTCTCTTCCGTTCTGGGTTTCAATCTGCTAGGCCTCGGGCACAGCTGACTGCGCATGCCCATGGCCACAAGAAAATGGCCGCTTACACCAGCCTACTGTGTAAGCGGCCATTTTCTTGTGGCCCGGGCATGCGCAGTCAGCTCTGCCCGAGGCCTAGCAGATTGAAACCCAGGACGGAAGAAAACACAGGGAGAGGGCGTTCCAGAAGAAGATGGAGGCAGCGCTAGAGATTTCTTTTGCAGCATTGGGGCGCCCCCAGTGCTGTTTGAGTGCTGAGGACCGCCCCCAGTGCTGCGAGAGAACTCATTTGCATAACAAAGAAAACCCAGATTTCTACCGAACGGCAGCGTGGAGAAGACATCTAAATGGTAGGAGAAGAATAACCTTTCTTAAGGCTATTCCTACGTATTAGGGAGGAAAAAAAGGGTATCCAATGATAGGATCCCTTTAAAGGGGTTGTCCAAAACCCCAAGTGTTTTGGATACTAATAGGACAGCATCAGTATCTGATTGGACCCCAAACTTATCAGCCAATCCAGCTGCCAGAAGTTGTATACAGCTGGAAGCAGCTCAGCTCCAGTTCTAGTAAATAGGAGCAGAGATGTAACTCTCCGGCACCAGCGATACAGTGTACAGCTATAGAGTGGTATAGAGTAGTTCTTTAAGCTGGATACACTATATATTGCTTCTGGAAGCCAGATCAGTTCAGGATAGAGTCGTTACCAATCAGAAACAGATGACCCAACTTGTGAATAGGTCATCAGTGCCCAAAACACATGAAAATCCCTTTAATTTATTTCCGATCATACTAAATAGTATACTACATATAAGTTACTGGTGTCCTGATGTGAAGCCATAGCAACTTCAGGCCCAGCGGTTATACACATGTGGTTACTGTGGCTCAAGCGCACACAGGACCAGCCATCTTACATTCTGTAGATACCCCCCATAAGAAATGACAATGTACCTACCTGTCTGGTAGTAGGACTCTGCCACAGATGGCTGAGGCTGAGCGGCGGCGGCTACGGCTGCAGCAGTCGCAGTCGGCTGCTGGTAGTACTGCTTGCTGTCATACGCTACAGCCGGCGCTGTGGATCTTACATAAGAATAGGAATCCTGAAGCGGAAAAAAAACAACAACGCTGATGTTACAGAGTGATTAGCGTACAAATACACAATATCTCGATGGGGCAAAACATGTTGGGTATAATAGCTGGTAACAAACTTCTAGTGAAATATATGTGCAGAAAAATCACACACAGAAAATGCTACTGCCCACCATGCCCAGTACAACGCTTCTCAAAATGTGAGGCGAGTCCCTGCCAGCTTCGGCCCAAAGCAGGGACTCTATAGAAGAAGCTGCGCTGATAATGCCAGCCTTACAGCATTAGTGCAGTCTCCATGGTTGGAAAGGCTGAAGGACCGGTGATGACATCATTACCAAGAGTCCACAGGTCCTAAACCTAGGACTAAACCAGCGGGGGATGTAGGATGATTGCTTTAATCTAGGCCGAAGCATCAGAGACTGGTCCTGGATATTGGACAACCCGCTCTAGTGAGAAGCCCTGGTCTAGTGTGACAACCAGGTCCTACAGGATAATCTGCAGCACAGACCTGCCCCTCCCCCCCATGTTCGTGATCAGACAGGGTTTTAAAAAAAGATATCTTTGGGGGGGGGGGGAGAAGAGATTTGGAGTTATTAAGTTATTATGGTTTGTTCTAATGCCAAAGATAATGAAACTTCTAACTCCGATTCTCAGAAATGAAACCTGGCAGGTGCTGACTCCCGCTATAACTTCATGTCGATTTGCTGCTACGAGTTGTAATAAATCTGACAACCCGAGGCTTTCCTTATATTTTAGCATTTTTCATCATTTTTTTAATATCAGATTTTTATTTATTTTAACATTGTGCGCCCCACACCCCCAATAAGCTCATAGAAGACTTGAGGAGAAATGTAAACAAGCCTGTGCTCAATAGGAAGCGGTTTTCGTTGTTGGTTTTCTTGTGGATCATTATTTTGGTTTTTGTTTTGTATAGGATTGCTTTTTGATTTGCAAGTGTGCATAATGGAACACATGGGGTTAATATCAGAGGCAGTTACTAGAGATGAGCGAGTACTATTCGAAATTCCCGTTTCGAATAGCACGCACCCATAGGAATGAATGGACGCAGCCGGAACGCAGGGGGTTAAGCGGCCGGCCACTTCCATTCATTCCTATGGGTGCGTGCTTTTCGAAACTCCTGTTTCGAATAGTACTCACTCATCTCTAGTAGTTACCATTTAGATTTGCAGTTGGACTTTAAATTCAGTGTCATTTGATATAGGGGATCTGGTGCCCTGAAATATAAATATATCATTATTATTTATTATTTATATATAATATAACATATATAATAATTCTTCTGATGCAGGAGTTTTTAGCAATTTGGAAATTTGCTATTTATCCCTTTGGGCTAGTTCACACGTGGGCAAAGGGGAGGTTTTTGACAGCGGAATTCGCTTCAAAAACCTCTCCTTTAACATGGTGGTCTATGTAAACCACTAGCTTTTTTTTTCCTCCTAGCGTTTTCCGCCTGAAGAAGCGACATGACCTTTCTTCAGGCGGAAAACGCCTGAAGAATTGCATAGAAGTGAATGGGAGGCGAAAACCGCGCGGTAAAAAACCGCGCGGTTTTTTTCACAGAAAACCGCGCGGTTTTTTGCAAAAAACCGCGCGGTTTTCGCCTGCAGTTTCTATAGCACATATAGGAAAAAAAACCCTAGCGAAAACCGCTAGCGAAAACCGCGTCAAAAACCTCGTCAAAAACCGCGTGGAATGCAAAAAACAGCGTCAAAAAAACTCCCCGAGGTTTTTTACCTCGCACAAATAAGCTAGGCGGTTTTCACGTGTGAACTGACCCTTTGAGGTCAGGGATTTTCCGTTCCAACACCGCTGATATTGGAGTTGGACTGAATCCGAGAAGTTTTTCGGTGAGCCGTGCTAAATTTTTTCTATTTGATATACAGAACTACCTGTACCTTTTTTTCTTTTTTTTTTTTTAATGTAGATTGTGAGCCCCATTAGGGATCACATTGTACTTTTTCTTTCTCCTATCAGTATGTCTTTGTAGAATGGGAGGAAATCCACGCAAACACGGGGAGAACATACAAACTCTGTGCAGATGTTGTTCCTGGGGGATTCAAACCCAGGACTCCAGCGCTGCAAGACTGCAGGGCTAACCACTGAGCCACCGTGTTGCCCCTTACTACCTGTACCTTTAAAGAGGACCTTTCACCACTTTTGGGCACAGGCAGTGTTATATACTGCCAGAAAGCTGACAGTGCACTGAATTCAGCGCACTGTCGGCTTTCCCGATCTGTGCCCGGTGTGAAGAGCTTACGGTCCGGTACCGTAGCTCTTCTATGGTCAGAAGGGCGTTTCTGACCATTAGCCAGGAACGTCCTTCTGCCTCGCGGCGCCAATCGCGCTGTGCTGTGGAGCGGGGAGGAACGCCCCCTCCCTCTGCTCACACAGCTTGTCCATAGACTAGCATTATCAGGAGAGGGAGGGGGAGTTCCTCCCGGCTCCACAGCACAGCGCGATTGGCGCCGCGAGGCAGAAGGACGTTCCTGGCTAATGGTCAGAAACGCCCTTCTGACTGTAAAGCGCTACGGTACCGGGACCGATAGCGCTTTACACCGGGCACGGATCGGGAAAGCCGACAGTGCGCTGAATTCAGCGCACTGTCAGCTTTCTGGCAGTATATAACACTGCCTGTGCCCAGATATGGTGAAAGGTCCTCTTTAAGACCGACATATCATTGTGGCTATATGGTTTACCTTGCTAGAAGCTCCTGGGCCAAAATCTGTAACAGCGTCCCCGCTATGTAGGATTCTGTAATAAGTCCTATAGACTGCTACCTTTGCACCCCCCACAGCCACCCCTGGTAAGGCTGCTTTTTGCATCTGGCAGGATACAAGTACTTAAATGGGTTTTCTGGGGTTTTAATATTGATAGCCTATCTTTGGGATAGGTCCACATTATTACATAGGGGAGGGTAAACTCTTAGCACCCCTGCCTATGGGCTGTTTGCAGAGGCAGGGGTGTACTTGTAAACCCTGCAGCCTCCTCATCATTTAGATAGATCTGTATGCTCAGGATGACATACACACAGGAGGGACTGTGCTGTGTAGTAAAGTAAAGAGTACTACAAGACATCATGTATCACAATATAATTATATCATTCTGAACCGCCACAACATGACTAACTCCAACGTCTAAGATTCCAGTACCTGGTAGTTCTGTGTAGTCACAGGAGGTGGTGGTGGCGGAGCCTCTTGCTGTCTCTGCGTATAGCCGTAATCTGTTGCGGTATGAGCAGTGGGGTAGCCTCCATAAGCGGCTGCCGTTGCAGCAGCGGCCACGGCGACTGGTGCGGGTCGAGCTACGGCCACGGTGGCCGCTGCAGGGGCGTACGCGGCTGTGACGGTGTGAGCGGCTACGGGAGCCTGGTGCACAGTGTAACTGCCCACGGTTGTTGGGTGGGAATAGGCAACTCCTGATGCTGGCTGCTGGCTGAGAAGAGAGGAAAACAAAGAAGTATTTAATGGAAGCAAAATGCAAGACAAGAGGTGTAAGAAATATCAAAAACAGTGCGGTACAATAATATAGGTGAAATCTACAGCTTAATATTAGGCCTAAGTAGATATTTCATTAAGCTCAGGGAACTGGTCAAGGTCTCAGCTTCACTTCAGCCAAATCCGTTCAGCCGTTTTTGCGTGATTGAGGAACAAACATACAAACTTTCACGAATAGAATAGATAGATAAATAGGAAGGAAGGACTAGACTAAAGGACCCTTGATGATGTCCTCACAGGTCCTTGAGCCATTCTTTGAAATTATCACACTTGTGTGGGCGGAGCTACTCGCTATTTTGTGGGTGGAGCTATATAGGATGAAACCCGACAGCGTGGAAGCTGCAGGAAATGGAGTCTCATGGGAGATCAGGAGAGTACAGAACATGCAGGCTGTGTATGGGCAAGAGGAGTATATCGGGTGCAGACTTTGTGTAAGGATGACGGGGGAATGTGGTGTTCAACCTCTGATTTGAGGAGGGGGGGGGGGGGACTGAGGCAAATTTCAGCAACATCACTTCAGCCCTTTCCAACACAGAACCAGTTCACACACGCACATAACCAAACCCCTTGTAATCCATGTTGCCGGATGTAGCAGAGCTTAGGCAGCAAAGATGTACATACAGTTGGGTATCCTGCACATATACAGCGATGTAGCAGAGCCGAGACGCGGGAGCAGGCATATCATCGACAACAGCAATTGCATAAATATAAGCAGGTCATCGCTGACAACAACACGCAGACGAAGTCACGGGAAGAAGCTAGGTATCTTATCTAATAGCGTGGATGGGGGCACACTATGGAGGCCATTATGTTACACACCGGAGCATTGTGGGTGCCAAAATGTTACATGTCGGAGCCACTCTATTACAAATCAAGGCACTGGGTGGCCATTACATAATAGAGGGTACGTCGCTTGGAAAGTTTGAGAAACACTGCATTAGACAACATTCAGCCAAACCCGATGATTTAGGAGGGATCAGCCATTACTTTACTGTGTATGGGGGGGCCCTGCAAAGTTTCCTCCACAGGCAGATGTCAGAGAAACAGTTAACGTCCCTCATCTTTTGCTCTCAGGAAGGAGTAGTCCCCGGTCTGTATTGCAAACACATGCACACTCAAAAGATCCCAGCGTACATGTGTCCGGAGGGTCGACAGCAACCAGCTTGTGTCTTCTCTTGGGGTTCTATGTCATTAGGAAGAGGTGACCATGAGGTGTATAGAGATTTAAACTAGACCAATGCATGTCCTGCTAGGAATTCTGGGTAAGGGATATGCAAATAGGACCACCTTGGCTGAAAAGAGGAACTCACTCTAATTCACTTTTCAGCTGTATGGCTTTCATAAAACTTTACATTGAAAACCAGGCATTTATCTGTAGAGCGCTACCTTCCAAAAGGTGGCGCTAGAGCAAGTTCCACTTTTCCACCTTGAAGGTCTAGTTTGTACATCCCTTACTATTAAGATACAAAAAAAGATAAAAATGGAAGAAAATGTCATTTTTAATTAAAAAAATAAAATAAAAACTTCGTCAAAAACCTCTACAATTTCTTGTCAACCATAACTGGCAATGAGAAAGGTTACAAAGGACATCCGAGAAACCAAGTTGTTACTCAATGACAGGAGCGGATTCCAAGAAGCTAACAAGGACACGGTACATACAACGAGGCAGCCGAGTGTAACGGGAACCAGATTGGTGTGTACATGATAGGGGCGCACGCGGCTCCTCATACTGTCAGCGCCTACAAGATGTAACACAGGAAAGATGCGTAACATGATCGATACGGTGCTGATCTCTTGAGGAAAGGCAAGAACCCCCCCCAGACTCTAGTTACAGATATTCTGTAAGACGCATGTTCCCCTTGTGAGACAGCAGTAATAACAGCGGCTCGGGTGTCGTTTCAGGACTAGACATTTTTCTACCATCACCCCATGATCAGATAGTGTCAGACTGTTCTGGGCTTCCCCTGAGTTCCCGCTCGGCGGGTCTAAATATAATGTGCTAACTTGTGATAATACGCTGATAACGGGAGTGACATACGCAGCGCCATCGCAACGTGGCACATTGGAATAAGCTGTGAGAAGGGAATACAATGACTGATACTACGACTGGGTGTTAAAGATTAGCGGTGCCTGAATAGCGTTTTTAAAGTTTTGAGTGGGGCTCATACAGCATAATTTTGCTGATAGAGCCCCTTTAAATTGTTAAAGGGGTTTTGTCATTACACACAATTATCCCATATCAGGGGAGGGGATGTTGTGGGGAGGTGGATAAGTGTCAGATCACTGAGACCTCCAAGGATCAGGAGAACAGGGGCCTTAAAGGAAAGGAACTGTGCAGGAGGCCTTACACTGCAGATCTGCTGGTGCAAGATGATGTCTCACATATAGGGTTGAGCCGATCTTGAGATTTCAGGATCGATTTTAAAATCTGATTTCTGATCATTTTCCAGCCGATCCTGAAATTTGCTGGATCGACAATCGGGATCCGATCTTTCCCGATCCCTCAATCCTACTCGTATATATAAAAATGAATTTCTGTCTGTTCTTTATGCACGACCAAACAACTGGACCGATCCTCACCAAATTTGGCATACAGGTACATCAGGTGTCCGGGAAGGTTTTAGACCAGGTCTCAGATCTCTCGGACGTACCGTTCCTCAGATACCATATTCCCAAAACAGTGAAGTGCATTAGCCAATACAAGCCTGCAAGTCTTTCACTCATATTCCAACTGCCATAAACACGGTCACATGTCCCTTATCATCCAATAGAAGCTAACAGACACTTAGTCTTTACATGCACACAGCTTTACTCCAGATTTCAATAACAACCTAGCCATTTTTCTTCACTGCTGTAAGTCAGCTTTAAGGGGGCAGGGCGCTGTGGACTTCAAAGTCACATACACACAACTTTACTACAGGTTTCCAAAACAAACGATCACAGATTTCCACTGATACCCAAACTAAGACACACATGATGCCATAGCTTCTTCAGTCTTCACATACACACAGCTTTACACCAGGTTTCCATAGCAATCAACCTATTCTTATGGGGCTACTACACAAACAAAAAAAAAATGGGTCATTCTGCCAGTATTAAATAAAAATGACAAGATCAGTAGTGAAAAGCAAATAACATGCAATAAAGCAATCACTAATACACCTCTAAGCATGTACTGGTGTAAAGGCTATGACCGCGGTCACGTTTCTGCAGGTCGGGCACCTCTACAGCCACACTTATTTTAGCAAACATGTTCCCCTTGCTTCAGCAACAATATGCTGGGCTAGTGATCTTGTTTGCAGGAAAAATTAACGTCTGAAGTATTGTTAAGTCTATATCTTACCTGTACTGAGCTGCACCACCATGGGTAAATCCAAAGTAGTTGCCAGTAGCCATTTTGGCTTCTTCACCCAGCCGGCTGGGCACTGTTAGGAATGAGAAAAAAAAAAAAAAAATTACATCACTTGTATGACCAAATCAAAAATCTACAGCGTGCCAAGAGTTCCCTGTTCAGATGTCAGAAGAGGAGCGGCCATACAGTAATGCAGGGCACCAGCGAGATCTTGGCTCATTGAACCGTACATTGAGAATCCTGCGGCTTCCTGCAGGTTATTCTATTATTATCTTCAATAAGAAGTGACACAGCAACAAACCCAAGGCCTCCACACTGCTGTATATCTACTCCTGTGGAGGTTCTGCAAAGGCGGAAACTGAATTTTCTACCACAAACAACTGCAGCGATCAATGATCTTCACGTGTTAAGGACAGATATTCGGAGATTAGATTTCGGGAACATGTTTGTCTCCATATACTAACACTCTGCAGCTACCAATATGACTAGTCTGGTATTTTACATCTTAGGGAGTGTTCTCTTTAATTCAATGGGCAGATTTATCGCCATCGCCCATTTATCGCCCCCCACCAGGCCGTACATCAGATTTTGCCACCACACCTCTTCATGTGCACCTCACTTGGTACTTCTTAGAGTAGATGCCTTCACACGACATATTTCTTATAACTCGTGCCAGAAACCTGGAGAGTTATACAGGAAAGCCATGCCAGTCCCTGTGACTAGTGTAGATTCCCCATGCCTGCATACAAGTAAACAACTCATTTATTAAAAAGACCAAAGCCTATTAATTCAGGCTCGCCTCACGTCAGGCCCCGGTAGGACGGCTCCACTGGCCGTCCTGCAACCTGAGAACTTGCAAAACAAAACGTCAAAAATTTCCACCCTCATTGTAATTCTATGCCAACCCCATATACCTGCCCTTCGAGCTGTACCATAAGCAAAGCCCAAAAACATCTTAATAAATAGTTATCAAAGGGACCATTAAAATTCCATAAATGCTAGAGGATCGGAATGAGGAGGTTGCGAGGACATCTGTGCGTAGTAGTGGAGGGCAGTGACACGTAGGAGGCTGGGAATATGGTGTACTGTATAAATAAGCCGTTACATGTCACATCTACGTCGGGTCTAACACTCGAGCAGATCAGATGCAGAAAACTGCACAAACTTACGCCAGTGGCTTATCTGCGCTGCCAACAACGTCACGCCTGATTCAATATGTTTTTTTTTACATGGTGCAGAGTCTGAAGGAGGGAGCGCCACTTCTAACTTTATGTTTTTTGAGTTATGAACCAACACCTTAGGCTACTACCGAGGTTCAGACAAGTACTGTCTGAGATCTGTGAAAAATAGGCACGCTTCTGGAAAAAAAAAAAAAATTCTACATTTTCAGGTTTCTGACTCACTTAAAGTCAATGGGTCAATAATTAAAAACCAACAAAACGTGGCACAGAACCAGCACAGTCATGTGAATACAGCCTTAGACCCTGCATTGGGCATAACAATATTAGATTTTATTACAAAGTGTTTTTTTTTTTTTTTTTTTACAGAACCAACACTCCCCCAAAACAGATGTAGAAAATGGGTTTGCCGAGTCCCTGTGTGCACAAGAAGGACCCTCGCTCCATTCACCTCTATGAGATGACAACACTCTATACTCTGCTATCTCCATCAGTCCCATAGCACTGTATGAAGCGGGGGCTACTGCAGAGACTCCTTGTTCTTGTGATCACTGGAGACCCTTACAGTCAAGCACCTAACACCCCCCCCCCCCCCCCCAAAAAAAAAAACAAACAAAAAACTGTGTATAGAAAACTAGTACTGCTTAAGTACTAGGCATTAACACCACAGCTGGCAGTGAAGGAAAGCTGTACTTACCATAGGTGAATGAAACTACAGGGCATATAGGAATCATGGGTTCTTCTTTCTGGTATCAAGCTAAAAAATTTCAAAGCCTGGTCATAACTCACACGGACGGGAGTGAGAAGTCACGGGACCTGCGCGAAAAAAACCTGCAAGGAGAGGAACAAATTCAATTACTGAGGAGGAAATTCCAGAACAGAGGGCAGCAAGCGGCTTAGTCTAATCTTCTGTCTTATTCCTGCCTGCTCAGAGCTGATGGGGAGGAATCTGGAGACGCAGCTTTCCCTCATCACAGCGCAACGCAGGAGAAGGTCACATAGCTCCGACTCACTCAAGACACTGAATGACAAACCGAGCCGGGCACGTCGCTATACACCGCCAGCAATACGGGCTTCATTACAAGACTTTAAGTGGGCAAGTATCACACACAAGCTCATGGATGCCGAGGTGGAGAAATAGGCGCAAAGAAAAGCAGCAAAACAATAGAAATAGAAGGAGGATGACAGGACTGAGGCTGCAACACAACAAACAGGTTACTGACTGGGTCTGATCATAGAAATGTAACGCTGGGGACTCACAACAACATCAGGACTGCCAGGAACATCACATGTACTATAGATGAGGGTTACAAGCAGAATTTATGAAAACAATTGTACCCCAACGTCAGTCTCAATAATTGTCCTTAATGGCATGAAGCGTGTCCGAGTTATTAAGAGTCTCTGGACGCCTCGTAATAAACAAGACACAGGCTGCAACATGGGAAGGCAAAGGCGTAGATCTCCTGGATAACACACACTGCTTTACTGACCTGAGCTATAATAAAATATGTTGGTTTGAGGTGACCCCATAAGAACAAGAGATGTGGCACATCTATGGCATAAGGGAGAGCAGTGCGCCGAAGATCCTATCCTACTATAATATAATAATAATAATAGTTTGGATGAAATTTGGCACATAGATTGTAACCTTAAATATAAGCTACTCTTTATCCCGGTAAATGACATGGCTCCACGACTGTTATGAATTTATGTTCACATACTATATTACACTGCTCTTATCTCGGCTTCCGATAAAGCCAGGTCTGTTATCTCTGTGTGTAAACACACGCTAACCCTCAGTGGGTTGTGTACATGAATTTGCATATTATATGACCTGCTCCAGGCAGTGCTGACACACTGACACGGGCAAACACCTTTAAGCCAAATTGGCAGTTTGCCAATTTTCAACATGCTTAGAGAAAGAAAATCTAATTTGTTGCAAACAACGAGAGCTATGAAGGAGCCAGAAGTCACAGAGGTCTCCTCAATCGGAGCTGAGGGGGATCATCGATGCCAACAACACGCTCATTATATGGTGTCCCAGCGAGCTGCTGAGATACCGGAACAATCACGGGCACAGTTCGAGGAATGAGTTCAACGGCAGGCCAGCATGGGAGTTGCCGAAATGCTGGAGCAGGCGGATCATCAACGTCAACAACATGCTCATAATATGGCATCCCAGCAAGCTGCTGAGATGCCGGAACAATCACAGGCACAGAGCAAGGAACAGCTGCCGAAATGCTGCAGCAGGCAGATCATCAACGCCAACAACGTACTCATTATATGGCATCCCAGCGAGCTGCTGGAACAATCACGACACAGCGCGAGGACCGAGTTCAGCGGCAGGCCAGATTGACAGCTGTCGAAACGCCGCAGCAGGCGGATCATCAACACCAACCTCATTATGTGGCGTCCCGGCGAGCTGTTGAGATGCCGGAACAATCACAGGCACGGTGCAAGGAACAAGTTCAGCAGCAGAACAGCTTGAGAGCTGGCGAAATGCTGGAGCAGGCAAACCACCGATGGCAGCAGTTTGCTGAACATAGGCAGATCATCGACACAAGCAACCCACAGACGAAGTCGCGGGCAGAGGCTAGTACCCCATAAATATGCCCATCTACACCAGAAAGCTGGCAGACATGGGTTAATAACACCAAATAAGGCTAGGAGAAGCCAAATAACTGAGATCCCATCCACTAACCTATAGGCTATAATGGGATTATGGTTTTATAATCAAACTGGTGGAGAGAAAAGTCATCCATGTAGGGCTTTTATCTTTTTTGCATTTTTAATGTGGCTGTTAGGGAGTTAAAGATGGCCTATTTGCAGACCATTGGTAAATCCAATGAACCGCTCACAATCGTGGGCCAACCCTTGAGGTGCACTGGCCTAAATCGAGCCGACAGTGGCTGATAACAGGGAACAACAATCAGTCTGTATCATTTCTTGCTGGTGTTGTTCAGCTGGAGCATCACTTTGGACCCTGTTCACACAGGTGTGCTGAAATACAGTTGTAATAGCGCAACAAGTTCCCACCTCACACTCCGGGATTTAATTGCTGCTATGAAAATCTATGCAAAAAATAAAAAATTGGCAAATATGACTTATTCCCAAAGGGTCACGTGAGGCATATCAGCGCCATCTGAATGGGTTGGTTTCTGCATTTGCATGATAGGGGGATAAGCTGCAGATCGATGGAGGTCAAACTGCTACCACCCCCACCCCCCCAAGAAACAAGAATGGGGGCAATTTGTTCTTCAACCTGAATGGAGCCAATGAAACCCCACTGATCTATAACTTACTCCCTGGAGCCAAGTTGTTTGGCAGGACATCCCCTTTAACTAGTGTGGGCCCCTCTTGACTGGTGGATATCCTTGCAGTTATATACATAGAGTATACAGGCGGCAGGGGATGCAATAATTGGGGTGCCGGGGACCTTCCTCTATAGAATAAGGTTGTGTATACAGTGTGAAAGCCAATCCCTGCCCCCCCCCCTCCCTACCAATCCCTTTAATGTTAGCACTGTCCAACAGACAATGTGATCGGACACAACAAAGGTTACCTGAAGTCAGAAAAATCCCTATTCAATGCTATAGGCTGAACACAAAAGTCTGACAATGACAGAACAGAATAACCTAGAGAAAACAGTCAATGTGAACAGAGCCTGGCTGGGAGTTTTCTGTAAATCACCTGTAAACATGTTCATGAAAAATTCTAGCTCTTTCTATAGATAGAAACATTGATCTTAAAGGGATTCTAAAACTAAAACGCTGTTTTTTCTGCTTTAGACATCGAAATAGCGTTTAGAAAGGCTATTCGTCTCTTACCTTTAGACATGGTCTGCACCACGCTGTTCCTTAGAAATACCGTTTTTTTTACCGGTATGCTAATGAGTTCTCCGCAGCAATGAGGGCGAGTCCGAGCGCTCAAACGGCGCTGGGGGTGTCCCCACTGCTGCCCGAGAACCCATTCCAGCGCCGCCTCCTTCTTCAGCTGCATCCTCCCCTTCTCTGTCCTCTTCCTTCTTTGTCAGCTCTGACGCCTGCGCAGTCGGCTCTGCCAGCGAGACACTAGTAGAACCGACTGCGCATGTCGGCCGGCGGCCATATTTTCGAGGCCGCAAGGCAAGACTGCGCAGGCGTCAGAGCTGACGAAGAAGGAAGACGACAGAGAAGGGGAGGATGCAGCTGAAGAAGAAGGCGGTGCTGGAGACAGGGTCTTGGGCAGAAGTGGTGACGCCCCCATCGCCGTTTGAGCGCTGGGGCCCGCCCTCATTGCTGCAGAGAACTCATTAGCATACCGGTAAAAAATGGTATTTCTAAGGAACGGCGCGGCGGAGACCACATCTAAAGGTAGGAGACGAATAGCCTTTCTAAAGGTTATTCCGACGTCTAAAGCAGAAAAAAACAGCGTTTTAGTGGTAGAATCCCTTTAAAGGGGTTGTCCAGGCAAAAATAGACGACCCTTTAACTTTTAAGCCATCTGGGGCAGTGGGAAAAAAAACCAAACAAACAAGAAAAAACGTTGCATACACACCTGTCCCCGATGCTTCGGTGTCCTCCAGCTCGTGATGGCTCCTCCCACTGCTGATTGCCCTCAGCGGTCATGTGACTAGAGGCCAATCAGCAGCTTCATCAGAACTACGGAAGAGACCAGGGAGAAGCCGCCGCAGCAGAAGAACCTTGACGCGCAGGAGAGGAGGGTATACATTTTTTTTCCTCCACTGCCAGCTGATTTAAAAATTAAACCGGTCGTCCATTTTTGCCTGGACAACCCCTTTAAGACCCTGGCTTAAGGCTGGTTATGGAAAACAATCGGAGCCTGAAACTGAAAACCTGCCACACCCTGCCGATACCACAGCAAACTACGTGACAGTGCGGTGGATCAGTGGTTAGCACTGTTTGCCTTTCGGTTCTAGGTATGTATCAAAGGACAATAGCTGCATGGAGTTTTATGTCCCGTCCCCTCCATGTTTGGTGTGTTTCCACCCCGACTCCAAAAACCAAATGGAAATTTAGACAGCATCAGAAAAGCACTGTGGAATAGGTTGGCTCTATGTAAGTGAAATAATGTATCTTGTTTAAGATGTGTCGGATGGATGTGGAATTCTTATCCACTGACAGCAAGCAGAGATCCTAAGGAGGTGAAATTCCAAAAAAACGTAAACCCGCGGAAACTATCACAGGCACTACAAATGGCAGATTCACCAAAAAAAATAACACATTTTAATAAAGTTATAAAACCAGAACATGAAAAGAATGAAAAACAGAACACAATAAAGAAAGGGGGAACCAAATAACAACATGTGGAATAAATGTTATCAATGGCCAAACCTGTCTGTGGGACTAGAGGGCAAGTCAGGGAATACATATGGATGGCAGAGCGGGGTATACAAAAGGGCTACAAGTCAGCCAATGGGATACATGTGTACATAAACACCAAAAAAACCTATTAAAAATGAAAGTGCGTATTATATGACCCTACCACATGGGGACGCGCGCTTCGCCATTACACCTTTGTCAGGGGGACATTATTGTGTGCTGTATTTCATTCTTTTCATGTTAAGTTTTCATAACTTTAATAAAATGTGTTATTTTTATGATGATTCTGTCTTTTGACATGGTTTTCATATGTATAATAGGGATTCATCAGAAACAGGTTCGCAGGACCTTCTGTGTTACCAATTTGTAGTGAAATGGGGAAAGCACAGATGTGAACCCACCCTTAGACTGCTAAAGGGTTAAATGTAGAGATGAGCAAGTAGTGAAATATTCGAGATTCGTTTTGAATAGCCCCTCAATATTCGACTACTCGATCGAATATCGAATCCCATTATAGTCTATGGGGAAAAATATTCGTTTCAGGGGAAACCACTATTGGACTCAGGAGAGTCACCAAGTCCACGAGTAGCAGGAGGAGAGTGTTTAGGAGGAGCGCTGTGCAGATAAAGCGCACGGACCCCATTATAGTTTATGGGGTCCATACGCTTTAACTGCACAGCGCTTCCAGTTGCGCTGATATTCCGTTACGGGGGTCCTTCCGGATGGGAGGCAAGCGCTAATGTGAACCGGCCCTTACTCGTCCTGCAGAACCAACATTGATTGGACGAATGCTATACACTGTTTAGCATTCGGCCAATCAATGCTGGTCAATGCATTCCTATGAGAAAAAGTCAGCTCCCACATAAACGCAAGCTGCCAGCTCTCCCGGCTAACAAGGACGAGCCTGCTGCCGAACCAGCGTTGATTGGCCGAATGCTGTAGCATTTGGCCAATCAACGCTGGGTCTGAATTGAATCTTTACTGCGAATAGCGATAGTATTCGAACGAGTACGAGCATTTCGAATACCTACTCGCCCATTTCTAGTTAAATGCACATAAGACACACAGGAAACAGCTGCTTAGAAGTTTCCTGGACCAGTCAGTTTCAATGAAAATCCACAATTGCAGTTTTCACGCAAGACTTTCATTACTGGGGTCCATAGCCCTGTACTGTCAGAGGGGTGAGGAACGCCCCCTCCCCCAACAGTACTTGTCCACAGACTATTACTGGGGGGACGTTCATCACAGCTCAGTGTCATGGCTGGGTAGTAAGGAACGCTCCCTCTGACAGTACAGGGCTACGGATGAGTACTGTCAGGAGGGGGTGTTCCTTAAAGCCAGGCTAGACGATCAGGAATACCCTTCTGACAGTGTAGAGTTATCAGTAATTGCACCAATATCTCTTGCAGTCTTGAATTCAGCTTACTAGCAGTCTATAAAACTGCATGTGCCCGAGGACATGAAAGGTCCTCTTTAAAGGGGATTTCCAGAATGAATTAAAATAAAAAAAATATAATATTCACTGACCCCCCTGGCCTTGGACTCAGGGAAAGTGTCCCCAGCTCTCTCCACTCCACTATCATAGATTGTAAGCTCTTGCGAGCAGGGCCCTCAGTCCCATTGTGTGAAATGATTCTCTTTGTAATGTATCTGTCTGTATTTGAACCCTACAAATTGTACAGCGCTGCGGAATATGTTGGCGCTATATAAATAACATTTATTATTATTATAATGTCCGGGCAGGAAGTGCAGAGAGTCAGGTGACTGCTGTGACCAATCACTGGCCTCACTGGTCATATACCAGAAACCACTTACATTCTACTGACATCAATGGTACCCAAAAATGTGGCTACTGAGCCCAGTGACTGGCTGCAAGGGTGACCTAAGCCTCTGGCAGTCCATGAAGCAGAGAGAAGGGGTGACACAATGTATAAGAGCCCCCGTATAGGGCGCACCAACAGTGGTCTAATGCTTACTGATAGTTCAGTGAGAAATGTACACCTGCCATGTAAGAAAAGGAGGGAAGAAGCTGCCCACAACCAGTTACTGTGAACCCGTCGGCTGGTTTGGGGGTCACTAAACCACCAGCGTGGATAGAGGGGCTGTCCGAGGACTTACAACTACTTCACTGTATTTGGTGGATTCTTCATTATGGACCAGGGGATTTCAGCCAGAGTTGCTTTGCCCCCTCCCCCCTTTACTTATCTGACAGGTAATTTACCTGTGCTATGGATGCTGGCTCTACTACAGTCATGTGACCTGCTCCAAACCAGCCTGGAACCCCAGGTCCACGATGAAGAGTCCACAGAAGATAGCAAGGTACATGTACATATAAGTCCCCAGACAGTCCCTTAGGGCTGCTATGCACATGTAGCCAGGGTGTGACTTCATGACACAGACATCATGTGGATGAGATCCAAGTGCCACAAAAAGAATAGGATGAAAACTTGTACTGAGTTTTGCCCCGGGCATGGGCAAGTGTATGTGGCAATAGAAATTAATGGGTCAGTGGGCTAGCTGTGAAAACTAGAGACGAGCGAGTACTACTCGAAATGGCAGTTTCGAATAGCAGGCACCCATAGGAATGAATGGACGCAGCCGGCTTCCATTCATTCCTATGGGTGCTGCCGTTTTGAATAGTACTTGCTCATCTCTAGTGAAAACCTTGGCTACAACACACACTGTCGTGAGCATGGGGCCTAAGGGCTAGTTCACACAGGGACATGGAGGCGGATTTTGACAGCGGAATCCACGTCATAATCCGCCTCCATACAATGCTCGTCTATGTAGAGGGCTAGCTCTTTTTAACGCTAGGCGAAAAAAGAAGTGAGCTGCTCTTTCTTCAGGCGGAAGCCGCGGCGCGCTGAGCCGCGGCTTCCACCTAGCGGCAGCCCCCTCCGGTATCGGCTCGTTCATTTGAGCCGGCTATGGAGGGGAAAGCCGCGACTGTGATGGTTGTGGCAGGTGGGTTTTGACCTGAGAGTGACACGGCTCCCGCGTCACTCTCTGTGTCAAAATCCGCCACCACCGCCCCTGTGTAAATGAGCCCTTAGAAATACAAAAAAAACAAAAACAAAACACCACACAGCTGTTATATTCGGTACTGATATCACTGCACACTTAGGGATTTCTTTTTCTTTTTTTTTTTTGCAGAAAACTGCACGGAAAAAAATGCTAGCTGTTTTTTCAGCCCATTCACTTTATGGGAGGGGAAAACAGCCTGGTTTTTTTGGAAGCTGTTTTTACAAAAAAAAAGCTTCCTAATTAAAATAAGCCACACGTTATTTAGGTGTGAACTAACCCTTAGAGGGGTCGGCCTCAGCATCATCACTGGGTGGAGAGGAGCGCCCCTCCCTTCACAGCACTAATCTATAGCAATGTACCATGGGGGGGGCTGGGGTGACTATTTTAACAAATCCGTCACTATAAGTTCTACAAATGTCTGTGACAACCTGTCGTGTGTACGAGGCCTAAACCCAATATGAGACTAGAAGGCTATCACTTACACCGGTTATGGCACGCTGGCGGTTTAGTGGCCGCAGAACCCAACAGGCTCTCTTTAGGCCCCCATACACACAGTGAATATGGTCCTGTATATCCACACTGTATACTGCCCAATTGGTCGCTCTGCATAATAGTGATCTATAGGATGGGAGTAGAAATCATGCCATAATACTAGTGTGAACAGAGTCCAACAGAGGGGGGGGGGGGCAAATAACGCGTAGGAAAAAAAAAAAGGTCTGTGCCCCCCTGCTGGGGACAGTGAGTAATGACAGCATCTGTACAGCACTATAGAATATGTTAGCGCTATGTGAAGTAATAGAAGATATTGTTCATTTATTTATTACCCCCCTCATAAAGCCGTCCATGGATTGCGGCATATGACCGGTAAACAAGGCAGGGCCGGATGAGTGACCGCCATCGTGTCGCCTCCTGCCATATGAACGTAGGAAGGTGACCGTCCTCCCCGGGCAGACCCCGCGGCCTCTGCGGAGGATTCACCACTCCCCCTGCCCGGACCACGCTAACAGTGCGGCGGCGACACCACAGCCCACAACGGTCCCTGACTAGGACACATCCTCCCGCCAAAAATCACCGCACACCGGAGTGACAAGTAACGACGCGGCCCGCCCCCATAGCCGACTCTTATGTACGGTACACACCTGTCCGCTCTCCCCGCGTCCGTCTCCGGCCTCCTCTCCTACGGGAACTGACGTCTGCCGGAGTCGACGCACAAACCAAAGGGGGAGGAGACTACGTCATGTTCCGCGAAACGGAAGTGCGTAGGGCTGACTGAAGGAGCCGGCGGCCATGTTGTGGTTGGCACAGTCTGTTGTCAAAGTATGGGTTGGGAAGACTGGAAAGGAGCGTTATCACTCTGCTCTTGCCAGCCAGTGACGTCAGCGCGTTAGCGGCGCAGAATCACGTGGTGTGACTGCGGGGAATATTCTGGAAGGAAGAGATGTAGGCTGTATAGAAAGCCTTGTGGGAAATGACAGGTGTCTCTGTGGTGAGGGGACAGGCCCGGCCAGTGAGGCAACACCTAGGGCAAAGGAGGGCTGTAAAGAAATAAAAACATGTCAATAATCTATCCATATATTATATAACTATGTACATAGATATATCCATATATATAATACAATCCATATATATAATATATCCATCCATATAGTATATATATATATATATATTATATAACTATATCCATATATTATATAAATATATACATACTATATTGTGTATTTATATTATATATGTACATGGAGATATGAATGTAATCTTCCCGGCCATTTTTTGATATTCGTTTAGTTTCTAGTCCCTGTGACGGCTTAGTTTTTGTGGGACAGATGGTACTTTGTAATGGTACAATCTAATAGCTCATACGATGTACAGGGAAGCTAAAAGAAACATTCAAAATGGGATAAAATGAGAGAAAAAACATATCGCGCCATTTTCTTATGCCTTCACTGTGTGGCCAAAATAACACGTCACTTATATTCTGACAATTCTTGCGATTACTACAATACAATACAATAAAGCATTAATACATTAATTGATTAGTTATTCAACATATATATATATATATATATATATATATATATAATCTATATTAGCTGTTACCCGCGACTTCGTCTGCGGTGATTGTAGCAGTGGGTATATACAGGCGTGGGTAAGGTTTTCGTACTGTGTATAAGGTATGGGATACGACATGTAACTTTGTATCTTGTTTTTGCTGTAATTCAGAGAATACGTGAGACTTTTGTGTAGAAGTTACTTTGTATTAGAGCTGCTATATATACGGTGTTGTGAGAAACTTTACATAGTGACTTTGGGACAGAAGTATTTGACGTTAACCCTTTCCCGCCGATAGCATTTTTCGATTTTCGTTTTTGACTCTCCTCCTTCTAAACCCCATAACTTTTTTATTTCTCCCCTCCCAGAGTCATACGAGGTCTTAATTTTTCCTGGGACAAATTTTTCTTCATGATGCCGCCATTATTTATTGTATATAATGTACTGGGAAGCAGGGAAAAAATTCAGAATGGGGGGGATTTGAAGAAAAAATGCATTTCTGCGACTTACGGGCTTTGGTTTTACGGCGTTCACTGTGCAACCAAAATGACAGGTCCCCTGTATTCTGTGTTTCGTTACGATTCCGGGGATACCAAATTTATATGGTTTTATTTACATTTTGACCCCTTAAAAAAATCCAAATCTGTGTTAAAAAAGTATTTTTTGAAAAGTCGCCATATTCCGACAGCCGTATCTTTTTTATACGTGCGTGTACGGGGATGTATAGGGCGTCTTTTTTTGCGGGGTCGGGTGTACTTTGTAGTTCTACCATTTTCAGGAAATGTTATTGCTTTGATCACTTTTTATTCAAATTTTTATCAGAATCAAAACAGTGAAAAACTGGCGGTTTGGCACTTTTGACCATTTTTCCCGCTACGGTGTTTACCGAACAGGAAAAATATTTGTATAGCTTTGTAGAGCGGGCGATTTAGGACGCGGGGATACCTAACATGTATGTATTTCACTGTTTTTAATTACTTTTATATGTGTTCTAGGGAAAGGGGGGTGATTTGAATTTTTAATCATTTTTATTTATTTTTTTTTTATATTTTTTTACTTTTTTTAAACTTTTTTTTTTGCATGTATTAGACCGTCTAGGGGTATTGACATGGGTGGGCGGTGTCGCGGATTGTCAGAGTGGTGGGGGTCGGCAAACATGGCTGCTTCGGAGCGTTAAAGAGCGCCTCCTGGAGTATCGTTAAGGTGAGGGGCAAAGTGGTAAAGTATATGTATATGAGATTGTGTGGGGTTAGGGGCGAGGCTGCAGAGGGCAATAGGAATTTTGGGGCTTGCTATGGTCCAAAGTGTGTGAGATTGCAGAGATGGTGATGTGAGTTTGGGTTTTGTGGGGGTCCTGGGTAAAAAATATGTGCGCTATTGTGACGAAAAGTAGCCTATTGTTTAATCGGGTGTATTAACTATGTTTGTGGAAAATTTCAGCCAAATCGGTCGAGCGGTTTTTCCGTGATTGAGGAACAAACATCCGAACATGCAAATATCCAAACACATAAACCCACAAACTCACAAACTTTCACATTTATAATATTAATAGGATATATATACCACTTCATCTGCGTGTTGTTGGCGTTGATGATCCACCTATATTCAGCAAATTGCTACCATCGATGGTTTGCCTGCCCCGGCGTTTCAGCAGCTCTCAAGCTGTCCTGCTGCTGAACTTGTTCCTCACGCCGTGCCTGTGATTGTTCCGGCATCTCAGCAGCTCACTGGGACTCCATATAATGAGCGTGTTGTTGGTCCCCTCAGCTCCACTTGAGAACTCTGTGACTTCTGGCTTCCTTCATAGCTCTTGTTGTTTCCGACAAATTAGATTTTCTTTTTCCAGGCATGTTTAAAATGGGCAAACTGACAGTTTGTCTGCACTGCCTAGATCAGATAATATGCAAATGCATGTACATTGAGGGTTAGCGTGTGTTTACACTGAAAGATAACAGCCCTGCAACCTGAGATAAGCTGCTGCAGGAGCAGTGTAATATAGTATGTGAACATAAATTCTGTGAAGCCATGTCATTTACCGGGATAAAAAGTAGCCTACACTGTATTTTAATCGAGGTTACAATCTATCTATGTGCCAAATTTCATTCAAATCTGTTCAGCTGTTTTTGCGTGATTGAGGAACAAACAGCCAAACTTTATAGTAAGTATAGTATAGAAGTATAGTATTAGTGTATTAGTATAGTATAGTATTAGTATATTAGTATTAATAGGATATATACATATACACACGGTGTCTGGAAAGTTAGTACTCAAAATGAAAGGGTAGACTTTAGCCATGTGACCGAAAATACACCGTTGTGACGTTGCAGGTAGACCAAGATGTTGGTTTCCTATCCCTCGCTGCGCCGTGTGAAAAGAGAAACGAAGAAGAGAAAGCACTTTAATGGGAAATCAGTTTAATCACTGTTATTTATTTACAAGAATTGCTCTAAGTGCGGACCGCCTGCCTCGTTGCAAACAGTGGAACACCAGGAGATGGATTGACGGACCCGTTCACAGACTCCTGGCATGGTCCGCATTGCGACGAAGGCAGCCTAGGTGCAGTTCACAAACTCTTTGCGGGTTGGAACAGGTGTTGCGTACAACAATGGACTTGACATGTCCCCACGAGAGAAAATCAAGTGGGGTCAAATCCGGTGAGCGAGGGGGGCACAGCACAGGTCCGCTGCATACGATCCACCGATTCGGCCATCGATGTTGATGTGTTCACAGACGATGAGGCCAAAATGCGGAGGTGCTCCATCCTGCTGGAGCCACATCCTTGCTCTCATGTTCAAAGGCACTTCTTCGAGCAACACCGGCAAATCATCCTGCAGAAATGCACTTTGTTGGTCTACTTGCAGCGCCACCACGGTGCATTTCCGGTCACATGTTCATTAGTAAAAAACGCTTCATATACCAGCTAAGTTCACCCTTTCATTTTGTGTACTTACTTTCCGGACACTATATATACACTATGTGATCAAAAGTATCCAGACACCCCCAATAACATACGTTTTTCATATTAGATGCACTGTGCTGCCACCTACTGTCAGGTACTCCATAACAGCGACCTCAGTAGATATTAGACATCGTGAGAAAGCAGAATGGGGCGCTCCACGGAACTCACGGACTTCGAACGTGGTCAGGTGATTGGGTGCCACACATCACACAGGTCAATGCAAAACGACGCTTCGCTTGGTGTAAGGAGCGTAAACATTGGACGATTGAACAGTGGAAAAACGTTGTGTGGAGTGACGGTACACAATGTGGCGATCCGATGGCAGGGTGATAAATAAAAAAAACAACCTACAGTTGTGTCCTGTTGGAGCAATGATAATGTAATTCTATTCCATTCCACTGTATTACATTATTAAGTGCACAATGCATTTTGAAACATTACTCAAATTTTTATATTTCAACAATTACACTTTTTTCAAAACTGTGTGAGAAGAATAAATGCCTGGAGAGTTGTTTTCTCGCCAGCCATTAGAAAATGGCCGCTTACAGTACTGTGAAAGCAGCCACTTTTCTTGTGGCTGCAAGCATGCACAGTCGGCTTTGCCCTAGGCCTGAGGCTTAGAAGATGGAAGACACCACCGGAAGAAGACGCGGTGAAGACCTCGTTCAAGAAGAAGATGGAGGAGTCGCTGGAGAGTTCTCTGGCAGCATTGGGACGCCCCCAGTATTGTTTGAGTGCTGGAGCCCGCCCCCAGTGCTGCAAGAGAACTCATTTACCGTATTTTTCGGACTATAAGACGCACCTAGGTTTTAGAGGAGGAAAATAGGGAAAAAAAATTTGGAAGCAAAAAATGGTAAAATATTTAATATATGGGAGTTGTAGTTTTGCAACAGCTGCAAGGCCACATTGACAGGTGACCCTGCAGCTGTACGGGGATGCATAGAGTGTTTTTTTTTGCGGGGCCAGAAGTACTTTTTAGTTATACCATTTTGGGGACTATATATTGCTTAATCACCTTGTATTGAAAAAAAACAAAACGGTGGTTTATGATATATGATTTTCTACTTTTATATATATATATATATATATATTCTAGGGACAGGAGGTGATTTAGAACTTTTATTTATTTCATATTTTTATTATATATTTTTAAAGGTTTTTTTTTTTTTTTTTTGTTACTATTTTATTCCCCTCCGGGGGCTTGAACCTGCGGTCACTTGATTGCAAGTCCCATAGACGGCAATACAACTGTATTGCCGTCTATGGGCCATTCTGTCTATTAGTATTACGGCTGGTCATAGACCCAGCCGCGATACTAATATAGCAGTGACAGGCCTGGGAGCCTCATTAGGCTCCCGGCTGTCACCCGAACAGGTCGGCTCCTGCGATATCGCCGCGCAGGAGCCGGCCTGCAACTTCACAGGTACGGAGCCGGTGGGGACCGGCCCCGGGGGAGAAGGGGCCGCTGATACTGACCCGGCATCCGCTGTACTAGAGAGGCGGATGCCGGGCGAGGGATAGACGCCATCACAGGTGCCGGGGCCTGAGACATCGCTGCGCTCCTCTGCCCTGCATGAAGCCAGCGGCGGGGGGACGGAGGAGCGAAATAGCATCACTCCTGCCGCTGCTGGCTTCATGCAGGGCAGAGGAGCGTAGCGATGTCGCAGGCCCCGGCGTCTATCCCTTGCCGACATCCGCCTCTCTATTACAGCGGGTGCCAGACGCCACATTCAGACTATAAGACGCACCCTTCTTTTCCCCAAAAATTTTTGGGAAAAAAAGTGCGTCTTATAGTCCGAAAAATACGGTACATACCGAGAAAAAACGGAATTTCAAGTGAACAGCGGCGCGGAGAAGACAACGCAAGGTAGGAGAAGAATAGCCTTTCTTAAGGTTACTCCGATGTGTTAGTTAGAAAAAAAATGTGTTTCAAAGATATTATTATTATTTATTTATATAGTACCATTAATCCCATGGTGCTGTACATTATTATATTAATTCCATGGTGCTTTACATTTGGGGGTTACATACAGTACACAGAATATACAGGTAGATATAATACTAACAATGACGGACTGGCACAGTGGGGTAGAGGGCCCTGCCCCCGAGGGCTTACAATCTATGGGGGAGGGGATAGAGACAGAAGGAGAGGGGGAGACTGTACAGATGGTGGTGCGGTGATAGTGTTATTGGAGGTTGTAGGCCTTCCTGAATAGGGGAGTCTTCAGGGCCTTCTTGAAGCCTGTGATTGTGGGGGTCAGTCTTATGTATCTTGGTAAGGAGTTCCAGAGTATGGGGGATGCACGGGAGAAGTTTTGGAGACGGTTGTGTGAGGAGCGGATGAGAGCAGAGCGGAGTAGGAGGTTATTGGAGGATCTGAGGTTACGTGTGGGCAGGTAGCGGGAGATGAGGTCAGAGATATATGGAGGGGACAGGTTGTGGATGGCTTTGTATGTTAACGTTAGTAGCTTGAACTCAATTCGCTGGGCTATAGGTAGCCAGTGGAGGGACTGGCAGAGGGGAGCGGCTGATGGAGATCGGGGGGTGAGGTGGATTAAGCGAGCAGTGCAGTTTAAGGTGGACTGGAGGGGGGCGAGAGTGTTAGCTGGGAGTCCATGGAGAAGGGTGTTGCAGTAATCTAGGCGGGAGATTATGAGGGCCTGGACGAGCATCTTGGTAGTTTCAGGGGTGAGGAAGGAGCGGATTCGGTGGATGTTCTTGAGTTGGAGGCGGCAGGAAGTGTTGAGGGTTTGAACGTGTGACTTGAAGGATAGGTCGGGGTCCAGTGTTACTCCAAGACATCGTGCCTGTGGGACAGGGGTAAGTGTGGTTCTGTTGACTTTGATAGATGGGTCAGGTGGAGGGGCCATACGGGGTGGGGTGAAGATGATAAACTCCATTTTCTCCATATTGAGTTTGAGAAAGTGGGAGGAGAGGAAGGAGGCTACGGCCGCTAAACAATCTGGAACTCTGGCCAGCAGGGAGGTAATGTCTGGTCCAGAGATGTAGATTTGGGTGTCATCAGCATAGCAATGGTACTGGAAACCATGAGATTCTATGAGTTGGCCCAGGCCAAGGGTGTAGATGGAGATAGATCCCTTTAATGGAATGGTGGTTAGGTTTGCAGTGAGAGCTGCCATTTACACTCTCTCCAGTATGGGATTTGCAGGGTGCACTCAATCACTTCACAAACTAAAACATTCTGACTATTCCCCTAGGTCCGTGATGGCGAACCAATGGCACGCGTGCCAGAGAGGGCACACAGAGCACGTGTGTGGTCGTCCAGATTGTATCGGATTCCCAGTTAGTGAGCAGAGTGAAAATTGCAGGATATAGAAATTGTGACAGAAAATGTAAAAAAAAAATAAAAAAATTAATGTTCTTAAAAAATGTTGAACATAAAAACTTGACTTAAAAAGATAATTTTCTGTGATGTATTTGCGTTGTGTGCTGCTGTACAGGCTCTGTGTGTGTTTGTGTGTGTGGGAGGGGGTGCCACATGTACTCCATAGAGGTATTCTCCCCTTTAAGCAAAGCTTAAATACAATTGTATGGGGATCATATAACGGTTTTGTATAGGTCAAAGGCTATAAAGAGCCATAGTCTAGTCACGTGCATGACCCCTAAAGTCACTTTGAAACAGCTGTAAGGACCCGGAGGTTTGACAAATGAGTTATTTGCCTCATGGAAATGCCAAGGTATCACATATGTCACATTCTACATTTCACTGAAGCTCGGCTCACACGGTCAGATATAGAACACACACAACATCTCCCAGCCCACCAAATCTATCAATACTTGGTTGGGACCACCCGACAATAAAAGGACGATAACCTGAGATTACTAAAAGGGAATATTTCACCAAAAATGTCCTGCTTTCTAAACCAAGTTTTATGTTAAACATATATATTTTTTAAATTTTATTTTATCTATCTATCTATCTATCTATCTATCTATCTATCTATCTATCTATCTATCTATCTATCTATCTCCTATCTCTCACATCTATCTATCTATCTATCTATCTATCTATCTATCTATCTATCTATCTATCTATCTATCTCCTATCTATCTATCTATCTATCTATCTATCTATCTATCTACCTCCTATCTATCTATCTATCTATCTATCTATCTATCTATCTACCTCCTATCTATCTATCTATCTATCTATCTATCTATCTATCTATCTATCTATCTTATTTAATGCTATATCCTCCATTTTTCACTCTGGTAACTAAGCCTACTAATAGACTGCACTTACCAATTCTATTGGGGTTTTCTTTGCAGCACCCTCACATTAATTACACCACTGAACCCTCACAGATACATCAACTCACCCAGGATTCATGATTTCAGGGCCCGTGTGCAGGCCGCAATGTATAGAATAGGTCCGATTCCTATCCTATTTTGCGGCCCGTGCTTTTGCATACCTCCCAACCGTCCCGATTTCCGCGGGACAGTCATGATTTGGGTGACATGTCCCGCGGTCCCGGTTGGAGGGAGGTATGTCCCGATTTCAACTCAGATCTGCGGGCGGCCACCTCCTTGAGTCAATCTTTCCCTTTTCATTGGGCCCCCACTTCTCTCAAATATTTGGGGGTTTATCTTACTCCGGACCCGAAAGATCTCTTTCGTTGCAACTTCCCCCCACTCCTGGCGTCTATCAGGGCTGATTGTACTCGATGGTCCACTGGAGCCTTTACTTGGTTCGGGAGATGCGCGATTTTTAAAATGAACATTCTCCCTCGTCTTCTCTACTTGATGCAGGCGCTTCCCATTCACATCCCTCTGTCTTTTCTTAGATCCCTCACTTCCGTCCAATTGAAGTTCATCTGGTCGGGCAGACCCGCCCGAGTGAGCAAGGCTTTTCTCTTTCGTCCCAAGAGTTGCGGTGGTTTATCGCTTCCGGACCTGAAGTCCTATTACTTGGCTACCCACCTGACTCGTGTCGTGGACTGGTGTAGGCATGCTGTTTCTAAACCTTGGGTCTACATCGAACAGGCATTCTCTCCGATCCCTTTGCAGGTTGCCCCATGGCTGGACTCCTCCTCATTGTCATCTCTCTTTTCTCACCCTACCCTTGGTCCCACGCTTCGGATTTGCTCCAGGGGCCTTGTTCGCTCCACTCTCCTCCCTAAGGATTCCGCTCTTTTCCCAGTGCTGGGCAATCCTGCCTTTCCACCTGGAATGTTTGACCGAGTTTTTCGTAATTGGCGCCGTCATGGGATTTTCCGTGCCTGTCACTTCCAGGACGCTGGGGGATGGACTACACTTCTGAATTCCCAGGCCCCTCCTGAGCTGCCCCCTTTGGATGCTTGGCGGGGGATGCAACTTCGTCACTTTTTACATTCTCTCCCTGCTCCTGCAGAGTTCCGCGTCGAACCTACCCCCTTGGAGAAGATTTTTGTTGGTGCTGGCCCCCTTCGCCACTCCCTCTCGCTCACTTACCGGATCCTGGTTGAACCTCCGGAGGACTTTGTTCCGCCGTTCTTGTTGAAATGGGAATCTGACTTATCCCTTTCCCTCTCTCAGGAGCAGCGTAGGCGCATTTTTCGCCTTTCTCATACTGCTTCCATCAGCTCTCGCCACCAGGAGGCCAGCTACAAAATCTTGTCCCGATGGTATAGGGTTCCTACGAGACTCCATGCTATGTTTCCTCAGGTCTCCCCATTATGTTGGCGCTGTGGCGACGAGGAAGGCACGCTGTTACACATTTTTTGGTCCTGTCCTGCCCTTTCGTCCTTCTGGGAGGGGGTCAAGCGGATAACCCTCCAGCTTACTGAAACTTCTCACCATTTGGGCCCTGCCCTGTTCCTCCTTAATCATTGTGAGTCTTCTGTAAAGGTCTTTAAGCGTTCCCTACTTAGATTCCTGATCCTCGCTGCCCGGGCTTGTATCCCCCTTTTTTGGAAACGAGTGGATCCTCCTCCTCTCTCCCTCTGGATTTCGAAGGTCAACAAGATAATGCGCATGGAAAATCTCACGTCTTTCCTGCATGGCACGACTGAGGCGTACATCAAAACCTGGTTCTACTGGTTCAGGTTTCAACAGTCTGCAGAGTACCGGACGCTCCTGGGCTCTGACCCCTCCTCTGATTGATACTCTTGTTGTTCGTCTCAGGTATTTGACCAGTGGTTGCTCCCGAGCCCTTCCCAACTGGCTGTGGTATGGATGACCTGGCGAGCGCTCTCACTGGTTTCCTGACTGCTCACACTCACCCCTACCTACCCTTTCACCCCCCACATTTAGTCCTCTCCCCCACTCATCTGTCCCACTAACCCCTCCCCCCCCCCTTTTTTCCTTTTTTTCTATGTTGCTTTCTTTGTCTTTAATTTTTTTTTTTTTTTTTATTCTTCTGATTGTATTTTGTGTTGCACTGTGTGCTTTTTCTGTTCGCAGGGCGGGTGTTCGCCTTGTAACTTGTAATTGTTTTTTCTTTTCTTATTGTTTAAAAAAATTTTCAATAAAAATTTGAGTTATAAAAAAAACCCCTCAGATCTGCGTCCAGAGGACGCAGATCTGAGTTGAACACATATGCGGCTGAAGCAAGGAGCTGACACAGGTCAGCTCCTCGCTTCGCCGCTGCCCGCCTCTCTCCCTGACACATGCGGCTGAAGCTGCTCGCGTGCTCGCTTTGCCGCTGCGTCTCTCTCTCGCTGACACATGCGGCTGAAGCGAGGAGCTGACCTGTGTCAGCTCCTCGCTTCGCTGCTGCCGCCGGCTCCTGGCTTGTAGACGCGATGTACAAGCCAGGAGCCGGCGGCAGCGGCGAAGCGAGGAGATGACACAGGTCAGCTCCTCGCTTCAGCCGCATGTGTCAGTGAGAGAGAGACGCAGCGGCGAAGCGAGCATGCGAGCAGCTTCACCCGCATGTGTCAGGGAGAGAGGCGGGCAGAGAGCGGCGAGGGAGCGGAGGAGTAGGTAAGTTTAATGTGGAGGTGGAACGTGAATCTGGGGGCAGATGAAGGAGAGGACGGCATGACACTGGGGGCAGAGATGGAGAGGACGGCATGACACTGGGGGCAGAGATGGAGAGGACATGAATCTGGGGGCAGAGATGGGGGACATGAATCTGAGGGCAGAGATGGAGGGACATGAATCTGGGGGCAGAGATGGAGAGGACATGAATCTGAGGGCAGAGATGTGGGGACATGAATCTGGGGGCAGAGATGGAGAGGACATGAATCTGGGGGCAGAGATGGAGAGGACATGAATCTGAGGGCAGAGATGGGGGACATGAATCTGGGGGCAGAGATGGGGGACATGAATCTGAGGGCAGAGATGTGGGGACATGAATCTGGGGGCAGAGATGGAGAGGACATGAATCTGGGGGCAGAGATGGATAGGACATGAATCTGGGGGCAGAGATGGAGAGGACATGAATCTGGGGGCAGAGATGGAGAGGACATGAATCTGGGGGCAGAGATGGAGGGGACATGAAACTGGGGGCAGAGATGTGGCGACATGAATCTGGGGGCAGAGATGGAAGAGGGACATGAAACTGGGGGCAGATGAAGGGTGTATATGAAACTGGGGGAGAGATAGAGGGGGGACATATAATTTACGGGTGACTGTAGGAGGATTATACTGTGTGTGGGCACATGAAAAATTAACGAGTGGGCGGAGTCAACATAAAAGTGGGCGGGGCTAAATTTGCCGCGGCGTGCTACGCGCGCCGCACATTTTGTCCCTCTTTCGGTTCTTCAAAAGTTGGGAGGTATGCTTCTGTGACTCCTATTCATTTAATGAAAGGAGCTGAAGAAGCATGGCCCGTGCACGGGCGGCACGTGAGGACATCCCCGTGTGCAGCCAGTGCTTTTAATTCACGACAGGCCGTTTGCAGTACGGTCGTTTGCAACTGGCCTTAATGTGGGGGAACCACTCAGGTAGATGCTTGTAGCAGTGCAGGAAACGGACACATATAACGCATACACTGATTTGCAAAGCCACCGGATAAACAAAACAATCACCTTCTCGGCTGAGAAAGATGAGATAAGATAAGATAATCCTTTAATAGTCCGACATTGGGGGAAATTTCAGCATGTTATAGCAGCATAGTAATACAGGTACAGGATAATACACTAATATATTACAGGACACACATATGCTGAGAAGAGAAGATATACTAGGAGTCCATAGCAGCTAAGGAACAGAGAAGAAAGAAGGAAAACTTCATGGTCATAATCATTAGTTCTCTGTGTGGAGTGATCTTCGCTTGGTCTGATGTAGATTATACAGCCTGGTCACAGTTGGAAGGAAGGACCTGCGATAGTTCCTTCTCACACTTGGGGTGAAGCAGACGGTCACTTACAGTGCTGCCAAGTCCCATCAGGGTTCCATACATGGGGTGGGATTTGTTCTCCCGCATGGAGGTCACCACAGACAGTATCCTTCTGTCACCCACCACCTGTACTGGGTCCAAGGGGCTCCCCAGGACAGAGCTGGCCCTTCTGATCAGCCTGTCAAGTCTATTTCTGTCCCTGGTTGATATACTGCTCCCCCAGCAGGCCACACCGAAAAAGATGTCTGAAGAAACCACAGAGTTGAAGAAGGCCCTAAGAAGTGGCCCCTGGACTCCGAAGGCCCTCAGCCTCCTGAGCAGGTAGAGTCTGCTGTGGCCCTTTCTGTGCAGCGCCTCCAGGTGATCAGCCCAGTCCAGCTTATTATTGAGGAGCACACCCAGATACTTAGAGGTCCTGACTATCTCAATACATGTCCCTTGGATCTCCACCGGGGTCGGAGCACTTCTCCGTTTACTAAAGTCCACCACCATCTCCTTGGTCTTCCCAGCATTAATCCTGAGCTGGTTCTGCTGGCACCATTCAACAAAATCCCATTTTAAGTCTCTGTATTCCCTATCGCCTCCATCAGTGATAAGGCCGACTATAGCAGAGTCATCGGAGGACTTCTGTAAGTAACAGCTGGATGAGTTGTGCCTAAAGTCAGCCGTGTACAGTGTGAAGAGAAATGGGGCAAGAACTGTACCTTGTGATGCCCCCGTACTACAGATCACAGTGTCAGACACACACACAGAAAACTAACTTAAACTTAAGGGAACTTTTCTCTGACTATACAGGGGACTGGCTACCAGTCTCCCACCTTGGCAATAATAACGGGTGGCACAGTACCTGCTTTGGAGGTCAGGTCTGGACAGGTCAACTCTGTCAGTGTGGTGCCACCCTGCTAGTCTTCACACTCAGACTGTTATCAGGGCCTGATTAGTTAGCTGACCTCCCTGGTGTGAGTCTTTACCAAACACCCTTTAGCTGCCTGGCTGGGACATACCTGTCTTCCCGGACCACACCCTTCACTCTCTCACAATATATATATATATATATATATATACACATTTTTTTTTTTTTTTTTTGGGGGGGGGGGTTCAGTATCGCCCAAAAAATATTTTAAGTGATCACTAAATAGCGTAAAATAAAAATGGCACCTAATACGGGTTCTGGACATTTGTAACAGTGTTTTTCTATAAAGGACACTCTCACTCCTTCACCCTATGAAGAGATCTCCCAAATTGACATCTTTGATGTCATTACATCACTGCTGACAATGGGTGATGTCACAGCTTATCTCTGCACTGAACGTGTCGAGAAAATTCTCCCATAGACCTCAATGAGCCTTCCATCTTTTGCTGCCTATGGCCATGAGATTGCTGTAAAGCAGATCACTAAATGCTGTTAACAGAGCAGAGGAGAAGCTCAGGCAAGATGGCTGCCCCCATAATCATGTACAGAAAATAGAATAAAAAAAAAAGGACTATCAGAATATAAAACAGATTAGGAAAAAAGGTTTTAATGGAAAAAAACAACAACAAAAAACGTCAATGCATTCCTTTTACGTTCACGTACTAAAGTCTATTTACACGCTGAGGAGGTCTCATTACTAGAGATGAGCGAACAGTGAAATACTCGATATTCGTTTCAAATAGCCGCTCAATATTCGACTATTCGAACGAATATCGAAACCCATTATAGTCTATTGTATAGTATAATCTAATACCAGCAGAGTTTTAGGCCCTTTAACTTAGTTCAGCCTTGCACCAGCAGTGTTTTTGGCCCTTGGAGTGAGTTGAGCCTTGTAGCAGCAGAGTGTTAGCCCCTTTAAAATTCTTAGCCCCTAAAACAGTGGTTCTAGAACCATCACTCTCATTGTGTTGGATTGATGCAGTGGATTGGACTGAGGACCCAGACATTCACCTTGATTGTGATTGGGAAATTGATAACATTTTGGCATCAAGTCCTGGGGGTAACTTTTATTTAGAGGGCCGCAAAGGTGGAGAATTGGCTGCAACCACTACTAGCGGTAATGGTCCTCTAATATGGGACTCTACATTACCTCTACAGGGTTCTGATCAGGTGTTAATTGTCCAAACAACATGCTCCAGTACTTTACATGTAGATCAGAAACCACTTTCCCTTCCGACACCAGATGTAACCAAGCTTCACCATCATCATCCTGCTGAGATGGAGCCACTAAAGGAAACCTTGCCTTCCAAGGCATGTCCTGGAGCTGCGACTGAGCCAAATCTAAACACAGAGTCCTTTGGAACTGAACAAAATTCACCAGCAGTGTTTTTGGCCCTTAGGGTGAGCTGAGCCTTGCACCAGCGTGTGTCCCGTAACATCAGGCGGGCCCTAAGTTCTGCGCTTTGCACAAAGTTCCACTTGACCACCGATGCGTGGACAAGTGCATGCGGCCAGGGACGCTGCATCTCAATCGCGGCACACTGGCTGAATGTAGTTGAGGCTGGGACCGGGTCGCAAACTGTGGCGGCCTGCCTTGTCTCCCTGCCCAATATTCCTGGCAGGAGTGCTGAAACACCACCCTCCTCCTCCACCGCCATTAAATCGACCCCAGATACGAGCTGGAAACGCTGCAACACTGGCGTAGGGAGACGTCAGCAGGCCGTGCTGAAGCTCATCAGCTTGGGGACAGACAGCACAGTGCCTCCGAGGTCAGGGATGCCATCCTGGATGATATGGCAATGTAGTTTTCCCCGCTGCACCTGGGGCCAGGCATTTTTTCATGTGTGATAATGGCCAGAACCTGGTAGCAGTTCTGGAGTTTGCTAGCCTCCAACACGGTCCACACATGGCCTACGTTTTCAACTTATTGGTGCAATGGTTTTTAAAAATGTACCCCAATGTTCACCAGCTACTGGTTGAAGTGCAGCACTTGTGCGCCCACTTTGGCAAGTCTACAGTACCTGGTGCTAGCCTCAATACACTCCAGCAACGCCTCCATCTGCCTGAAGCACCGGCTGTTGTGCGAGGTCACCACACGCTGAAACCCTAGATACCGTACGTTGAGCAGGGTGTGTGAGCAGCAGAGACCTTTGATGGAGTTCCATCTCCAAAACCCAAGGGTTCATCAAAGTCAGCTCCCTCAGTTTCTGCACCATGAGTGCCCAAGGGTGGCAGACTTATGTGAAATCCTATCACATCCTTTCCACTGGACACTTCACAAACTCACTAGAACCTCTATGAAAGTGGATAAATAATTGGAAACTTTCTTTCCTTTAAATTAAATCGAAAGAAACGTTAGCATGCGCTCATCACAATTCCTGATATGACAGCAGCGTTAAGCAGGGTGCAGGGTACAATGCAGACCAGGCCCGAGCACCAGGAACAGGTGTTACAATGGCTTTTCCAGCAGCCAGTCAGCCACTACCTGCAGTCGTGTTTATACCCAAGAGTCTGCCCCTCCTTCCTCCCAACATGCCAATGTTCCCAGCAGAGTCATCCCACCCTTGCCCCCTCCCAGGATCTATTTTGTGGTCCTTTTACTGTCTCTCCCTCTGTTGAACCACTTCCCGAATCCCAGGAACTACCAGACGACTGTGTCCTGATGCCCAAATACTGGAGCATCCGCCATTTCCTGACAATTTTGTGGTTGAGGACCCACAACCGGCGTTTCTCGGCCTCAGTGATGATGACGAGACACTGTTGCCAGTTAGACTGTGTGTGGGACACAAAGAAGGGACTTTATAATGTGTGGTGGCCACAATGAGGGGGTATTATAATGTGGAGCAATGAGGAATTGGCAATATAATGTTGGGGCTACAAGGAGTGGGCATTATAATGTGTGCGAATCACAAAGACAGGGCATTGTAATATCTAGGAGCCAAATGGAGGGAGCATCATAATGTATGAGGGGGCGTTAGACTATGTGGGGGCCACAGGGGGGAAATAACACTGTGTTGGGGGCCACAATGAGACATGATAGTCTATGTAGGCATATCTCCCAACCGTCCCAGATTCCGCGGGACATTCACGGATTCGGTGTCCTGTCCCGCAGTCCCGGTTGGCGGGAGGTATGTCCCAGTTTCAACTGATCCCTCCGGACACCGATGAGTTGAATACATACACGAGCAAAGCAGGAGCTGTCACAGCTCAGCTCCTGCTTTTACCGCTGCGCTGCGGCTAGTGGATGTGTAGGCGCGATGTGATGACGTCACTCACATTACGCCTACAACTCTATGAGTGAGACTGCGAAGAGCGCTGCGGGGGAGCGTTGGAAGGTGAGTATAAGTGTTTTTTTGTGTTAAACATTGAGGGGGAACATAATGAAAGGGACCCATGAAACTGGAGGCTGATGGGGGGGGGGAACGGCATGACATTGGGGCAGAGATGGAGGGGGGGACATGAAACTGGGGCAGAGATAGGGGGACATGAAACTGGGGCAGAGATGGAGGGGGGGCATGAAACTGGGGCAGAGATGGAGGGGGGACATGAAACTGGGGCAGAGATGGAGGGGGGACATGAAACTGGGGCAGAGATGGAGGGGGGAAGATGAAACTGGGAGCAGAGATGGAGGGGGGGCATGAAACTGGGGCAGAGATGGTCATGTACTGTATCGGGGCAATAAGGGGGCATAGCGAGACGCATGTACAGTAGTGACTCTCTTCTCTGCCCCAGGCTCCAGTGCTGGACAGCGAGGCACGTGCGTGAAATCTCAGGAGTGGAATTCTGACGCTGTTTGGTCTCGCTTCATGCGGTGGAATCTGCTTCTGATGTTGCAGAGAATTCTGCCCCCAAATCACTGTCAGATTCCAATCTCATTCTGCCTCACATTGTCTTCAGAGAAGGGCAGAGATCGAAACAAGGCTCTGAAAAAATATTCCCGGGCAGATTCAGTTGCAGAGTCAATTGGTCCCATTCAGCGTCGGAAAATGAAGAGGAATCTGAAGTGTCTGTCTAAAATTCCTCTTCATTTTCTGCCATGTGACATGTTAGGCTCGGTTCACATGGAGTTTTTTGGTGAGGATTTTGGTGCTGAAAATCCACGTGGAAAAAAAAGCCTCCCATTGATTTCAAAGGGTTCCTTTTTCAGCGGAAAAAGGAACCCATTGAAGTCAATGGGAGGCTTTTTTTTCTACCAGCCCCCAAAAACTCTGTGAATGGACCCTTAGGGCTAGTTCACACGTGAACTGCCCGCGCGGGTTTTGACACCGAGATAGACGTGGCGAGCCGCGTCTCTCTCTGGTCAAAACCCGCCTGCTGCGACCATCGTGGCTTTCCCCTCCGCTGTCGGCTCAAATGAATGAGCCGACATAGGAGGGTGCTGCGAGGGGAAAGGACATGTCGCTTCTTTTCTCCACTAGCAGCAGCCCGCCACTAGCGGAGAAAAGAAGCCTGGCGGTCTGCATAGACCACCATTGTAAGGGGAGGTTTTTGACGCGAAATCCGCTGTCAAAATTCTCCCCTGTGCTCACGTGTGAACGAGCCCTTAGATGGGAAAGACCAGTGTGTCCTAGTACACTTGGTGCTCAGCTCCTTCTGCTCTATAATATGCTACCTGGAGATAGCACTGCATTTTAGCACAATCCCATAGGTATCCATTACACACAATTATTATTGCCCCTTGTTTGCCTAAAGACACATGTGCACACCTAGGAGGCTGCACTACTGTGATATTCACAGTAGTGCAGCCTCCCAGGTGTGCACATGTGTCTTCAGGCAAGCTACAAGGGGCAGAAAGTCCACACCTAGAGGTTTATACAATCCCAATCCTAATGGCCCTATCCTTTACTACTGTGCAAAAAAAAATTACTTTACGACACGCCGTAATTAGCTGACAGCTTAGGTTTACTTTTGCCAGCCACAACATGGCCGCCAGTTCGCCTCTGCTTGCGTGCTCACGTCACGTCGCGGCAGGTCTTTTCCCTTCTCCTCGTGTAGTGGCGGCTTGACGTCACTTCCTGTCGGAGACGGTATTCTAGTAATTCGGGTGTGAATAAGGACAGGTGAGTGTGGTGCTTGCGGGTGAGTTGTGGCTGCTCTGCCGGGCGAGGGCCCTAAGTGAAGGGGAGATGAGGACGGGTGTAGCGGCATCACTGCCCCGCCATATTGGTGCCGTCTGATGGCGGGAAACTGTGGCGGGGGTTTGGTTGCAGCGCAGCCTCTAGGCTAGTACTGAAAGAACAGAGGCTCCGTGCAGACACTCGCTCAGCTGCGGCTGGTGGTCCTGATGAGCTGCCATGTTATGCGCTGAGCTAGAGGAGAAAATGGCGCTACTGAGGGGAGAGATGAGGGAGACAGATGGCCGGATTAGTCACAGGAGGAGGCTGATGCTCGTGTTTACCATAATGGCGTCTGCAGTCTGGTTACTAGTAACATCTGGGGCTAGGCAGGGATACCAACAATAAACTTCAGCGTGAACATCAACCAGAGCACAAAGAAGCAGGACACCCCCCTTTACACTGTGATGAATGGATTCTCCCGGTGCAATGAATGGGATTGTAAACGTCTGAAGGCTGTCTCATTCTAGTTATGGGGGGGATCAGATGTCATTGTCTCACATGAATTCAAGGTTAATTGATTTAAAGGGGTTTTCTAGGACTTGCGTATGGATGACCGATTTTTTTTTAGGATAGGACATCACTATGTGATTGGTCGATGTCTGACATCCAGTAATTCACTGAATGCTGAGCACAGCGCCAAATATTGTATAGTGGCTGAACCTGGTATTGCAGCTCAGCCTATTCACTTGAATGGGACCGAGCTGTGAACAGGACACGTGATTGATGGCGGCACTGATCCTAAATGTCACCAATGTATAGGTCCTAGAAAACCCCCTTAATGGAGATAGAGGCCTAATCTGCTCTTATTGTCCTTATACACACACACACACACCATACAATATCTGCCAGATCATCTTTATCCTTAATTTTGGTTTGTTCCTCTTGGAAATGTCATAATTTGTGAACTGGGGTTGGGCAATTTTAATAATAAATCAATAGTTGGCTCAGTGACTGGATGTGAATTTGCTCACATCGATTGCTTTAATTATTTTGTCCCCAGGCCATCCTGTCTTGCACGGTCATTGGCCAAAGGATGTCACTGTCTGTCCCCTGTCCAGTCGCTGATCTCTGAATAATCAAACCTAAAATTCAGTGGTGTGGTCTATAAATGGGGACATGACATGTTAAAGGGGAGTGTCCTGAAATTATTTATTTGTAATCTATATAACATGTTACACCCCCCCCCCCTTGCCCATGGGGTGTGCCGCATCCTACACAATGTGACACTGTCCTGTCGGTGCTCGAGGGGGCGCAAACTATTGATCGAGGTTGGCTAATGTTATTTATAAAAGCAGAACATGGTTGTAGTTCAGTTTATTTAAAGGGATCCTATCATTGGATACCCTTTTTCCTGACTAACATTTATTAATAGCCTTAAGACAGGCTATTCTTCTCCTACCTTTAGATGTCTTCTCCGTGCCGCCGTTCGGTAGAAATCCAGGTTTTCTTTGGTATGCAAATGAGTTTTCTCGCAGCACAGGGGGTGGTCCTCAGAGGTCAAACAGCACTGGGGGCGTCCCCAATGCTGCCAGAGAGCTCTCCAGCGCGGCCTCAATCTTTGTCTGGAATGGCCTCTCCCTGTGTCGTCTTCCGTCCTGGGTTTCAATCTTCTAGGCATGCACAGTCGGCTCTGCCATCGGGCCTCGGGCACTGTGTAAGCGGCTATTTTCTTGTGGCCGTGGTCATATGCAGTCGGCTCTGCCCGCTGCCACAAGAAAATGGCTGGTGTAAGTGGCCACTTTCTTGTGGTCATAGGCTTATGCGGTGGAGCCAACTGCGAATGCCTTGAAGATTGAAACCCAGGACGGAAGAAGAAGCAGAAAGAGGCGTTGCAGAAGAAGATGGAGGCGGCGCTGGAGAGTTCTCTCGCAGCATTGAGGATGCCCCCAGTGCTGCGAGAGAACTTATTTGCATTCCGAAGAAAACCCGGATTTGTACCGAATGGCGGCGCGGAGAAGACATGTAAAGGTAGGAGAAGAATAGCCTGTCTTAAGGCTATTCCTACGTGTTAGTCAGAAAAAAAGGATATCCGGGGGGGGGGGCCACACAGTGGCTCAGTGGTTAGCACTGCAGCCCTGCAGCGCTGGAGTCCGGATGTTCAAATCCCGCTAAGGGCAAAAAACCATCTGCAAGGAGTTTGTATGTTCTCCCCTTGTTTGCATGGATTTCCATCCCATTTTCCAAAAAAGACATACTGATAGGGAAAAATGTACATCGTGAGCTCTATGTGGGCTCACAATCTACATAAAAAAAAGGGATATCCAACGATAGGATCCCTTTAAGGTATTTTGACTCCAGCTTGAATGAAGTGAGAGGCTGCAAATATATGCTGACACTCCATTCTTGTAGTGTAGAAAGCTGGGTGCTGTACGTCATGTATTGGCCGCATTTCTCATTGGAACCCATGTAGTGCATTTGTGACTTGCTGCTCCATCTAAACTGGGGGCAACCCAAATTCTTGTGAATGGTTGGGTTCCCATTAGTTAGACCCCACTGAACAGCAAGTTACTCAGTGTCTTCTTGTATAGTGAGGATTTTCATGTTCCTGGAGTCTCCCTTTAAAGGGATTCTACCACTAAACCCTTTTTTTTGTGGCTAAGACTTCGGAATAGCCTTTAGAAAGGCTATTCGTCTCTTACTTTTAGATGTGATCTCCACTGCGCCGTTCCTTAGAAGTACCGGTTTTTACCGGTATGCAAATGAGTTCTCTTGCAGCGATGGGGGCGGGCCCCAGAGCTCACACAGCGATGAGGGCGTCCCCACTGCTGCCAGAGGTGTCTCCAGCGACGCCTCCTTCTTCGTCCACAGCGTCATCTTCAACGTCTTCTTACGGCGCAGGCTTGTAACTTCTAGGCCTCGGGCCTTGAGCAGAGCAGACTGTACAAGCGCACAGGCCACAGGAAAATGGCTGCTTGCACAGTATTGTTAGTGGCCATTTTCCCGTGGCCTGTGCAGTCTGCTCGGGATTTAAATGTTAATATCCCTTTACGAGTGTCTGTCCTGTATATAATGCAGGCGACATTACATACCAGTTTTATTACTGTAAGCTCTGGCGGCAGAAGGGCCGCAGTGAAGAGACTCCGTTTCTTTATGTTTCTATATGTTGTTACTTACATGTTGTATTTTTCTTTCAGGATGCCTAAATCAAAGGAGCTAGTGTCTTCAAGTTCATCCGGAAGCGATTCCGATAGTGAGGTCGACCAAAAGGTGAGAGTCTGATAGCGATGCTTTGTGCTCCACTTCTCTCTCCTGTCCATACATGATGAATTGGGAGAGGGGATGAGCCAATGCCAGACTTATAATATCATGTCATCCATATGGAGATCCAGCAGCAGATGGTTTGTCTATATGTGCCGTTCATACTTAGCGACCGTGTACATATTTTGGCCATATAGACAAGCGCTTGGGGACCAGGTACAGTCCTATGAAAAAGTTTGGGCACCCCTATTAATCTTAATCATTTTTAGTTCTAAATATTTTGGTGTTTGCAGCAGCCATTTCAGTTTGATATATCTAATAACTGATGGACACAGTAATATTTCAGGATTGAAATGAGGTTTATTGTACTAACAGAAAATGCGCAATATGCATTAAACCAAAATTTGACCGGTGCAAAAATATGGGCACCTCAACAGAAAAGTGACATTAATATTTAGTACATCCTCCTTTTGCAAAGATAACAGCCTCTAGTCGCTTCCTGTAGCTTTTAATCAGTTCCTGGATCCTGGATAAAGGGATTTTGGACCATTTCTTTCTACAAAACAATTCAAGTCCAGTTAAGTTTGATGGTCGCCGAGCATGGACAGCCCGCTCTCAAATGATCTGAAAACAAAGATTGTTCAACATAGTTGTTCAGGGGAAGGATACAAAACGTTGTCTCAGAGATTTAACCTGTCAGTTTCCACTGTGAGGAACATAGTAAGGAAATGGAAGACCACAGGGACAGTTCTTGTTAAGCCCAGAAGTGGCAGGCCAAGAAAAATATCAGAAAGGCAGAGAAGAAGAATGGTGAGAACAGTCAAGGACAATCCACAGACCACCTCCAAAGAGCTGCAGCATCATCTTGCTGCAGATGGTGTCACTGTGCATCGGTCAACAATACAGCACACTTTGCACAAATAGAAGCTGTATGGGAGAGTGATGAGAAAGAAGCCGTTTCTGCACGTACGTCACAAATAGAGTTGCCTGAGGTATGCAAAAGCACATTTGGAGAAGCCAACTTCATTTTGGAAACAAAGATTGAGTTGTTTGGTCATACAAAAAGGCGTTATGCATGGCGTCCAAAAAGAAACAGCATTCCAAGAAAAACACATGCTACCCACTGTAAAATTTGGTGGAGGTTCCATCATGCTTTGGGGCTGTGTGGCCAATGCCGGCACCGGGAATCCTGTTAAAGTTGAGGGTCGCATGGATTCCACTCAGTATCAGCAGGTTCTTGAGAATAATGTTCAAGAATCAGTGACGAAGTTGAAGTTACGCCGGGGATGGATATTTCAGCAAGACAATGATCCAAAACACCGCTCCAAATCCTCAGGCATTCATGCAGAGGAACAATTACAATGTTCTGGAATGGCCATCCCAGTCCCCAGACCTGAATATCATTGAACATGTGTGGGATGATTTGAAGCGGGCTGTCCATGCTCGGCGACCATCTAACTTAACTGAACTTGAATTGTTTGTCCAAAATACCTTTATCCAGGATCCAGGAACTGATTAAAAGCTACAGGAAGCGACTAGAGGCTGTTATCTGTGCAAAAGGAGGATCTACTAAATATTAATGTCACTTTTCTGTTGAGGTGCCCATACTTTTGCACCGGTCAAATTTTGGTTTAATGCATATTGCACATTTTCTGTTAGTACAATAAACGTCATTTCAATCCTGAAATATTACTGTGTCCAGCAGTTATTAGATATATCAAACTGAAATGGCTGCTGCAAATACCAAAATATTTAGAACTAAAAATGATTAAGATTAATAGGGGTGCCCAAACTTTTTCATAGGACTGTATAAGCACAGATTATAATGGCAGCTTGGAATTCTACTTGCAGACTAGCTAACAGTACCGGATCCTAAATAATGGGCACAGTAGTAAGAATCTATAGGTTTGTTGTCCCAGATACTGGTGGACTTTGTGGAGATGACTTGTCTTGTCTGGTTGTTATTACAGCATGAGAAACTAAATCCTTTATTTATTTTAAGGCAAAGAGAAAAAAGCAGGCCCCACCTGAGAAGGAGAAGCCGGCAAAGAAGCAGAAGTCAGGAGAAAGCTCTAAAGGATCTGCCTCTGCTAAGCAAAGCAGCAGCAACCAGGATGACAACATGTTCCAGGTGAGATCCCTATGGAAAGCCTTATAGCGGCAGCATGGCTTCTTACAAGACTGAGCCCTGCAAGTCAATGGGGCCTTATACCTTATGCCAGGGGTCCTCAAACTTTTCGAACAGGGGGCCAGTTCACTGTCCCGCAAACCACTGGAGGGCCGAAATATAGTTTAAAAAAAATGTAAGATTATATGCTCCACAGTAGTGCCCCCCCCCACAGTATTATCTGCTCCTCAACACACCCCACTGTATTATAAGCTCCTCAGTACGCCCCCTCACACTGTATTATACGCTCCTCAGTACGCCCCCCACCTCACTGTATTATATACTCCTCATTACCTCCTCACTGTATTATATACTACTCATTACCCCCTCACTGTATTATACGCACCTCAGTACCCCCTCACTGTAGTATACGCACCTCAGTACCCCTCACTGTATTATACGCACCTCAGTACCCCCTCACTGTAGTATACGCACCTCAGTACCCCCTCACTGTAGTATACGCACCTCAGTACCCCCTCACTGTAGTATACGCACCTCAGTACCCCCTCACTGTAGTATACGCACCTCAGTACCCCTCACTGTATTATACGCACCTCAGTACCCCCTCACTGTAGTATACGCACCTCAGTACCCCCTCACTGTAGTATACGCACCTCAGTACCCCCTCACTGTAGTATACGCACCTCAGTACCCCCTCACTGTAGTATACGCACCTCAGTACCCCTCACTGTATTATACGCACCTCAGTACCCCCTCACTGTAGTATACGCACCTCAGTACCCCCTCACTGTAGTATACGCATCTCAGTACCCCTCACTGTAGTATACGCATCTCAGTACCCCCTCACTGTAGTATACGCACCTCAGTACCCCCTCACTGTAGTATACGCACCTCAGTACCCCCTCACTGTAGTATACGCACCTCAGTACCCCCTCACTGTAGTATACGCACCTCAGTACCCCCTCACTGTAGTATACGCACCTCAGTACCCCCTCACTGTAGTATACGCACCTCAGTACCCCCTCACTGTAGTATACGCACCTCAGTACCCTCTCACTGTAGTATACACACCTCAGTACCCCCTCACTGTAGTATACGCATCTCAGTACCCCTCACTGTAGTATACGCATCTCAGTACCCCCTCACTGTAGTATACGCACCTCAGTACCCCCTCACTGTAGTATACGCACCTCAGTACCCCCTCACTGTAGTATACGCACCTCAGTACCCCCTCACTGTAGTATACGCACCTCAGTACCCCCTCACTGTAGTATACGCACCTCAGTACCCCCTCACTGTAGTATACGCACCTCAGTACCCTCTCACTGTAGTATACACACCTCAGTACCCCCTCACTGTAGTATACGCATCTCAGTACCCCTCACTGTAGTATACGCATCTCAGTACCCCCTCACTGTATTATATGCTCCTCAGTACAACAAACACTTTATCATACTTACCCATGAAGAGCCACCGCCGCGCGTCCTCCTCCTTCAGACTGCAGGAGCGATGACGTCCTCACGCCTGCCTCGGCCTACACTGACAGCATTTGCACATATACCTGAAAGCAGCGATCCGCTCACTATTGGGGAATCTGATTCCCTGTTAGTGAGCGATCCAAGCGGCGGCACGCGGGCCGGATAAATGTTCTCAGCGGGCCGTATGTGGCCCGTGGGCTGTAGTTTGAGGACCCCTACCTTAAGCTTTATGTACTAGCCATAACTGTGTGAAGGTTCATGGAAATGGGACAGACAGCACATTGGTGGTTTTGGTCTGCAGACCATGTTTTTTGTTTTGTTTTTCTGGCCCCTGTCAGTAGAATAAATGGAAAGGAATATGTCCTGTTCCATATTTTTCATTTGTTCCTACAGTCTCTACATGGATCTATAAATACTAGGGATGTGTGTATGGGAGTCCATATGCTATTAGTTTTATTAAAGGGATCCTATCATTGGATACCCTTTTTTTCTGACTAAGACGTAGGACTAGCCTTAATAAAGACTATTCTTCTCCTACCTTTAGATGTCTTCTCCGCGCCGCCGTTTGGTAGAAATACGGGTTTTCTTCGGCATACAAATGAGTTCTCTTGCAGCACTGGAGGCGACCTCAATGCTGCGAGAGAACTCTCCAGCACCGCCTCCATCATCTTCTGGAACGTCTTCTTCCAGTGCTGGTTTCAATCTTCTAGGCTTTGGGCAGAGCCGACTGCGCATGCCCAGGCCACAAGAAAATGGCCACTGACACCAGCTTACTGTGCAATCGGCCACAACAAAATGGCCGCTTACATCAGCTTACTGTGTAAGTGGCCATTTTCTTGTGGTCCGGGCATGCTCAGTCGGCTCTGCCCAAGGCCTAGAAGATTGAAACCAACGCCGGAAGAAGACGTTCCAGAAGAAGATGGAGGCGGCGCTGGAGAGTTCTCTCGCAGCATTGAGGAAGCCCCCAGTGCTGCAAGAGAACTCATTTGCATACCGAAGAAAACATGGATTTCTACGAAACGGCGGTGCGGAGAAGATGTCTAAAGGCAGGAGTAGAATAGGCTTTCTTAAGGCTATTCCTACGTGTTCGTCAGAAAAAAATGTATCCAATGATAGGATCCCTTTAACGGATAGGGAACAGACAAAAACCTTGGTTGTGTGTGTGACGCCTTAGGTTAACTTTACATAATTTTTTAGGTGATCTGTTGCAAAAATTCTGTCCCTCATTCATTTTAAAGTAACCTAGTGGAAAATATAGGCGTCCTACTCAATCTTTGGGAGGTTTCTTCTTTATTTCGCTTACTTGTATAGCACCAATGTATTCCGCAGCGCTTTTACAGACATTGTCTCACATAGGGCTCACAATCTGTTCCTTTATCCTCCTCCCAATCCCTATACATGTTCATGGGTTCTTAGAGGGAAGAAGATGCTTTCAGGCCACTTAAGTGTTGGAGGCGCTGTCGTGCTAAGTCAGAGCCGTGAACGCTGTATCGTTAGGGTCAGAGGGCATGGACAATGGGAAACTTTCCTGTTTTAAATACTGTAATGTCCTCCTAATGGGTGCCTATGAACCTTTTTTTTTTTCCTCTCTTTTCTAGATTGGAAAGATGCGGTATGTTAGTGTTCGTGACTTCAAAGGAAAAGTTCTCATTGATATTAGAGAATATTTTATGGATAGCCAAGGAGAGATGAAGCCGGGAAAGAAAGGTAAAGATGATTTTGATCTCGCATCAAAGCTCTGGTTGTGATAAAGTGCTGTATTACTGTTCTGACCTTTGCGTTCCCCACGGAAGGAGAGCAGATAGGGGGGTCTTCTCTATATCCTGTCACTGATGTAGTATTATTATTGTTTATTTATATAGCACCATTAATTCCATGGTGCTTTACATTATTATATTAATTCCATGGTACTGTACATTATTATATTAATTCCATGGTGCTGTACATTATTATATTAATCTCATGGTGCTGGACATTATTATATTAATCCCATGGTGCTTTACATTTGGGGGTTACATACAGTACACAGAATATACAGGTAGATATAATACTAACAGTGATCGGCTGGCACAGTGGGGTAGAGGGCCCTGCCCGCGAGGGCTTACAATCTATGAGGGAAGGGGGTAGAGACAGAAGGAGAGGGGGAGACTGTACAGATGGGGGTGCGGTGATAGTGTTATTGGGGGTTGTAGGCCTTCCTGAATAGGGGAGTCTTCAGGGCCTTCTTGAATCCTGGGATTGTGGGGGTCAGTCTTATGTGTCGTGGTAAGGAGTTGCAGAGTATGGGGGATGCACGGGAGAAATCTTGGAGACGGTTGTGTGAGGAGCGGATGAGAGCAGAGCGGAGTAGGAGGTCATTGGAGGATCTGAGGTTACGTGTGGGCAGGTAACGGGAGATGAGGTCAGAGATATATGGAGGGGACAGGTTGTGGATGGCTTTGTATGTTAGCGTTAGTAGCTTGAACTCAATTCGCTGGGCTATAGGTAGCCAGTGGAGGGACTGGCAGAGGGGAGCAGCCGATGAAGATCGGGGGGTGAGGTGGATTAAGCGAGCAGCGCAGTTTAAGGTGGACTGGAGGGGGGCGAGGGTGTTTGCTGGGAGTCCATGGAGAAGGATGTTGCAGTAGTCTAGGCGGGAGATTATGAGGGCCTGGACAAGCATCTTGGTAGTTTCAGGGGTGAGGAATGAGCGGATTTGGTGGATGTTCTTGGGCTGGAGGCGGCAGGATGTAATAGAATAGCAATGGATGGGAAGTGGTTATTGCTAAATTTTGTAATGAAATGGCATGAAGGTGTCAGGGGTCCAGGAGCTGAGCTGAGTAAACCATGAATGGAGTTTGGCCTTTCAGTCCTCGTATTCTATAGATTCATGTTGGGTCCCTATTGGTCAGACACTGGTCACCTAACCTGAGTGTAGTTTACCAGTATGGAAATTACCCCGAGCCCTGGACAACCCCTTTAAGCTTTACCATACATGATCCTGTATCTGTCTCTACTCTCTAGATCTCCGGCGCAGTCGTATAAATTGTCCCTTTCCGTTTTGCAGGAATCTCTCTAAACCCAGAGCAGTGGAACCAGCTGAAGGAACAGATGTCTGACATTGACGACGCAGTAAGAAAAATGTAACCCTCCATCCGTCGGCAGAGGAACCTCACGTTTTACTTTTAAGCACTCTTTTTACATTTGCGACTTTGTTTTCTACTTTGTTTTACTTTTTTGGATTGCCCAATGATTTGTACGATGACGCATTTTTATGTGTATTAAAACAAGGCAGATTTCAAAATTACAGTTTGAGCCTCAATTTACAACCGGAGAGAAAAAAAATTGCCGCTGCTTATCCTAAGGCCAACATGTGCGTGTTCCTGTCCGCTGCCTAGTCGTGTCCAGATTTGTGTATCTCCTTATTTATATTACATTCCTGTAGGAAACTTCATTACTGTTACCGATACATTGGAGCATAAAGGCCGGATCATGTCTCTATAAGTAATGTCCTTATTATGAAGTGAATGTATGGAGTTGTTTCCTTTATAAATTGTTTTGTAATATCTTGACATGTCAATAAAGGACAGTACCAGTTCAATAAAAGTAACCTAGATGAGGTGAGGGTTGTTAAGTGACCGACCGCCCGCCGGCAAAGTCTGCGCGCCGGCCGCTTCCATTCATTTCTATGGGAGTGTGCTATTTGGAACGGCTGAATGGCTGCTACTTATCTCTATGTGCAAACCGAGGATCTTTCAGGTAAAAATCAAACTTGTTGCTGCCATGTTTTCTCAGTTCTTGTGTCAGCACCCACGGGAGGGGACGCCCATACCAGGACAGGGAACCTGACGCGACACAAAGGTTCGTGGCCTTCCCCATCTCTGTTCAGGTTTCGTGTCCTCTGGGCACCTTTTGGGTTGGGGAAGAATCTTTAAATTGAATGGGTTTTACTCCTTTTGGTTTCTCCTCCCTTCTTCTTCCTATTTCTTTGAGGGATCTGCCTTCGTCTGCAGCACATGACCCCGCAGACGGCAGTAAGTATACCAGGGGTTTCATATACACAGGAATTCCTCCACTGTCGTCGTCGGCTTTCCAGACTTGAGCATCTTTCATGCGGGAGAGGAGGTCAGTGCCAGATTTGGGAGGGGGGGTAGATGTGGTCTTTTTCCCTAACCACCTATGGAGGAATTAACCTATTAACTGCCATGATCCCCAATTGGGGATCGAGTACTTTACACCCGCCTACGAACACCGTCCGTCATTGAGGAATAGAAACTGGACATTCACGTGCTCCAGCAGGATGTTTCCCATGATGGGAAACCTAAACTGATCACTTGCGCACATGGTGTGGATCCCATATTATTGAAAAATTGGCATTTAATGGGTTAAGTAGCTAGGTAAGGGTCTAGTGCAGGGGTAGGGAACCTTTGGCTCTCCAGCTGCTGTGAAACTACAACTCCCAACATGCTCCATTCACTTCCATGGAAGTTCCAAGAACAGCAGAGCAAGTATGCATGCTGGGAGTTGTAGTTTTTGCAACAGCTGGAGTGCCGTACGTTCCCTACCCCTGCTCTAGTGGAACACCCTGTAAAAAAAGAAGGGTCAGTCATGTTCTTCGCCTCTGTCCAGAAGCCCCGTATCCAAAAAAATATATGATAGAGCGTGCCTAATGCTGAATGAGCGCTCCAACATACAGAAGGGATTGTAGGATTTAAGGAATGTATCAGCGGGGGTGTGATACCAATGCATCACAATATTCATTTCAGTGAATGGGGGCTATTCATATGACCATTATTTTAACAGTCCCTTGTCATGAACCATCAAAATATAGGTCATGTCCATTTTTACATAACCCTCCATACACGGACACGTATGGTGGTATCAGTGAAAACTGGCGCTCCTTGGATGCTTAACGGCGGTGAAAAATGGATGTTTTCCATGACTATTTTGCATCTTGGTCGTGTGCATCACGTCTTAGAAGGCCATGTCCAAACAAGTGGAGTTCAGCAAGTGTAAGATATTCAAGACCATTGGCCGTCTTCCCAGGAATAGATGTTCGTGCAAATTCACCTCAAGGTGAGACTTTCAAGAACCTTCTAAATAGCCAAGAGCTACATGACGGACTTTAGTAAGTTTGTGATGGCACAATTAGAAAGATTCTGAACAAGTTTGGTTTGTAAAGAAGGGTTGTCAGAAAATCTCTTCTAAAAAGAACTTGGCAGCACGGCTTAAGGTTGCAGGGTTTCATTTGGACAAAGCTCAAGACTTCTAGAACAGTGTCCTTTGGATAGAGGAGACCAAAGTGGAGATATCTGGCCATAATTCACAGCATATTAGCGAAAACTCCTCATGCTGATTGTCCCGTATGGTATTAGGATGGTTTGGGCTTGTTGCCATATCTAATGGTCACTTGGAGTCGACCATGAACTCCTTTGTATTCAAAAGTACACAGTCCAGTCCTATTAATTTGACCACTACAGAAGGTGCATGTCATCCGCCATCCGGGTACACTCATCATTGTGGAAGGTACGATGGATCAACACAAGTATGCATCTATCCTTGTGGACCATGTTCACCCCTACACGCGAATTGTTTTTCCTCAGCATGATGGCATCTACCAGCAGGACAATGTGACGTGTCATAAAGCTCGCAGAGTATGTGGGTGGTTCGAGGAGCACCAGGATGAGTTTACCGTACTCCCTTGGCCAGCAAATTCCCCAGACTAGAACCCAATTGAGAATCTGTGGGACCACCTCCATCGGGTTGTTCGTGCCATGGATGCTAAACCGCGTAACCTAACGCAGCTGGCCATGGCACTGGAGTCGGCATGGCTCAACATCCCCTCTCTCCCTGCACGTCTCGCAGCGGTCTGCTCTGCCAAAGGTGGTTATTCTGGATTTTGACAGGTGGTCACATTAATGTGACGCCATCAGCTAAAGATTGGCTTAAACTGGGTAATGTAATGGGACAATGATCCCGAGTGCAGCAGCTGTTGGCGAGACCTGAAAGAGGAGCTTTCACGTCCTCTGGCATCGGTATTGTATACTGCTAGAAAGCTGATACCCGGGTGCTGTTAGTTTCAGCACTGATGTCCCTTCACCGTCAGAAGGTAGGCCTTACAACTCTAGGTTTGAGGGTACACCCTCTCTGACAATACAAGGCTGTTGAAGGGTTGTATGGCCAGCTGACAGTAAAGGGATGTTGGTACTGAAACTACCAGCACCTATATCTCCGGGGCACGTCCTGGGGAAAGCTAACTGCACTCAATTCAACTTCCTAGTGGTATGTAATACCACTGGTGCCAGATGACGTGAAAGCTCCTCTTTAAGGCAAGGTTCAAAGGGCGGAAAATCAATTTTCCAAGGCCATATTCAGCCGTGGGATTGCTGCAACGTCATCGGCATCCCACTGTGGAAAAGAAGACTGGGCCTAAGTTTCTCCAGAATGACGCGAGAGACAATTCTATACAGAAAACCAGTACGTTCAAGTTAAGCGGCTCCGGGTGGAATGGCACTTAGTTGTTCTTACACGGCGTTTCCATTTCGGCTTCGTTTCAGTAAATAAAAACATATCTGACAAAGGTCATGAAACTTTTTCGGCTTATGGGCCTTGATCCGAGGCAGAAAGATGAGGTCCTGTACCCAAGGAGATCCACTACATCATTAACCCTCCACCATCTGGATAAGGGTCAGGGCTTCAGAGTCACCTGGCAGCTGACCATTATCTGAAGGTCCTTCCAGTCCATTACCTGGTGGAAAGCTTTGGGTATCTGTGCCTGCGGGGGAGCTTTCGGGTGGTGTATCTCCAGAGCTAGCTGCCAAATCCTCCCCCAGCAAAGATGACGACCATGGCTGATCTTCACATTCCCCCTTATCCACTTCTTGAAAGAAATTTTGTTAAGTGGATGGCGAAGGCGGTCCCTCCTGAGGAACTTCAGTGCCTCAAAATGTGTGGTCTTCTGCTCCTTTGAAGGAAAGGTCCCATTCCAGTTCACCAAATTCTTCTGTGTGAACACACTGTACCCTCATTTTACAGCGTCTGATTCATTGAGCAATGTTTAATATTAAGTATAAGACTATTAATATATAGAGATGAGCGAACAGTGTTCTATCGAACACATGTTCGATCGGATATCAGGGTGTTCGCCATGTTCGAATCGAATCGAACACCACGTGGTAAAGTGCGCCAAAATTCGATTCCCCTCCCACCTTCCCTGGCGCCTTTTTTGCACCAATAACAGCGCAGGGGAGGTGGGACAGGAACTACGACACTGGGGGCATTGAAAAAAATTGGAAAAAGTCATTGGCTGCCGAAATCAGGTGACCTCCATTTTAGACGAATAGTGGATTTCAAATCCGGGTCATATGAGAATGTGAACTTTGTGACTATGAGACAGGGATAGCTGTACAGGCAGGGATAGCTAGGGATAACCTTTATTTAGGGGGGAATGTTATTAAAAATAACTTTTTGGGGCTCTATCGGGTGTGTAATTGTGATTTTTGTGAGATAAACTTTTTCCCATAGGGATGCATTGGCCAGCGCTGATTGGCCGAATTCCGTACTCTGGCCAATCAGTGCTGGCCAATGCATTCTATTAGCTTGATGAAGCAGAGTGTGCACAAGGGTTCAAGCGCACCCTCGGCTCTGATGTAGCAGAGCCGAGGCTGCACAAGGGTTCAAGCGCACCCTCGGCTCTGATGTAGGAGAGCCGAGGGTGCACTTGAACCCTTGTGCACCCTCAGCTCTGCTACATCAGAGCCGAGGGTGCGCTTGAACCCTTGTGCACACTCTGCTTCATCAAGCTAATAGAATGCATTGGCCAGCGCTGATTGGCCAATGTATTCTATTAGCCTGATGAAGTAGAGCTGAATGTGTGTGCTAAGCACACACATTCAGCTCTACTTCATCGGGCTAATAGAATGCATTGGCCAGCGCTGATTGGCCAGAGTACGGAACTCGACCAATCAGCGCTGGCTCTGCTGGAGGAGGCGGAGTCTAAGATCGCTCCACACCAGTCTCCATTCAGGTCCGACCTTAGACTCCGCCTCCTCCGGCAGAGCCAGCGCTGATTGGCCGAATTCCGTACTCTGGCCAATCAGCACTGGCTAATGCATTGTATTGGCTTGATGAAGCAGTGCTGAATGTGTGTGCTTAGCACACACATTCAGCTCTACTTCATCGGGCTAATAGAATGCATTGGCCAGCGCTGATTGGCCGAATTCCGTACTCTGGCCAATCAGCACTGGCTAATGCATTGTATTGGCTTGATGAAGCAGTGCTGAATGTGTGTGCTTAGCACACACATTCAGCTCTACTTCATCGGGCTAATAGAATGCATTGGCCAATCAGCGCTGGCCAATGCATTCTATTAGCGTGAACTGAGTTTGCACAGGGGTTCTAGTGCACCCTCGGCTCTGCTACATCAGATTGCTACATCTGATGTAGCAGTGCCGAGTGTGCATCAGATGTGTAGTTGAGCAAAACTGACTCAGCACTGCTAAGTCTGCATTCGCATAGGAATGCATTGGCCAGCCTTCGGCCAATCAGCGCTGGCTCTGCCGGAGGAGGCGGAGTCTAAGGTCGGACCTGAATGGAGACTGGTGTGGAGCGATCTTAGACTCCGCCTCCTCCAGCAGAGCCAGCGCTGATTGGCCGAATTCCGTACTCTGGCCAATCAGCACTGGCTAATGCATTGTATTGGCTTGATGAAGCAGTGCTGAATGTGTGTGCTTAGCACACACATTCAGCTCTACTTCATCGGGCTAATAGAATGCATTGGCCAATCAGCGCCATTTCCATGAAATAAAGTGACTTTTATGCCCCCAGACATGCTTCCGCTGCTGTCCCAGTGTCATTCCAGGGTGTTGGTATCATTTCCTGGGGTGTCATAGTGGACTTGGTGACCCTCCAGACACGAATTTGGGTTTCCCCCTTAACGAGTTTATGTTCCCCATAGACTATAATGGGGTTCGAAACCCATTCGAACACTCGAACAGTGAGCGGCTGTTCGAATCGAATTTCGAACCTCGAACATTTTAGTGTTCGCTCATCTCTATTAATATACTTAATATTTAACCCTATTCTTACTCCAAGCAAGTGCGGTCTTATGGTGTGTCTTGTGCAGCCGATGGCTGTTCCTCCCAACTTCTCTACGTATGTAGACGCTTGGTGTGCATGTGTTTGTATTGGGGAAAGTGGAATAAGTCGCTGACAGATACCTCTGAGCGCAGTTGTACACAGGTACTAAAGTTATGGCTGTCTGTATGGGGAGAATACAGTGTTGGCCAAAAGTATTGGCCCCCCTGCAATTCTGGCAGATAATCCTCGTTTTTTTCAGAAAATGATTACAAGCACAAACTCTTTGGTAATATCTTCATTTATTTTGCTTGCAATGAAAAAACACAAAAGAGAATGAAAAAAAAAAGTCAAATCATTGATCATTTTACACAAAACTCCAAAACTGGTCCGGACAGAAGTATTGGCGCCCTCAGCCTAATACTTGGTAGCACAACCTTTAGACACAATAACTGCGCACAACCGCTTCCGGTAACCAGCAATGAGTTTCTTACAAGGCTCTGCTGGAATCTTAGACCCTTCTTCTTTGGCAAACTGCTCGCGGTCCCCCCTGAGATGTGAAGGGGGCCTTCTCCAAACTGCCATCAAGAGATCTCTCCCCCTCCCCCACAGGTGTTCTATGGGATTCAGGGCTGGACTCATTGCTGCCACTTTACAAGTCTCCAGGGCTTTCTCTCACCACCATTTTCTAGTGCTGACCTGAAGTGTGTTTTGGGTCATTATCCTGCTGGAAGACCCCTGACCTCTGAGGGAGACCCAGCTTTCTCACACTGGGCCCTACATTATGCTGCACAATGTGTTGGTCGTCTTCAGACTTCATAATGCCATGCACACGGTCAAGCAGTCCAGTGCCAGAGGCAGCAAAGCAACCCCAAAACATCAGGGACCCTCCGCCATGTCTGACTGTAGGGGGCGTCTTCTTTTCTTTGAAGGTCTCTTTTTTTCCTGTAAACTCTATGTTGATGCCTTTTCCTACTTTTGTCTCATCTGACCAGAGAACATTCTTCCAGAACGTTTTTGGCTCTCAGGTAAGTTTTGGCAAACTCCAGCCTGGCTTTTTTATGTCTCTGGGTAAGAAGTGGGGTCTTCCTGGGTCTCCTACCATACAGTCCGTTTTCATTCAGACGCCCCCGGATAGTACGGGGTGACACTGTTGTACCCTCGGACTGCAGGGCAGCTTGAACTTGTTTGGATGTTAGTCGAGGTTCTTTATCCGCCATCCGCACAATCTTGCATTGAAATCTCTCGGCAATTTTTCTTTTGCGTCCACATCTAGGGAGGTTAGCCACAGTGCCATGGGCTTTACACTTCTTGATGACACTGCGCACAGTAGACACAGGAACATTCAGGTCTTTGGAGATGGACTTGTAGCCTTGAGATTGCTCATGCTTCCTCACAATTTTGCTTCTCAAGTCCTCAAACAGTTCTTTGGTCTTCTTTCTTTTCTCCATACTGAATGTGGTCACACAAGGACACAGGACAGAGGTGGAGTCAACTTTAATCCATTTCAACTGGCTGCAAGTATGATTTAGTTATTGCCACCACCTGTTAGGTGCCTCAGGTAAGTAACAGATACTATTAATTACACAAATTAGAGAAGCATCACATGATTTTTCATGCAGTGCCAATACTTTTGTCCACCCCCTTTTTTTATGTTTGCTGTAGAATTATATCCAATTTGGCTTTTTGACAATTCTTTTTGTGGTTTTCATTGAAGACAAATTAAATGAAGATAAAAATTTGTGATTGCAATCATTTTCTGGAAGAAACTGAGTATTATCTGACAGAATTGCAGGGGTGCCAATACTTTTGGCCAACACTGTATGTCCAGAATATGATGGAGAAGTAGGACCAGGTACAATATGGCTGTATAAAGGGCTATAAGATGGATCTTTAAAAATTACCAGTATAAGTGGAGAGGTTTTAAATTCTTTCCTTTTCTTTCCGTTTTTTTTTTTTTAATAAATGTGTGAACATCTTACATAGACGTTTCTGAAACTGTAGCAGTCAGTATGATGCTGGTGAAACCGCCGGTAATGTCATCAGTTATGAAATAATTGAAACTACTGTATGTAAAGTGCCATCTGCTATTCTCATGTCCCATAATTAGCAAATATTGTAAATTACTTTTATGTCATTCAGTAAGATATCAAGTAAAAGAAACTAATTCAGCCACTGAGATCTATATACTACACCACACAGGACAGGTCCTCTATATACTACACCACACAGGACAGGTCCTCTATATACTACACCACACAGGACAGATCCTCTATATACTACACCACACAGGACAGGTCCTCTATATACTACACCACACAGGACAGGTCCTCTATATACTACACCACACAGGACAGATCCTCTATATACTACACCACACAGGACAGATCCTCTATATACTACACCACACAGGACAGGTCCTCTATATACTACACCACACAGGACAGATCCTCTATATACTACACCACACAGGAGAGATCCTCTATATACTACACCACACAGGACAGATCCTCTATATACTACACCACACAGGACAGATCCTCTATATACTACACCACACAGGACAGATCCTCTATATACTACACCACACAGGAGAGATCCTCTATATACTACACCACACAGGACAGATCCTCTATATACTACACCACACAGGACAGGTCCTCTATATACTACACCACACAGGACAGATCCTCTATATACTACACCACACAGGACAGATCCTCTATATACTACACCACACAGGACAGGTCCTCTATATACTACACCACACAGGAGAGATCCTCTATATACTACACCACACAGGACAGATCCTCTATATACTACACCACACAGGACAGATCCTGTATATACTATACCACACAGGAGAGAGGACCGATCTTCTAGGAGAGATTACAGTCCTACAGACAAAATCCGATGAGGAATTACAAAAAATTTCCCAAAATCATGAGTTTTTGTGAATTAGGCTACGTTCACACAGAGTTTTTGGTCAGGAAACTGACTCAAATTCCTCCTCCAAAAAACGCCATACAGTCCTATGTAACCTGTTTTTTTTTTCCGCTAGCAGATTTTCCGCTAGTGGAAAAATCCACTGGTGGATTTTCTGCTAGTGGAAAAAAAGAAGGTACATGTTTATTCTTCAGGCGTTTTCCGCCTGAAAAATTCAATGCAAGTCAATAGGAGGCGGAGAAACTGCTCCTGTTTTTTCTGAGGCGTTTTTGTCAAAAAATGCTTCAAAAAATGCCAGACTGATTTTCCGCCTCCCATTGACTTGCATTGAATTTTTCAGGTGGAAAATGCTTCAAAAAAACGCCTCAGGAATTTTCCTGAGCGGATTTTTCCTGACCAAATTCCTGACCAAATAACTCCATGTGAACGCAGCCCTTAGTATTAGGACCCTTGGGAGCTGCGGGTTTTGGTTTTAGCCCTGGCCTAGGTGGCGACCTAGGAAATTCCCTGTGGCTCTAAAAACCAACTTTAATTCGTTACTATATAATAGTGACACTACGTCCAGTATAGGCATCTTTATATACGACACGTATTGCGTTCGCACGTTTGTTAACATGATATAATGTGGAGAATGTCTTTGAAGCCCCCGCACTGTTTTAATGTATACAGTATATGTTTGAGGTGGGCAGTATACGCTGTTTAGTCTATGACCCAATGTTAATATTTAATACATCTGTTCTCCATTCATGGCAATGATAAAAATAGCATTTCTTTGAGGTTATTACGGGTATCGAGAGCAAACGCTTATTTCCAGGTATTAAAGCCAGGAGATAAAATCCTGCACGAAACTCCAGCGCTGCAATCTACTGGGGAATCCTTCCATGGGCCAGCCGGGCTGATAAGACATTGGTGTTATTCACGACTAAGGCTTACCAAGGCTCCAAGACTTATATATTGATTTCTTATCCTTAGATAGGTCATCCATATGTGTTCGGCAGGGGCGAGACACCAAGGACCCCTGGCCATAAGCTGTTTGAAAATGCCATGGTCCCTGTGTGGATGGCATCATGTTCTTTGATCAGATGGTACAGCGCCATCTCACTCACATTCAAGTGAATAGGGCTGAGTTGCAATACAGAGCACAGCCACTATGCAATGTATGATGTGGTGTTTGCCCAAATTCTGTGGCCTCTTCAACCAGTTGATCATCCAAAGATAGGTCATCTAGTCCCGGAAAGCTCAAAGACTTTGTCAAGGGTCACAAATTCAAAATGTCTCGTTCTGAAGGACCTGTCCTGTCCTGCAATATACCGAAAACCCATTGATAGGAGTGGACATTGTGTAATGCTTCATTTTTCCTTCGGTGGCGCTGCTGAGAAATTTTTACTGCTGGATTTTATCATAGATCATCCTTGAAGTCCAAGCAGCGAGAAACTTTTGGAATCAGCTCATTGTCAAGGAACCCTTCTAACAAGTAGGGATTGTCCAAAGCCGACATCGCCTTTAAGATGTATATATATTCATTAAATAAATACATTCAGATTTTTTTTTCTGTTTTTCTTCTTTTTCTTTGGCAGTTTAGTAGAAAATCACACTGAAATCCATTTCGCATTTGCAACCACAAATACTTCTATACACACACAATGTTTCCACTGTAAGCAGGGGGTCTCTGAAGAGAGCAAAGTGAGAACAGTCGCCTTGTCATCGCTTGGACTTTCCGACCATGAAAAATCTGTGATGATCCACATTGTGTGTGTTTCTAAGGCTCAGCTTCCAGTGACTTCATGCTGCGCTTGGATTTCCATGGAGGAAGATGATTCACTTTTCATTTCTTTGTAGTTTCAATGGTTCTATTTTATCTGCGAATCTTCAAGGAGAACGCAAGTCTCTAATAAAACCTTATCCAAACTATGTCTTCAATTTACTGGACCTCCTAAGCCCCAATACATGGCTAGTAAACCCCGTGCCGGAGAATATTTAGAACAGGTAGGGAATCTTTTTTCATAATTTTTATCTAAAATAAAAAATTTAAACAAAATAAATCTGTAAAATTTTTGTGTAAATTTCTTACGGCCACATCTGGAAATATTGAGATACAAATGCAAGGCCGGAATAATTTATCTGTGATCACATCGCCTTCTAAAAATGTGATTGATGAACCAATGAAAATTACAGCTTGACACTAAAAAAATAAGCCCCTCATACAGCCCCATCATTGGGAAAATGATAATATAGGACCTATTATGTTAATATGGGAGAGGAGAAAAAATGAAGATGTCATTTTTTTACTACTGTTGTGATCAAAAATTGTATGTACTGATAAAAACTACAGCTCATCCCCATAAACAAGGTCTCATACAGTCCCATAGCAAATAAAATAACACAACTTTTTTTTTATTTTTAACAATTGTAAAACATAACAGATACATTTGGTATTGGTGAATACTGTAGAAACAAAACCCCTTCATGCCACAGCCAGTTCTGACTTTCCCATGTGAGGGCTTGTTTTTTGCATGACAAGTTGTATTTTCAATGGCGTCATTTCATCTAACAGTACTGAAAAGCTTAAAAATATCACTTATAAACATTATTTAGGGCGGGTTCACACCAGCGCCCAGTCTCCGTTTTCAGGTTTCCGTTGACAGAAACCCGGGCAGCCAATTTTCAAACCCACTTACTTGAATGGGTTTGAAAAGTGACCGCCCGTGTGCGTCTTCTGCTTCTCCGTGGGGAAACCGTTTTTTTTTTTTCTAACTGAACACAAAGTCCTGCATGTCCGACTTTGTGTCCGATTTAAAAAAACGGTTTCCCTGCGGAGAAGCACAAGACGCACACGGGCGGTCACTTTGCAAACCCATTCAAGTGAATGGGTTTGAAAACTGACCACCGGGTTTCCATCTCCTGCCCAGTTTCTCTTGGCGGAAGACAGAAACCTGAAAACGGAGACCGGGCGCAGGTGTGAACCCGCCTTTAATAATGTTTATAAGTGATATTTTTAAGCTTTTCAATACTGTCAGATGAAATGATGCCTTTGAAAATACAACTTGTCATGCAAAAAACAAGCCCTCACATGGGAAAGTCAGAACTGGCTGTGGCATGCAGGGGTTAAAGGGTTTCCCCATCTTGGATCTCTTGGGGGAGGGTGGTGGTGGTGGTGGGGGGTGCACTCCAAAATTCCCATAGTCTTCAGTGGAGATGTAATGGCCACCTCTACATTTGGACCTAGATGGGGCTGCTTTTGGCTACCTCATTAAATGGGGTCCAGGTAGGTGGGGGGTTCCTACAGGTGAAATATACCATTAGCAACAAAAGTGACAAATATCCTAGAAGGAGTATTCCCATTTCAACATTAGTAGGATTGGGGTTCACTTGCAGTTGGGTGGGGGTTCATCTGCTCAGGTCGCCACTGATCAGGAGAAGGAGTGTAGTCCTCCATGATCGTAAATGGGAACGCCAGAGATAGCCAAAGTACAGTGCCCTGTAATGAATGTAGAGGTGCACATGCGGACCCCACCAGCACTCCATCCCCCCTTCTACTGAATCGTAGTTACCGGAGCGGTCTGACCCTCACTGATCTGTAAGTTATCCCCTTGTTAAGATCTACTTTCAATCCATATACAAATGAGTTGTTTGTTGCACCTAACACACGGCCATTTCTGCAGCAGCACCCATTTTGGAGGTTATAATGGTTGGGTCACCCAGCTTTCCCAGGAGCAGATAACAAAAAAACTAGCTAGCATGACAGACATGGAATTAAAGGTGATGCTATATGATATTAACAAGTCATGTCCACCCTGGGGTCTCATCTCCCTTCTCTGCAGAGCTTCTGTTTGCCTTGAGGTTTTAATGGTTAATCTATTAGGACGCGCAATAACGTCACGGGTCGGGTCGTATTCTGTTTAGACAGCTGTAGCTCTGTGACCCCTTTATACCTTTGAAGTGACAACACGGTAACACAGCATGGCAGCCAAACCACCAGCATATGAATCTGCCCATCAGCCTGCTGGGTAATATTTCATTCCTCTACTTATACAGTCCTGGGGCCTTTCTGGAAGATGCACAAGGTTGATGCTGGAAATGTATGTTACCTTGGAGAGGGGTGACGGCCGACCTCTCCAGCTAGCAGGCTTAGGTGGGTGACCGTAGATGACCGTATAAAGTCTGCAACCTTAGGTGTAGGAACGTAGTGTCCATGTACAGTCTATGACCTTAGGTGGGTGACCGTAGATGACCATATACAGTATGTAACTTTAGGTGGGTGACCATACATGGCCATATAAAGTCCGCAGCCATAGGTGGGTGAATGTAGTGTCCATGTACAGTCTATGACCTTAGGTGGGTGACCGTAGATTGTGCTATACAGTCTGGGTGACCATATACAGCCCCCCGACCTAAGACAGGTTAGCGCCCCCTGTATTCTTGGTGTTCTGTTGGTTTTGCTGACAGTCGTATGGCCATTGATAATTTGATGTCTTGGTTTTCCTTGCAGGGCCACAGACGGGGAATGGATTTGGTTACCACTCTGTACATCATTGGTGCAGCCCCATCTGGATTCTGCAGCTCAGTTCTGGTAACCAGTACATAGAAAGGATGTCCTAGACTAGGAAAAGGTGCAATGGAGGGCCACAAAACTGATAAGGGGCCCGAGCACATCAGCTATGAGGAGAAACTAAAGAAGCTAAACCTGTTTAGTCTGGAGAAGAGACGTTTATGGGGAGATATGATAACCTGTATGAATATAGAAATGACCCACACAAGAAATGTGGGGAAAAGCTGTTCCATGTAAAGTCCTCAAAAGACAAAGGGCCACTCCCTCTGTCTGGAGAAGAGAAGGTTTAATCTCAAGAGCCAACAAGGCTTCTTCATTATAAGGACTGTGAATCTGTGGAATAGCCTACCCAGGATCTGGTACTATACTGTAAGGACTGTGAATATGTGGAATAGCCTACCACAGCAGCTGGTACTATACTGTAAGGACTGTGAGTTTGTAGAGTAGCCTACCCAGGAGCTGGTTCTATATTGTAAGGACTGTGAATATGTGGAATAGCCTACCATAGGAGCTGGTACTATATTGTAAGGACTGTGAATATGTGGAGTAGCCTACCCAGGAGCTGGTACTATACTGTAAGGACTGTGAATATGTGGAATAACTTACCCAGGAGCTGGTTGTATACTGTAAGGATTGAGAATCTGTGGAATAGCCTACCACACGAGCTGGTACTATAGGACTGTCAGTTTGTAGACTAGCCTACCCAGTTGTTGGATCACTGCATGAAACACTGCAAACTGAATTTCATGGGTGTAGTGTTGCAGAAGCCTAAGGTGCCCCCCTTGTCCCGTTTATCCCTATCTTATATAGTCACGTCTATGGGGGCTTCATTGGCACAGAATGAATCGGAATCCGCCATAGACATGAATGCATAAAACAATACAATCTGAGTGCATTCTTCTGCAAATTTGGCCCCACATCGGAATCATACTCGGTCATGTGTGTGGGTCCTTAGGCTAAGCCCATACGGGTTGGGTCCTGTGCAGGGCGACGTCACTCTGCTGAGACCTGTGATTGGGCCTATGATGTCACCCAGGAGGTAGAAGGAGGCCCGAAGATGACTGAAGGGGGTACCGGACACCATGAGGGAGCAATGCAACTCCTGTGGGCCTCCAATTATCATTCTCTGGGGTCTGAAGTGACCTCTGAATATAATAGTGATTCATGGGTGGAGAACCTGTTTCGAGTCAAACCTACAGCTATTGCAAAATTTGGGTTGAATCCCGTTCGTTCCGAACCCTTTCCCTCATCTCTAATTCCTACCCAGATCATCTCTGAATGGGTTAAACTGTATTGGCCATCGCACATTTTCCCCAGACCCCGTACAGGCCTTCATTAGGAAGACAACCCAGCTTTCCCAGAAGCAGACAAGTCCATATAGCCTTTGATTCTAGCCCCAGGGTCGTCCTCTTTATAAATCAGGCTCGGTGTCACCGCCGCGGTGGTTCTCTGCTGTAATTTAGTGACTGTGTCTTCTGGGGAGAAGGAATCCCAATGACAGGCGCACACGAGGCGCAGATATTCTAAACCCTGGAAAAATATTTTAGTTTGACTTCAGCCGAGTACAAAACTGAATGTTCCAAAACATCAACCTAATAAATGTCACCGCGAAAACTGGACGCTTATATTATAGCCGGCAATTTATAGACTGTGGCAGATGGCAGGTCGGTGGCGGGAACGTCTGCCCGCTGCGGCATATACAATTATTTATCTACAGGATAGAGCAATATTACACGCGGCTTTCATGTCTGCTTGACGGCTTAATGAGGGTCTTTATATAGGGGGGTCACAGAGGGGGTACCCTGCTTAAGCCCCCATACCCTGAACAGAGAGCATCTCCCACTATTCAATTAAACATGTAATACCACATTTCCCTCTGAAGAGGCGCTATATCTGTATACACAGGGATCAACTGACCTGGACTGACTCCTATCTAAATGGTTAAATGGGGCTTTTCGATTTTAAAGAAGTAACAATAGGACATCGATATCAGATTAATGGGGGTCTGACACCCAGCACCCCCAACAATTAGCAGTTCTCAGTAGCTAATACACAGAGATTGGAGCAGGAAGCAGACAGCGCCGTTCTTGGTGTAGTGGTCAGACCAGGTACTGCACCCAATCACTTGAATGGAAGCTAAGCTGCAGTGACTCAGTTCCGCCTCTACACGGCAAACAGCGCTGTCTGCTTCCTGCTCCATTCTCTGTGTATAAGTTGCTGAAAACTGCTAAGTGATAGGGGTGTTAGGTGTCAGACTTCCACCAATCTGATATATTTAGCCTGGGAAAACTCCTTTAAGGCCCCACATTGAGGAAATGCAGTGGAAAAAAATGGAACCGAAGTGAATGACAGTTTGGTTAATCACGTCTACACTTAGAGGGAAATGCAGCCATAACCTATATTTATATATTGATCACCTCTTCCATATATGATTGGTGGACTATTGACAACCGGGACCCCCACAGATTAGCCAGTTGGAGAAGCAGCAGTATTTGGATGAGCGATGCGACTTCTGTGAATACCAAGTACAGCGCTGGATGTTGTATAGTGACAGTGCTTGGTATTGTAGCTCAGCCCCATTTACTTGAATGGGACTGAGCTGCTGCTGGTACCATGTGACTGACTGATGAATGCGACATCAGGGTTCATGAGCGCTGTGGTATCTTCAAACAGCTGACTGGCATGAGTCAAACCACACACAGGTGCACGGCAGAGCTATGACCACGTGACCACGGACTGATTTTTTGCTTACTGGATGTAAAGCAAGCAGAGATCTAGAAAACCAAGAGGAATTTATACAGAAAGTCTTTTGGAAAATGATACAAACAACATTTAATTAATCCCTTTACAATTCCAGACTGATACATTTCACCTGCACTGATACATTGTTACAAACTTCCAGGACATGAGTCGTTGGCTTCTACTGAATGTCTACACTGGATACAATTGTGGCAAGTTTTGCTATCGTATGCAGGGCTGAACTGGGACTAAGGCCCTAATATACAAAAATGGTGAAAAAAGTAACACAATCCGAACGTGGGAAAGCAAAAAGAAATACGTTATTTACCTTGGCTGTTTAGGGGTTAAGTGTATATATGGAGAGATTCCTATATTACTGGACATCTTACTGTAGGTTATACTGCTGTGTCAGACCAAGCTGCAGCCAAAACCTAAAAAACAAGAAAAATCAGAGTTTGGTTTTCCTTGCTTGTGCAGTTTTATAATCTTTCCACTAGGTGGTGCTATGGGTCTAGCATAGATCAGTGACTCTTGTTTTCCCTACTGTATTTAGGATAGATCATGTTGTGTACCCCGTATAACCAGAGCACATATGGGGCCGCACTCTGCGCTTGTCTTCAGTTTTCCAGTCCCATAGAGATAAATGGAGAGTTGCGACTTTCGCTCCATTCTAACTGGGGTACATAAGACCCCCCTTCATGTCGCTGGGGGTCCTAGCAGTGGGGCACCTAGTGATCATTTACTTATCCCCGATGTTCTTTCAATGGTACATAGGGCTATATATTTATATCTTCTAAATTTTTGCAAATTTTTTAATTAATTAATTTATTTATTTATTTATTTGATTAATTAAATATCTGGATAAATTTAGAAAAAAATTTAAAAAAATATTTTACAATTTTTTTGTCTTAATTTTAATTTTTTTTTTAAATTTATTTTTTTTACACTTTATACCCCAACCATAAAGATTTATTTCTTTATTTTAACTTCAGGCAATTTCCTTAACTGTGGCTTATACATTAGGAGGAATACAGATTCTTAGTATATACTGCAGGCCTGATCTGTATGTATCTGTGTGTATCCCTGTGATACTAGCTGACCTCTAGGACCCAGCAGCTCCTGCAGTTCCCATAACCTTGCTGAACACATGACTGATGGGCTGGGGGAAGTTGTATCATGGTGACTTCCATAGCTGTATACACAGAGCTCGTGCAGCTGCAAACTCTAGGAGGGGATACGGTTATGTCCTTACAGAGTTATTTGCTAAAGCAGTTAAATAATAAAAAATTATGATAAAAAAATGACCTGCAGCCACCACTAGGGGGAGCTCCGGAGCTCACTACGTACTGTTTGTAGCATGAACTCTATTCCAATCCAGTATGCAGTAAGCTCTGGAGCTCCCTCTAGTGGTGACTGCAGGCAGAGAGAATTTGATCATGTAATGCTTTGACTAAGCAGGGGATTTGGAGCTCTGTATTAGGATAACACAACTCTGACTGCTATAAGGATATATAAATACATGAATCAACACCGAATTTGGAGTTTATTTAGTGCCCTAGGGTGGACCTTGATGGACAGCTATCTCATCCGTCATGTCGGCAGGTCAGACATCACGTTGTCCTGTTGACAGAATCTTTCTAACAATCCACAGTAGCTGGTGGCTCCGTCTGGGAAATCTGCAGCATATGACCCGCTGTCTGAAACCAGATCCAAGGTCATGGAGTCTAGAGATGTCTTATTCATGAGCTACCACCAACCTGAGACTAGAGACAAGTGTCAAGAAGACACCTCACAGGGCAAAGATAGATCCGGCGGTAGCAACTATGTGACCAGCCAGCATAACTTTATCTTACAAGGATGTTTGGCACACGGCGCCCTCTCTTGGGTGTGACTCTCAGATGCTGCCATCTCTGGTTTCTTTCATGTGGCCTTATGAAGAAGCGTAGCTGAGGATACGAGAAGTCTCTGCACCGTGTAAGACATCTAATTAGATAATCTCCTCGACTCCTTCCATGTCAAAGACCACAGATAAACCCCCATCTGCAGAAGCCGAGCCCAACAGTCCGACCCCAAGTCTTCCTCTATGGTGCGCCATTTGTCCGCAATGTGTTTTGCTACACAGAATTGGCGTTTGCGTCACAGACTCAAGGTTGTGAGGCTGTTGTTGTCACAAAGAATTTATGTCACGGAATATCGAACCAAATGTTATTTTGTTACAAAGAATGTCGCATGGAATGTTATTATACGTGCTGAGAATTTTGTTGCACAGAATTTAGCTTTAGACTTAGCAACATTTCACAAAATAAAATTTTGTTCCAAAAAATTGACCTAATTCCTAGACTGATTTCTTCTTCTAAAACCCATAAGAGATCTCTTGCCCTGATAGATACTGATGCAGAAGAGGTGCAATTCCCCTCTTTCACAGTCTGTCATGTAATCTCTCCTCCCTCTGTACACACGTACACAGCCTGTGTAATGTACTTTTCTTCCCTGTGCTTTTATATCCATCAGCAGCCTTTGTGATCTCCTCCCCCCCCGATGACTTGGATGCTTAAGTACAGATCTTCTGTGGAGGTAGGCTTGTCCAATCCGTCTGTCTCTTCATGTCATCCCAGACAGACTGGATGAGGTTGAGATCACGGCGCCATCTGTGGTTTGAAATTCACCTTTCCCAGATACAGTTGAACAGAATGACTTCACAAAAGAGGCAGATGCAAGAACTTCTATCTATTATAAATTAGTTTCTTTTCAGTCCTATGTCTATATTTTTTGCCCCCGTTTAGGGTATACAGGGGTCACGCAGAGGGCTAAAGACCAGCTATATCTCCTGCCTGCACAGTTGCCTTTGGAAGAAGCATTGCCCTCCAGTGCAGAATAACAGAGATGATTTGTGACTGATGATGTCACATTTCTGACAACTCAAAAGCCAACGTGACATCATATAAATATGGCAGCGCCAATGTAAACAGCAAGTGCAAACAGACGGCAATAATAAAACATCTGCACCAGGAAGATTCATTCTCTATGTGAGTACATCAAAGGCAGAGACACCTGGCTGAACCACTGGTGGCAGCCGGAGCTGTGTAGGTGGCAGCATGCCAGCGGGCTGGAGGACACGCACTGGATCTGTCTGTCAGTGGGATACTCAACACCTTCATTATACTTCCCTGCAAATTAGCCTGTTTCTTATTACTTCCCTGTCCTTGTTTTTGATCCTTGTCCTTTTTTTTTTAACCTGAATATCCCAACTATAAATGTCCACAGATAAATTTAATAAATTGTATTCATGGGTGTAACTACAAGGGCAGCGGGAACAGCGGAGGGGGCCGAATATTACTCAGACATAAGGGAAAGTTAGTGATGACCTTAGTAGTGGCATTAAATATGGCCCCTTTACTTGAAGTTTTATTATGGAGTCTCAAAGATAGCCCTGCTGCATGTATTATCCCTGTACTGTGACATCACTGTGTGTATTATCCCTGTACTGTGACATCACTGTGTGTATTATCTCTGTACTGTGACATCACTGTGTGTATTATCTCTGTACTGTGACATCACTGTGTGTATTATCCTGTACTGTGACATCACTGTGTGTATTATCCCTGTACTGTGACATCACTGTGTGTATTATCCCTGTACTGTGACATCACTGTGTGTATTATCCTGTACTGTGACATCACTGTGTGTATTATCTCTGTACTGTGACATCACTGTGTGTATTATCTCTGTACTGTGACATCACTGTGTGTATTATCCTGTACTGTGACATCACTGTGTGTATTATCCTGTACTGTGACATCACTGTGTGCATTATCCCTGTACTGTGACATCACTGTGTGTATTATCCCTGTACTGTGACATCACTGTGTGTATTATCTCTGTACTGTGACATCACTGTGTGTATTATCTCTGTACTGTGACATCACTGTGTGTATTATCCCTGTACTGTGACATCACTGTGTGTATTATCCCTGTACTGTGACATCACTGTGTGTATTATCTCTGTACTGTGACATCACTGTGTGTATTATCCTGTACTGTGACATCACTGTGTGTATTATCTCTGTACTGTGACATCACTGTGTGTATTATCTCTGTACTGTGACATCACTGTGTGTATTATCCTGTACTGTGACATCACTGTGTGTATTATCTCTGTACTGTGACATCACTGTGTGTATTATCTCTGTACTGTGACATCACTGTGTGTATTATCTCTGTACTGTGACATCACTGTGTATATTATCTCTGTACTGTGACATCACTGTGTGTATTATCTCTGTACTGTGACATCACTGTGTGTATTATCTCTGTACTGTGACATCACTGTGTGTATTATCCTGTACTGTGACATCACTGTGTGTATTATCCTGTACTGTGACATCACTGTGTGTATTATCTCTGTACTGTGACATCACTGTGTGTATTATCTCTGTACTGTGACATCACTGTGTGTATTATCTCTGTACTGTGACATCACTGTGTGTATTATCTCTGTACTGTGACATCACTGTGTGTATTATCTCTGTACTGTGACATCACTGTGTGTATTATCTCTGTACTGTGACATCACTGTGTGTATTATCCCTGTACTGTGACATCACTGTGTGTATTATCCCTGTACTGTGACATCACTGTGTGTATTATCCCTGTACTGTGACATCACTGTGTGTATTATCCTGTACTGTGACATCACTGTGTGTATTATCTCTGTACTGTGACATCACTGTGTGTATTATCTCTGTACTGTGACATCACTGTGTGTATTATCCTGTACTGTGACATCACTGTGTGTATTATCCTGTACTGTGACATCACTGTGTGCATTATCCCTGTACTGTGACATCACTGTGTGTATTATCCCTGTACTGTGACATCACTGTGTGTATTATCTCTGTACTGTGACATCACTGTGTGTATTATCTCTGTACTGTGACATCACTGTGTGTATTATCCCTGTACTGTGACATCACTGTGTGTATTATCCCTGTACTGTGACATCACTGTGTGTATTATCTCTGTACTGTGACATCACTGTGTGTATTATCCTGTACTGTGACATCACTGTGTGTATTATCTCTGTACTGTGACATCACTGTGTGTATTATCTCTGTACTGTGACATCACTGTGTGTATTATCCTGTACTGTGACATCACTGTGTGTATTATCTCTGTACTGTGACATCACTGTGTGTATTATCTCTGTACTGTGACATCACTGTGTGTATTATCTCTGTACTGTGACATCACTGTGTATATTATCTCTGTACTGTGACATCACTGTGTGTATTATCTCTGTACTGTGACATCACTGTGTGTATTATCTCTGTACTGTGACATCACTGTGTGTATTATCCTGTACTGTGACATCACTGTGTGTATTATCCTGTACTGTGACATCACTGTGTGTATTATCTCTGTACTGTGACATCACTGTGTGTATTATCTCTGTACTGTGACATCACTGTGTGTATTATCTCTGTACTGTGACATCACTGTGTGTATTATCTCTGTACTGTGACATCACTGTGTGTATTATCTCTGTACTGTGACATCACTGTGTGTATTATCTCTGTACTGTGACATCACTGTGTGTATTATCCCTGTACTGTGACATCACTGTGTGTATTATCCCTGTACTGTGACATCACTGTGTGTATTATCTCTGTACTGTGACATCACTGTGTGTATTATCCCTGTACTGTGACATCACTGTGTGTATTATCTCTGTACTGTGACATCACTGTCTGTATTATCCCTGTACTGTGACATCACTGTGTGTATTATCCCTGTACTGTGACATCACTGTGTGTATTATCTCTGTACTGTGACATCACTGTGTGTATTATCCCTGTACTGTGACATCACTGTGTGTATTATCTCTGTACTGTGACATCACTGTGTGTATTATCCCTGTACTGTGACATCACTGTGTGTATTATCCCTGTACTGTGACATCACTGTGTGTATTATCTCTGTACTGTGACATCACTGTGTGTATTATCCTGTACTGTGACATCACTGTGTGTATTATCTCTGTACTGTGACATCACTGTGTGTATTATCTCTGTGCTGTGACATCACTGTGTGTATTATCCCTGTACTGTGACATCACTGTGTGTATTATCCTTGTGCTGTGACATCACTGTGTGTATTATCCAGTACTGTGACATCACTGTGTGTATTATCCCTGTACTGTGACATCACTGTTTGTATTATCCCTGTACTGTGACATCACTGTGTGTATTATCTCTGTACTGTGACATCACTGTGTGTATTATCCTGTACTGTGACATCACTGTGTGTATTATCCTGTACTGTGACATCACTGTGTGTATTATCCCTGTACTGTGACATCACTGTGTGTATTATCTCTGTACTGTGACATCACTGTGTGTATTATCCCTGTACTGTGACATCACTGTGTGTATTATCTCTGTACTGTGACATCACTGTGTGTATTATCCCTGTACTGTGACATCACTGTGTGTATTATCTCTGTACTGTGACATCACTGTGTGTATTATCCTGTACTGTGACATCACTGTGTGTATTATCCTGTACTGTGACATCACTGTGTGTATTATCCCTGTACTGTGACATCACTGTGTGTATTATCTCTGTACTGTGACATCACTGTGTGTATTATTCCTGTACTGTGACATCACTTTGTGTATTATCTCTGTACTGTGACATCACTGTGTGTATTATCCCTGTACTGTGACATCACTGTGTGTATTATCTCTGTACTGTGACATCACTGTGTGTATTATCCCTGTACTGTGACATCACTGTGTGTATTATCTTGTACTGTGACATCACTGTGTGTATTATCCCTGTACTGTGACATCACTGTGTGTATTATCTCTGTACTGTGACATCACTGTGTGTATTATCTCTGTACTGTGACATCACTGTGTGTATTATCTCTGTACTGTGACATCACTGTGTGTATTATCTCTGTACTGTGACATCACTGTGTGTATTATCTCTGTACTGTGACATCACTGTGTGTATTATCTCTGTACTGTGACATCACTGTGTGTATTATCTCTGTACTGTGACATCACTGTGTGTATTATCCCTGTACTGTGACATCACTGTGTGTATTATCCTGTACTGTGACATCACTGTGTGTATTATCTCTGTACTGTGACATCACTGTGTGTATTATCCTGTACTGTGACATCACTGTGTGTATTATCCTGTACTGTGACATCACTGTGTGTATTATCCTGTACTGTGACATCACTGTGTGTATTATCCCTGTACTGTGACATCACTGTGTGTATTATCCCTGTACTGTGACATCACTGTGTGTATTATCCTGTACTGTGACATCACTGTGTGTATTATCTCTGTACTGTGACATCACTGTGTGTATTATCCCTGTACTGTGACATCACTGTGTGTATTATCTCTGTACTGTGACATCACTGTGTGTATTATCTCTGTACTGTGACATCACTGTGTGTATTATCTCTGTACTGTGACATCACTGTGTGTATTATCTCTGTACTGTGACATCACTGTGTGTATTATCCCTGTACTGTGACATCACTGTGTGTATTATCCCTGTACTGTGACATCACTGTGTGTATTATCCCTGTACTGTGACATCACTGTGTGTATTATCCTGTACTGTGACATCACTGTGTGTATTATCCTGTACTATGACATCACTGTGTGTATTATCCCTGTACTGTGACATCACTGTGTGTATTATCCTGTACTATGACATCACTGTGTGTATTATCCTGTACTGTGACATCACTGTGTGTATTATCCTGTACTGTGACATCACTGTGTGTATTATCCTGTACTATGACATCACTGTGTATTATCCCTGTGGATTAGGATGCTCACTATAGTTATTGAACTTCCATATTGTGATCTTGCTCCTGGTTCTGTCACAGTGACGCTCTGCGGTTACTTGTCACCTCTCTGTACTCTGCACCTATTTGACTGGCCATTCTCTATGAGAACATCTTGAAGACACAACAACCCACTTGGTCCTGGTGAAAATCTCTCCATCAATCCCAGCCTACACAACCTACTACATGAGATATCCAGCAATCTCCAGGCTGTAGGTTTTCTTTTCATGGCTTTCCTGCCTTCTGGTGATCTTACACTTCTCGGATTTGATCCTTTCACCTGTATCTAGAACTCAATGTCACCACGTTTCCCCTTTAACGCCTTCCCATTGACCTCGATGTCACTCCTTTTCTTCACGGTCACATCTCCAGAATCCCTTGGAGACGTCGGGTGTGAATCCGCGCTGGAGGTGAACAGGAAACCTAATCATCCGAGATGTAGTTTTGCCTGCAATTTGCTGAAACAATGACAAGTATGTAGATTGTTGCCGTCGCTGAATCCTATACTCCCACCAGCTCACGTGGACTTTGCCAAAACTGTTCCATTTCATCTAATTATCAAAAATGCTGACAAAATGAGCAGAGAATTTCGGAACATTCTCGCAGCAAATTCCAATATTTCAATCCTCTTATGATTTTTTCGTATTTGAGATTCACATTCGGTTTCACCTCCCCTCGTCTCCTTGCAGATGTAAGTCATTTTTTATGGGTTTTTCTCCCCCGTCTTGTAACAGATATTTCCTGGATGTTTCTTGTTTATATTTTCCTATTTCCTTCGGAGATTATTCTCATAACATCTGCTCGTGTCTCTTCTGAAATTCTGGATCTCGCTACGTTCTTGCAATGTCCATCAGATGGACGGAGATAAAATGATGATTTTTTTGTGAGATCTCTGCTGCGTTTATAGGGCTGAAGGTGGGCGAAGGGGTTAGGAAAACAATTGGATTTGTTCCGAATTCTTTATAAATTTCAGGTTTGACCTAAATCTGAAATTTCTGGGGTTCGCCAAGGCTAGGTGCACATCTGTGCCGGTGTCCCTGTCATTTGGGTCAGACTTCTGCTTTAGCGGTTACACATGGACACTGGTGAACCCAGTGCTGCACTTCTAATGAGGTGAGGTGAGGCAGTAGCCTCAGGCGGCGTTATTGTCTCACCTGCAGGTGGCGGCATTTTGGCTGACCTAAGCGTCTTCGGCGGGCCATGGGGGAGGAGAGAGATAGCTTGGGGCAGCCCAGGAGACCATTTGTAACCCTTACACCAGCGCCGCACCTCTAATGAGGCGAGGTGAGGCGGTAGCCTCAGGCGGCGTTATTGTCTCACCTGCAGGTGGCGGCATTTTGGCTAACCTAAACATTTTCGGCGGGCCACGGGGGGTGAGAGCGATAGCTTGGGGCAGCCCAGGAGACCATTTGTAACCCTTATCCCCCTCGGTATTCAGTCTGGGGGGGGCATCTGTTTATCATCCGCCTCAGGCAGCAGAGAGGCTAGGTTCACCACTGGGTAAACCCCATTGACTATAATGGGGTCCACCGTCTCAAAATTTCTGTGAAGAATCTGACGCAAATGTGAGCTTAGCCTTAGTGATTATGTTTTCGCATCCACCCCCCCTGGACCACCCCCTTACTATACTCTGGGGTCTGTATTATAGTAGCACTTTTGGTTTGGATAGGTCATCGTATCAGATCGTTGGGGGTCCGACACCCAGATCCTACAGAGATCAGGTAATTTGGCTGAGGGAAACTATATACAAGGTATATAGAAGAGAGCAGGGCTGCAGATACCCTGTATACTGAACCAACAGCCAAATCAGCTGATCGGTGCGTGTCCTGATGTCCTGCCCCCCGCCATAGGATACATCATCAATGTCCATGACCATTGGGTCTCAGACAATCCCTTTAATGCTCTACTGTACCTGTGTATACCTCCATCCTCTGTACTATACGGATGTGGACTATATGTAGACGGATACATTGCAGCAAACTATCGTGATAAAAATGACTACTTGCTTCCACCACTAGAGGGAGCTAAGTGCATATGAACATATACACCTACCATTTAACTAGCTCCCCCTTGTGGTGAGTGCAGGAAAATATTATGTGACTTCAGCCCTGAAATATGAACATATTATATCCCAAACTAGTCCTTGGTCTGTCCAGCTTAAAGATAGGATGTCAAGACATAAGAGATGACGGAAGGAACTACGATTGTACGATCAGACTACGCAGGTTTTGTTTGTAGTCTGTTGCCACAGAGATGCAGAGACAGATTTTTCATTAAACCTACTTATAAATCTGGAGTGCTCCCCCTACTGGTAAAGGGAGGTGTTCTGTCATGTAATGATCTTGGTCTTCACGCTGGAGTGTCCCTTTAAATAACAGGATTGTCTTTCTGTATTTGACGCCCGTCCAGACCGTAAATTTGTTCCTCGCTATTAAAATGTCCATATTGATTTGGCCGCTTGCACTTCCTGAGGTCCCGGCATTGTGATGGGATTTCATGTACACGTGTAGATCAGGCCACTAATCCCCTTTTTATTGACCACATAACTCAATACCAAAAATAAAGACGTCATAAAAATATGAATGTATACGACCTGACGCGGCGCCAAGAACGGTAATCCCACCCGATCTATATGCACTGTCTTAAGGAGCAAATGGAAGGGGGAATCTCGTGTTCAGGTTCCTAATTTTCTTAATTTTTCTATCTGGACTTTCCCTTTTATGCAGAAATGAAAAAGCGAAAAAAAAAAAAAGCAAAAATAAAATAAAAAAAAAATACTAAAAAATATTCCCGTGACCCTAATAGGTCATGTCATATACAGTCCTATGAAAAAGTTTGGGCACCCCTATTAATCTTAATCATTTTTAGTTCTAAATATTTTGGTGTTTGCAGCAGCCATTTCAGTTTGATATATCTAATAACTGATGGACACAGTAATATTTCAGGATTGAAATGAGGTTTATTGTACTAACAGAAAATGTGCAATATGCATTAAACCAAAATTTGACCGGTGCAAAAGTATGGGCACCTCAACAGAAAAGTGACATTAATATTTAGTAGATCCTCCTTTTGCAAAGATAACAGCCTCTAGTCGCTTCCTGTAGCTTTTAATCAGTTCCTGGATAAAGGTATTTTGGACAAACAATTCAAGTTCAGTTAAGTTAGATGGTCGCCGAGCATGGACAGTCCGCTTCAAATCATCCCACAGATGTTCAATGATATTCAGGTCTGGGGACTGGGATGGCCATTCCAGAACATTGTAATTGTTCCTCTGCATGAATGCCTGAGGATTTGGAGCGGTGTTTTGGATCATTGTCTTGCTGAAATATCCATCCCCGGCGTAACTTCAACTTCGTCACTGATTCTTGAACATTATTCTCAAGAATCTGCTGATACTGAGTGGAATCCATGCGACTCTCAACTTTAACAAGATTCCCGGTGCCGGCATTGGCCACACAGCCCGAAAGCATGATGGAACCTCCACCAAATTTTACAGTGGGTAGCATGTGTTTTTCTTGGAATGCTGTTTCTTTTTGGACGCCATGCATAACGCCTTTTTTTATAACCAAACAACTCAATTTTTGTTTCCAAAATGAAGCTGCCTTGTCCAAATGTGCTTTTTCATACCTCAGGCAACTCTATTTGTGGCGTACGTGCAGAAACGGCTTCTTTCTCATCACTCTCCCATACAGCTTCTCCTTGTGCTAAGTGCGCTGTATAGTTGACCGATGCACAGTGACACCATCTGCAGCAAGATGATGCTGCAGCTCTTTGGAGGTGGTCTGTGGATTGTCCTTGACTGTTCTCACCATTCTTCTTCTCTGCCTTTCTGATATTTTTCTTGGCCTGCCACTTCTGGGCTTAACAAGAACTGTCCCTGTGGTCTTCCATTTCCTTACTATGTTCCTCACAGTGGAAACTGACAGGTTAAATCTCTGAGACAACTTTTTGTATCCTTCCCCTGAACAACTATGTTGAACAATCTTTGTTTTCAGATCATTTGAGAGCGGGCTGTCCATGTTCGGCGACCATCAAACTTAACTGAACTTGAATTGTTTTGTAGAAAGAAATGGTCCAAAATACCTTTATCCAGGATCCAGGAACTGATTAAAAGCTACAGGAAGCGACTAGAGGCTGTTATCTTTGCAAAAGGAGGATGTACTAAATATTAATGTCACTTTTCTGTTGAGGTGCCCATATTTTTGCACCAGTCAAATTTTGGTTTAATGCATATTGCGCATTTTCTGTTAGTACAATAAACCTCATTTCAATCCTGAAATATTACTGTGTCCATCAGTTATTAGATATATCAAACTGAAATGGCTGCTGCAAACACCAAAATATTTAGAACTAAAAATGATTAAGATTAATAGGGGTGCCCAAACTTTTTCATAGGACTGTATCAAACCGAACGGCAGAAGGTAGCGAAGATGGACGGACACGATGAGGAATATTTGGAGGAACGTAGGGCATTTCCCAGCACTGTATACCAGCGGGGCAGGTTGTATTTGGCTTCTCCATGTCTGTCCATAGATCTCAGCAGTTACTGCCCCATAAGTCATGTCATGGATGAATACGAGCTGTCTTCTCCAGCCGCGTCTTGAGGAGATGATACGTTTCTTGCAGATTATATTGCGCCGCAGTGATGGGAACCTGATAATAATAAGTGGGGGTCAGCTGTCTGCCATCATTGCCGCTGGGTTTATGGCCCCTCGCTCCCGCAGAGCAAACATATTGCAGTATTTTACAGCTCGTCCGCTTTGTCTTCGGCCAAATTTATCACTGACGTGGACAATAAGAAGTTGGATATCCTGTAAAACCTGCGGCAGGAATAAATCCAGGAGGGCGAAGGCTTCTCAGAGAAGAGAATGTGGCCCAATATTTGCAGCTGCAAAGTTACCAATGTGAAGAGGTGTCTGAGGCAAACAGTGACCCCCGGGGAGACGGGTAACACAATGGGGGGTATGGAAAGAATGGGACTGGGGTGGAAGTGAGATGGTGATACATTGTCTATGAAGGAAAGAGTCCAATCACTTATTATACACATTGAGGAAGGTCATAATACACAACTCAGCTGCTGCAGAACATCATAATACACACCTCAGCTGCTGCAGAACCTCATAATACACACCTCAGCTGCTGCAGAACATCATAATACACACCTCAGCTGCTGCAGAACCTCATAATACACACCTCAGCTGCTGCAGAACATCATAATACACACCTCAGCTGCTGCAGAACCTCATAATACACACCTCAGCTGCTGCAGAACATCATAATACACACCTCAGCTGCTGCAGAACATCATAATACATACCTCAGCTGCTGCAGAACATCATAATACACATCTCAGCTGCTGCAGAACCTCATAATACACACCTCAGCTGCTGCAGAACATCATAATACACACCTCAGCTGCTGCAGAACCTCATAATACACACCTCAGCTGCTGCAGAACATCATAATACACACCTCAGCTACTGCAGAACCTCATAATACACACCTCAGCTGCTGCAGAACATCATAATACATACCTCAGCTGCTGCAGAACCTCATAATACACCTCAGCTGCTGCACAACATCATAATAGACATTACAGCTGCTGCAGAACATCATAATACACATCACAGCTGCTGCAGAACATTACAATACACATCACAGCTGCTGCAGAACATTACAATACACATCACAGCTGCTGCACAACATTACAATATACTGTACATCACAGCTGCTGCAGAACATTACAATATACATCACAGCTGCTGCAGAACATTACAACACACATCACAGCTGCTGCAGAACATTACAACACACATCACAGCTGCTGCAGAACATTACAATACACATCACAGCTGGGCCACAACCTCATGACACACCTTACAGGTGCCGCCTATGTGATATAAGAATGGCACCAGGGCCTGGGTGTGACTGCAATGTCTTCCCATGGCTAAGCCGCGGGCACAGTATCTAGTAGCCGTTGTTCCTGCAGTGAACGTCCCCTTTAATATCTTTGGACATATTCTTTTTTTCCGCATTGTGGCGTCATCGGATTTATTTTCGGTTTGTGTTTACAGATCTGTTTTGATGTCATGTTTATCTTGTTTTCTGTCTTGGCTGGGTCACCCTATTTATTACCCATGTTGCTTCGCTTTGACCACTGCTTCCTGCACGGAGCTTATCTGCACAAGGCCTCGGATTTTAACCATTTCCTTTTTACCGTGAGATTTTTGTTTTTGTTATTTTGTTATTTTTATATCGATTTTTTTTTTTTTTTTGTGTTGTTTTGCTCCGGATATTTTTAGCCTCCTCCTAGAGAAATCCTCCTTAACATTCGATTTGTTTGCATGAAGCCGACTTGTCCTAGCGGAGGGTAATCTTCTTCTGAGATTTCTTAAGGAATTTGCAATCAGATGCTGAGGATGGGGATGTTTAGAGAAGAAACAATTTCGCCAACAATATACTTCCTGCTATTTTTAGAATCTGCGGGGCCTCCGACCTCGGCAGTCCACTTACGGATGTATTCAGTCCATTTGGATAAAGGGCCGAATGTCGTGAAATCTCAGCCGTAATGGCATTGGGATTGCCAAGGAGTTCAGTGCTGGTGCAGCAGAATATATTGCAGCACATATCTGTATTACTTAGACAGGTGGGAGTCAATAGACCCCCATTTTCTAGATAGGTAAGGTTCCCAGTGGTGGGACTTGTATCTGATGTTAATCTAGGATAGAGGATTCAGGAGACGAAGCTGTAAATCATAGTTTGTGTGAAACAAGGTGGATAACACATCAGCAATTCTTCCTTGTAATACTCCCCATATGATCTGTAGTGGCTGAGTTAGGTACTGCAGCGCTACCCATAGACGTCAAAGACATTAAGCATTACCGGGAGAGAGCTGGCGGTCAGACCCTTGCAGTCAGATCTAATTTTAGAATTTTAATGACCCTTTTAACTGACTCACCCTTCAATGATTATGAGATTACTCTTCTCTTTCTGTCCCAGTCTATACAGCAAAGCTGACAAATGAACCACAAGAGATCTGCAGGGGGGAGAGTTGGCGGTCAGACTCTTGCCGATGTGATACTGATAACCTACCTTGAGGATAGGCCATCAATATTAGAAAATGTAGAACCCCTTGAACTCACCCACCCTTTAATGATTATGAGATTTCTCTGCTCTTTCTGTCCCAGTCTATACAGCAAAGCTGACAAATGAACCACAAGAGATCTACAGGGGGAGAGTTGGCGGTCAGACCCTTGCCAATCTGATACTGATAACCTACCTTGAGGATAGGCCATCAATATTAGAAAATGTATAACCCCTTGAACTCACCCACCCTTTAATGATTATGAGATGACTCTGCTCTTTCTGTCCTAGTCTATACAGAAAAGCTGACAAATGAACCACATGAGATCTGTAAGGGGAGAGTTGGCGGTCAGACCCTTGCTGATCTGATACTGATATCCTACCTTGAGGATAGGCCATCAATATTAGAAAATGTACAGTACAACCCCTTGAACTCACTCACCCTTTAATGATTATGAGATTACTCTGCTCTTTCTGTCCCAGTCTATACAGCAAAGCTGACAAATGAACCACATGAGATCTGCAGGGGGAGAGTTGGCGGTCAGACCCTTGCCGATCTGATACTGATAACCTACCTTGAGGATAGGCCATCAATATTAGAAAATGTAGAACCCCTTGAACTCACCCACCCTTTAATGATTATGAGATTACTCTGCTCTTTCTGTCCCAGTCTATACAGCAAAGCTGAAAAATGAACCACAAGAGATAGGAATTGTCTAGGAACTGTCAGCCTATTGTTTGCTCTCATGGCCAATACAAAAACTGAAATATATTAGAATGATCAATATTTTTATGCGAATTATGACAAAAAGTAATAAAAATATGCACAAAAAGTGTTCATGTTATGTTTAAGTTTCCAAGGATACACTTCCCTTTAACACTATGCCACGGTATCTCTCTCACCAAATGGACTATAGCCTATAGTATGTACCCAGCTATTTTTGGGGAGCTGCTTATTGGCGATACCATCTGGTGAAAGGTCCTTTATAGGAAGTCAACCAGTTACAATGGAAATTGAAATTTAGAGCATCGATGTGAAGAGTTGGGAATGGAAGCAAATGATAAAAATAGCTCTGGAATTGTCTCCGATATGGAAGTTATGGAGTGATGTAGATGGTGGGAGGACTGGGCAAAGAGGAAGTCATGTAACAGCATGGGGCTGTCTGTACAGCAACAAGGAAAACACAAGATGCCCGGAACAGCAGCCGAAATATGCGCCGCGCACTTGTTAAATATTTGAAGAATACAAATCTCTTCCGTCTGAAAACACTCGTCTTTCTGTTTTTGCATATTTTTGCGCTATTGGAGCATTCCACTCCGTGTCGAAACACCAGACCGGACTTTGGCTCCTGCGCAGTTGTGGTCACCGTGACAAATGGCCTTGGCATCCACGATGTGAGGCTTCTTAAATATTTTCAGGAGTTTTTGTGTATCAGGTCTATTATAAGGGTCTCGGGCGGAAAAAATAAATTACTAAGAGGGTCTGAGGTATCAGAACGGAATTTCTTTCCTTCATTATGGTCTTGGCTGGAAAAAGTTGTCCTATATACATTAACAGTGCTGGAGGTTTTTGGGGGCCGACTGGCCTAAAAGCCTTGGAAAACAGCCCTTCAGATTTGGGTCTTCTGCTGGAACGTTATGGTGTTAGACCCTGAACCTTGGCCGTACCCCCACCTCAATGGGCAATTCTATCCCAGTTGGGTGTATCCAGTAGGTCATCAATAAGAGACCAATTGGGGGGGGGGGTCTCTTATTGATGGCAATAACAAAACATTTCAGCAGATATGGCACCCCATGGTTACTTTGTGGAAACTCATCTGACTTCCAAACCTTGCTTCCAAGGTCACACCAACTCTTGTGAGTCCTAGGGTCCATGTGAAGTCATGGTTGGGAGAATAATGGTGGTCATATTGGCTTTTATCCAAAAATTCTACTGTGGGACTAGTGTCCATATGGTGCCGGGACTCTCAGGTGGCCATATTTTTTTTTCTTCTCAAGGTTCTCTGGTGGGACTGTCACTCTTCATATAATGTCAGGGATGGAAGTATGTATGGCAGCTCTATTGATTTTCACCCATAAGATTCTTTGGTGGGATTGTCACGTTTCACAGGATGTCAGGAATTTGAGTACTGATGGTGGCCATATTGATTTTTACCCAAGGATGATCTTGTGACCATATTATTTTTGTCATATTTCATATGATATCATATGGAGTTCTTATGAATAAATGCACGGCCGCAAACTAGCGCGGCGCATACGATCCCCGCTCCCATTGAAATGAATGGGAGCGTGTACGGCACGCAAAGGGTCACGCGGCGTACACGTGCCAAATCTCGCGGTACGTAACTCCGTGTGAACGAGGCCTAACAGTGTTTATTATGTTCCCTCACCTCCCCTGGGGCTCCGATTATTATACTCGGGGGTCTGAAAAGACCACTGAGTATAATAATAGTTCATGGGTGTGCCACTGTGTGGCATAATATACAGTGGGACAAAAAAGTATTTAGTCAGTCACCAATAGTGCAAATTCCACCACTTAAAAAGATGAGAGGCGTCTGTAATTTACATCATAGGTAGACCTCAACTATGAGAGACAAAATGAGAAAATAAATCCAGAAAATCACATTGTCTGATTTTGTAAGAATTTATTTGCAAATTATGGTGGAAAATAAGTATTTGGTCACCTACAAGCAATCAAGATTTCTGGCTCTCACAGACCTGTAACTTCTTCTTTAAGAGTCTCCTCTTTCCTCCACTCATTACCTGTAGTAATGGCCCCTGTTTAAACTTGTTATCAGTATAAAAAGACAACTGTGCACACCCTCAAACAGTCAGACTCCAAACTCCACTATGGTGAAGACCAAAGAGCTGTCAAAGGACACCAGAAACAAAATTGTAGCCCTGCACCAGGCTGGGAAGACTGAATCTGCAATAGGCAACCAGCTTGGATTGAAGAAATCAACTGTGGGAGCAATAGTTAGAAAATGGAAGACATACAAGACCACTGATAATCTCCCTCGATCTGGGGCTCCACGCAAAATCTCACCCCGTGGGGTCAAAATGATCACAAGAACGGTGAGCAAAAATCCCAGAACCACGCGGGGGGACCTAGTGAATGAACTGCAGAGAGCTGGGACCAATGTAACAAAGCCTACCATCAGTAACACACTACGCCGCCAGGGACTCAGATCCTGCAGTGCCAGACGTGTCCCACTGCTTAAGCCAGTACATGTCCGGGCCTGTCTGAAGTTTGCTAGAGAGTATTTGGATGATCCAGAAGAGTATTGGGAGAATGTTCTATGGTCTGATGAAACCAAACTGGAACTGTTTGGTAGAAATAAGACTTTACATGTTTGGAGGAAAAAGAATACTGAATTGCATCCATCAAACACCATACCTACTGTAAAGCATGGGGGTGGAAACATCACGCTTTGGGGCTGTTTCTCTGCAAAGGGGCCAGGACGACTGATCCGGGTACATGAAAGAATGAATGGGGCCATGTATCGTGAGATTTTGAGTGCAAACCTCCTTCCATCAGCAAGGGCATTGAAGATGAAACGTGGCTGGGTCTTTCAACATGACAATGATCCAAAGCACACCGCCAGGACAACGAAGGAGTGGCTTTGTAAGAAGCATTTCAAGGTCCTGGAGTGGCCTAGCCAGTCTCCAGATCTCAACCCTATAGAAAACCTTTGCAGGGAGTTGAAAGTCCGTGTTGCCAAGCGACAGCCCCAAAACATCACTGCTCTAGAGGAGATCTGCATGGAGGAATGGGCCAACATACCAACAACAGTGTGTGCCAACCTTGTGAAGACTTACAGAAAACGTTTGACCTCTGTCATTGCCAACAAAGGATATAGAACAAAGTATTGAGATGAAATTTTATTACTGACCAAATACTTATTTTCCACCATAATTTGCAAATAAATTCTTACAAAATCAGACAATGTGATTTTCTGGATTTGTTTTCTCATTTTGTCTCTCATAGTTGAGGTCTACCTATGATGTAAATTACAGACGCCTCTCATCTTTTTAAGTGGTGGAACTTGCACTATTGGTGACTGACTAAATACTTTTTTGCCTCACTGTAGGTTGCAGGGACCGCTGTGGGACATAATATGTATATGGTTTGGGTGTATATGGTTTGGGTGTATATGGTTTGGGTGTATATGGGTTGGGTGCGTGGAGAAGTGAGGAGTCAAAGATGTTTGTGTTTCAAACTTCACAGAGTCAAGTCACAGCTGGAAGAAGTGGTCATGGCGGTCCAAAGGGAAGAGACGGGAAATGTGGGGAGACGTCTCCTGTGAGTATTACTGCATTGTATTTATTGTAATATTACCGCTAGCACCCCCACCACAATCAGAAGATGAACAACACCCCCCTCCCCCTGCCCGGACTCAATAACGGGAAGGGGGGGGGGGGGGCGTCTTTTGATCATCCGCCTCAGGCAGCCAGAGAGGCTAGGTTCACCACTGGTCTTGTCATATATGAGATACAACCTCCACCGGCTCCGGGCTATGAAGATTGATGTTACTAACACCAGTCATCATAAATTTGCCCCATTGTGGTTTTCCAAGATTCTTTGGTGGGATTGTCACTTTTGCTATAAAGTCCGGGACAGGAGTCTCATTGGCAGCCATACTGTTATCTCCGATGGACCTCTGTTGTTACATATGCCAGGGATGGCGGCACTAATGATGTCCATACCCATAGCTGGCAGGGTGAGACTGTCACAATGATCAGTGACTAATACTAAGACTATATGATCATTCTGACTTATGTCTGTCCCCGGAGGACTGGACATGTCACTCAGCTGTCCCCGAGGACATGTGCTGAGCTCTGACTTGTGTTCGGCTCGCCCGCCATCTCCAGTATGTCACACACTCTTACGGTTAATGAGTGAAGTTGCTGCCTACACGTCGTGTCACCGTCCCCGGCTATTTAAGTCGCTGTTACAATGTGGTCATCCAGGGGTATAAATGGAAAGCTATGCGATGAGGTGATGCCACTAACCTTTATGCTGTCCTCAAACTCTCCCCTACACAGTACAAGCCCCCATATTATGGGATCTCTCCATAGCCCTGACTGGTAATGTTATAGTTTGTGTGAACTGTGACAAGCACAGAGGAAAAATCCAATGATACAATTAAAGGGATTATATATAAAAAAGCTTAGTGTGAAGTTCTAGAACTTTCTATGTTTCTATCCCTCACCATGTATGTTGTTCTTCTACTCCTGGACAGTAACCCTGTATATAGCTAGTCCTGCTCTCCGCTGATACATTGTATCCAGTGTAGACAATGCTCTGTGAGCTCAACACATCAGCTGCAGCTGGACAAATCTAGTATGCTACAACGTATCAGTCTGCAGCAGCTGAGGTGTATTATGATGTTCTGCAGCAGCTGAGGTGTGTAATATGAGGTTCTGCAGCAGCTGAGGTGTATTATAAGGTTCTGCAGCAGCTGAGGAGTGTAATATGAGGTTCTGCAGCAGCTGAGGTGTATTATAAGGTTCTGCAGCAGCTGAGGTGTGTAATATGAGGTTCTGCAGCAGCTGAGGTGTATTATAAGGTTCTGCAGCAGCTGAGGTGTGTAATATGAGGTTCTGCAGCAGCTGAGGTGTATTATAAGGTTTTGCAGCAGCTGAGGTGTATTATGATGTTCTGCAGCAGCTCAGGTGTGTAATATGAGGTTCTGCAGCTGAGGTGTATTATAAGGTTCTGCAGCAGCTGAGGAGTGTAATATGAGGTTCTGCAGCAGCTGAGGTGTATTATAAGGTTCTGCAGCAGCTGAGGTGTGTAATATGAGGTTCTGCAGCAGCTGAGGTCTGTCGTATGATGTTCTGTATTAGTAGGGATGTCTTTTATATTAGCCAGTGGGGGCCATTACCCCAGATGTATAGCACGGATGACTATATATGACGCTCTCCAGGTTCCATTGTAGGCCTCGCTGCCATGTCTGCTCACACATGAGGACGGTGCGAGTAGTTCTGGACATGGGATGCTCGGTACCCCTGGCAGTAGTTGTCCGGGGCATTCTTCCATGTCAGGGTATTTATTTTATACAGTGATGGATGGTGATCTCGCGGAGCAGATGAAGCACCTTGTAAGCAGCAGATCCTCACTTGCAGGGCTCACTGTTTAACCAAGCATTCCTTCTCCGGGACAGACATATTTGTTTTTCAGGAATGTAATCTTCAGTGATAAATAGTGTTTGCTGAGCCGACTCCTCAGTGTGAGCGGAACAATCCCCAGACGGGTATATTGTCCTCTAAATACCTTCGTCATATGTGCAAGGGCCATTCAGCCAAAAATCTGCCATCTGGGGTGCAGATATAGGGGGTGCGGAGGTCGTAGTCACACCAGGTCCTGGTCCTGCACTGGGGTGTACAGGGAGTCTTTGCACAGGTAGCAATCCGTACCGGGCCCAGAAGCCTCACGGGGGGCCCGGATGCCTCTCTACGACATACAAAGGCAGTAGTATTATAGACAGCATATGGTATATGGGGGCCCTGCTGCATATTTTGCAATGGGGCCCTGAAGCTTCAAGTTATGCCTCTGCCTATATATATATATAAACACCTACAAAAATCCCCCTGTGCACTATTTGTATTTTGTTCCGTGTAGGCTTGAGATGTGCGGAATGATGCAAGCTCTGTATGGCGCTATTATTTATGCAGTATATTGCCATATTCTATGGCCAGCCTTTTTGTTGCACTCCCTTTAGCACTGACTTTGGCCTTGTTTACATGTCCCCTACATGAATTAATACATAAAGTCATATAACTGGAGCTGTATTGTCCAGATACTTATTGCATGGAGTGGAGGGAAACTTCTAGATGGAGAGGACAGTATCTGAGGAACAGAAGGTTCTTCACCTCCGCACACTACACAGTGATCAGGCCATGTGATAACCCGCACAAACACATGTGACTTCAGGGCAGTTCTGAAGCTGCTGTAGTTGGGGATTAATCAGACTGTCCGGGGTAAACCATTCCAGAACACCGGTGCAGCTCGAGAGAAGGAGATGGGAGTGGGATGTTCAGATAACAGAGGATACAAGTCTAAGGTCATTGGTAGAATTGAGAGGACAGTTAGGGCGATAGACAGGGACAAGAGAGGAGATATAGGGGGACACAGCGCTACGGAGGGGTTTATGGGGAGTGGGATCATTTTATATTGTATTCTGTGGTGTAGTGATTGACATAAGGTGGGTGCATCTGGGTATCGGTTTGACAGATACATGAGTCTGGGGGCTGCATTCAGTAAAATTGTAGGGGGGAGAGTTTAGTAAAATGAAGAACAATTAGAAGAGAATAGTCAAGTAACAGTCAAGATGAGAGAGAATCAGAGCGACAATGAGGGGTCAGAGTGACAATGAGGGGTCAAAGCGACAATGAGGGGCCAGAGCGACAATGAGGGGCCAGAGCAACAATGAGGGGTCAGAGCGAGAATGAGGGGTCAGAGCGAGAATGAGGGGTCAGAGCGAGAATGAGGGGCCAGAGCGACAATGAGGGGTCAGAGCGAGAATGAGGGGCCAGAGCGACAATGAGGGGTCAGAGCGAGAATGAGGGGTCAGAGCGAGAATGAGGGGCCAGAGCGAGAATGAGGGGCCAGAGCGAGAATGAGGGGCCAGAGCAACAATGAGGGGTCAGCGAGAATGAGGGGCCAGAGCGACAATGAGGGGTCAGAGCAACAATGAGGGGTCAGAGCGAGAATGAGGGGCCAGAGCGACAATGAGGGGTCAGAGCGTCAATGAGGGGCCAGAGCGACAATGAGGGGTCAGAGCGACAATGAGGGGCCAGAGCAACAATGAGGGGTCAGAGCGTGAATGAGGGGCCAGAGCGACAATGAGGGGCCAGAGCGACAATGAGAGGATTTTGATGTTTCCACGGTGAGAAAAGGGTGAATTCTAGTGATGTTTTTGAGGTGCAGGTGACAAGAGTGAGCAATTTTCTGAATATGTGGGGCACTGTGTCAAACCCCTATGGTAAGGGGTCCAGAAGAAAGTTAGTAGAGAGATAGCGGATTAGGCGGGAATAGACCATGCGTTCCAGGAGTTTAGAGATGAAGGAGAGGTTAGAGACAGGTCGATAGTTAGTAGCACAGGATGGATCAATACTCACCTCTCCTGGTCTCCCTTGTGGCTTTTGGTGTGTGCCGAAATATCATGACGTTGGCACATCCCTATGATTGGGCCTCAGTAGTTCCTTGGGAAGAGTCCAGAAGAGACCCAAAGTGGATGGAGAATGAGCACCAGAACCAGTGAGAGGACTCAGGAGAGGTGAGGGAAGGGCCCCCGGGTCTCCACTTATTATACTCTACTTGCAGACTTTTTGACAGAACTGGGCAGGGAGGTTGTTGCCGCCATCTTGGAGAATCAAACACAGATCTTCTGTGGATGTAGACTTGCTCCAACCCGTCTGTCTCTTCATGTCATCCCAGACAGACTGATGATGCTGAGATCAGGGCTCTATCTATGGGGTCCATATCATCACTCCCAAGACTCCTCCTCCAAAGCGCAATGGTCACACCAAATATTGATGGGATTTACATTTCTCTTGTGTCATTGACAAAACTGAACTATTAACCCTTCCTATTCCTGAAAGCATTCTTACTTTGCCGCACTCCCCTTAGGTCAGTATTTGATTCTTATAACATATGGGACAAATTACCGAACGTTCCAACAACATAAAGTATAGGCTGCACCCGAATCTGTCAACAATTCCCAGTCCCGACTTTCCACTGAGACGAGTTCTGAACATATTTCACTCTTACTTCTATCAGACTTGTATCCACTTTTTTTTTTTTTTTTTTTTATAACTTTTTCCTTTTTTTTGTTATTTTTTTCAGTGATCTTCTGGAAATAGTTATACTGCTATTATTTCATGTAAGGTCTACAGTTGACCCGAAGCAAAAACAAGGACACAGGGTCATCCACTTGTCAACCTCGGCTATGTTTGGAATGGCTTTACAGCTCGGTCTTTAAAATTCATCATGTGTCATGTCTTAAATTCTCCAGGAATTTATGATCACAGGGTCTATGTTTAGTTATGAGTCAACCCCGTTACATCATTCTATTTTCCAGCTGAAATCTTTTGATGGATAATTCACTAATGGTGGTGAGGAGCAAAAAAAACCTGAAAAAATGATAATGTTTCCCCTTAGAAGAAAATGAGATGAAGCATTCCTTATTATATTAGACTGTTAGACCCTTCCATTGTCACCTTGTCAGTATATCCTGGGTTGCATCTGGGTGCCAGTGGTATTTTGACTGGAAACCTTCTTCAACCATAGAGCCACCTGAACAAACAATGGTCCTTTGAATGTATGACAAGGTTTGGTTAGAGGAAGTGTTATTGTAAGTTTCTGTAGGAGCGACAGGTGGAAAAAATGTGTTCCTCTAGATCCGATATTACATCAAGCCGTAGCTGTGCAAATTCAAAGAGCTTGACAAGTAAGGAAAGATCATTGAGAGTTCAAGGATGGTCAAGTGGTGGGTTCAGGATGAAGGTTTAGGCAGGTATGGATGACATGGTGGTCCAGTAGTTGGGACCGATACCTTGTGATGTTGTATTGGTATCCATTGAATGGCACTTCTACGATATCTCATCTTTATTGTTATGGTCATGCCCAGTGTCAGATTTGGGCCACCAGATAGAATGGGGGCCTGCACTCCCAACAACATCTAGGGCATACACCATATTATCCATCAAATTTGGGTGTCTTCTGCTGGATGTAATTATCTTAGAGCCTGGGCCCTATGGAGAATCCTTTGGTATTCTGGTGGACCTGTCCATCACTGGTCATGCCTTGGCACAGGAACATGGGCCAATGGGTCACTATAAAGTTTGGCAAAGATAAACTGAGAAGTGGAATCTAACTATAAATTGGGAGATCTAGTGAGAATTGCTTTGTGAGGTTTGACCATCAGCTTAAAAAGATTCTACCATTAAAATCAAATTTTTTGTTGGTCACACGTAGGTATAGCCTTAAGAAAGGTGTCATGCCGTTCTCCCCCCTTCATCTGCCCCAGTGTCATGCCATTCTCCCCCCCTTCATTTGCCCAAGTATCATGCTGTTCTCCCCTCTCTACATTTGCCCCAGTGTCATGCTGTTCTCCCCCCTTCATCTGTCCCAGTGTCATGCCGTTCTCCCCCCCTTCATCTGCCCCAGCGTCATGCCGTTCCCCCCCCTTCATCTGCCCCAGTGTCATGCTCTTCTCCCCCCCTTCATCTGCTCCAGTGTCATGCCGTCCCCCCCTTCATTTGCCCCAGTGTCATGCTGTTCTCTCCCTCTTCATCTGCACCAGTGTCATGCCGTTCTCCCCCCTTCATCTGCCCCAGTGTCATGCCGTTCTCTGCCCCCCCTTCATCTGCCCCAGTGTCATGCCGTTCTCCTCCCCCCTCATCTGCCCCAGTGTCATGCCGTTCTCTGCCCTCCCTTCATCTGCCCCAGTGTCATGCCGTTCTCCCTCCCTTCATCTGCCCCAGTGTCATGCCGTTCTCCCTCCCTTCATCTGCCCCAGTGTCATGCCGTTCTCTGCCCCCCCCTTCATCTGCCCCCAGTTTCATGGGCCCCCTAGATTATGTTCCACCTTAATGTTTAACACAAAAAAACCTCTTACACTAACCTTCCAACGCTTCCCCGCCGCTCTCCCTGCTCTCTCACTCATACAAATAGTTGTAGGCGCGATGTGATGTCATCACATCATGGCTACAAATGCCAGAGCGCAGTGTTAAAGCAGGAGCTGAGCTGTGACAGGTCCTGCTTTAAACGCCTATATATTCAGATGAGTTGAAATTGGGACATACCTCCCGCCGACCGGGACTGTATTGTTAGGTCCGGGCCGCGCCACTGTGCCAGATCTGTTACACTGTGGACACAAACATCTCTCAATGGACCCCATTGACTTAAAACAAAAATCCAAAGCGGCGGTCACACCAAATATTGATTGATTTTCTTTGTCAAAAATAAACTATTAACCCTCCTATTTCTGAAAACTTTCTTACTTTGCATCATTTTCCCACCCTTGCCTAAAACATTTGCACCTTACTGTATCATCCCAGAGTGGTCAATTAAAATTGCAGACTCTTAGTGCAAAATAGGACCCCTCACCTACTTATATAGGGCTGAAGTCCTCATATGGGGCAGAAGGACCCACTGGGTCACCTGATGCTCCAGCCTTGAGATGTGACCTCATAGCTGCGCCCTTGTTGATCCCTCCATAATCCTGTCCTTTGTACTTCAATGACCTCTTATGTTGTCACTTAAAGGGTCAACATATTTCAGTCCAGGTTGGATTGGAGGAGCTTAGTTGGTCTCTTGTAAGATATTTAGTTCAGTCATTCTTTTTTGTTCCAGGGACGACTATTCTTGGAAGGATTCGGCATCATGAAGCTCAAGAATCTTAAGTGGCTTCTGAAAAAGTTGTAACAATCAGGGAAAGTGGCTTTAGAAGACGACGTGATCCTCGTTCTGCGAACACTCCATGCGAATTAGTGGTGGAAGTAACTCAATAGCAGAAGAGAGAGTAGTGAAAGGGCCGTGAGGTGTAGGGTCACGAAAACATGCCGAGGGAATGCTAACCTCATTACGGGAACACACAGATGGGGTAACATAAGTCGATGAACAAATTACTAAATAATGCGGGTACATTCCTTCCTTGCATTGTTTGTATTTTGTCTGCGGCTCTTGCCCTTGACGTGACTTGGTAACTCAGTATTTCATACATTTATAGTAATGGTAGACATCTGAAATCTACGGGAGATATAGAGAACAGCCGTCCCATATACTTCTGAAGTTTAGGGTTGTGATATTCCAGCAAAACACACAGATACTCGATTGGTGGGGTCCTAGGGGACAGGCAAAAGATGAAGAGGGTCCTATGAGTTACTCATTAATGATGGGGTCTTAAGAATTGGACATTGTTGACCCTAACCAGTATTGTGATTTAAAGGCATTGTCTCATCGCAGACAACCCCTTTAATCTAAACAGTGCAGTGGTTATTAGCTGATCGCCCCAGGTCTGGCCCATGAGTTGCCCCATGAACAGCTGGTTTTGCAGGAGGATAATAGTATTGCATGCCACTATTCAGATGATTCAATAATAAGACAACTTAAGTCTTCCAGGGAGGCCTCCGAGGTCTACAAAGGAGGACACCCCAGTAGGCAGGGAAAAAGGAAAGGACACCCAGGGGAGGACAATGGAAAGGTTGAAGAGTAAGAGAACTCCCAGGTAGGATTAAAGGAGAGATTGCAATGGATCCTGGGATGGGAGTGGGATGAAGGAGGCAAGGGGAAGGCTGCAGAAGAGGACACCCAGAGAGGAGGATTGGAAGATATTCATAGAGGGACAGGAAAAAGACTGCAGAGGAGGAAGTATAGGTGGGGAGAAGAGTGGGGCAGCATCGGAGGTACAAGGGGAAGACTGCAGAGGAGAGAACATCGACTCAGGGAAGGGGATTGAGTCTGAGGGAGACAAGAGGAAGGCAGTAGAGGAGAACATGCAGGGACGGTTTTAGACAAAACGGGGCCCTGGGCAAAATTAAAAGTGGGGCCCCACTCGTATATACAACATAGTCACATTCTGTTAATTCGATGTGCCGCAGTGCCTATCACTGGTACTTACAGGGGTGCTCTTAGGCTGCGTTCACACAGAGTTATTTGGTCAGGAATCCACCTCAAAATCCCCCTCCAAAAAACGCCTCACCATACAGTCCTATGTAACTTGCTTTTGTTTTTCCAGTAGTGGATTTTCTGCTAGCGGAGAAAAAAAAGCAGGTTACATAGGACTGTACGGAGAGGCGTTTTTTGGAGGAGGATTTTGAGGTGAATTCCTAACCAAATTCCAAAAAATGCTTCAGGAAACGCCTCAAAAAACCGCCTCAGGAATTTTCCTGAGCGGATTTTTCCTGACTAAATTACTGACCAAAAAACTCTGTGTGAACCCAGCCTTATTAATGTCTTTTACATGGTTGTTTGTAAATTTGTAAGGTTTTTTTGCCTAGGAAAACTAGCTGCTTCTGTGCCTTATATTTAAAGATCCGGTGCAAAAGCAACAAGGCTCATGCCCTTCCCCCCACCCTAAAAAATGTTTATATATATATATATATATATATATATATATATATACAAAGTTATCAAATGAGACCGCTATACCAGGACTAAATACTGTCACGTCACCCACTGACCGCTATACCAGGACTAAATACTGTCACATCACCCACTGACCACTATACCAGGACTAAATACTGTCACATCACCCACTGACCACTATACCAGGACTGAATACTGTCACATCACCCACTGACCGCTATACCAGGACTAAATACTGTCACATCACCCGCTGACCGCTATACCAGGACTAAATACTGTCACGTCACCCACTGACCGCTATACCAGGACTAAATACTGTCACATCACCCGCTGACCGCTATACCAGGACTAAATACTGTCACATCACCCGCTGACCTCTATACCAGGACTAAATACTGTCACATCACCCACTGACCGCTATACCAGGACTAAATACTGTCACGTCACTCACTGACCGCTATACCAGGACTAAATACTGTCACATCACCCGCTGACCGCTATACCAGGACTAAATACTGTCACGTCACTCACTGACCGCTATTCCAGGACCAAATACTGTCACGTCACCCACTGACCGCTATACCAGGACTAAATACTGTCACATCACCCACTGACCGCTATACCAGGACCAAATACTGTCACATCACCCACTGACCGCTATACCAGGACCAAATACTGTCACATCACCCACTGACCGCTATACCAGGACCAAATACTGTCACATTAGCCACTGACCGCTATACCAGGACTAAATACTGTCACATCACCCACTGACCTCTATACCAGGACTAAATACTGTCACATCACCCGCTGACCGCTATACCAGGACTAAATACTGTCACATCACCCGCTGACCGCTATACCAGGACTAAATACTGTCACGTCACTCACTGACCGCTATACCAGGACTAAATACTGTCACATCACCCGCTGACCGCTATACCAGGACTAAATACTGTCACGTCACTCACTGACCGCTATTCCAGGACCAAATACTGTCACGTCACCCACTGACCGCTATACCAGGACTAAATACTGTCACATCACCCGCTGACCGCTATACCAGGACTAAATACTGTCACATCACCCACTGACCTCTATACCAGGACTAAACACTGTCACATCACCCACTGACCGCTATACCAGGACTAAATACTGTCACATCACCCACTGACCGCTATACCAGGACTAAATACTGTCACATCACCCACTGACCGCTATACCAGGACTAAATACTGTCACGTCACCCACTGACCGCTATTCCAGGACCAAATACTGTCACATCACCCACTGACTGCTATACCAGGACTAAATACTGTCACATCACCCGCTGACCGCTATACCAGGACTAAATACTGTCACATCACCCGCTGACCGCTATACCAGGACTAAATACTGTCACATCACCCGCTGACAGCTATACCAGGACTAAATACTGTCACATCACTCACTGACCGCTATACCAGGACTAAATACTGTCACATCACCCGCTGACCGCTATACCAGGACTAAATACTGTCACGTCACCCACTGACCGCTATACCAGGACTAAATACTGTCACATCACCCACTGACCTCTATACCAGGACTAAATACTGTCACATCACCCGCTGACCGCTATACCAGGACTAAATACTGTCACATCACTCACTGACCGCTATACCAGGACTAAATACTGTCACATCACCCACTGACCTCTATACCAGGACTAAATACTGTCACATCACCCGCTGACAGCTATACCAGGACTAAATACTGTCACATCACTCACTGACCGCTATACCAGGACTAAATACTGTCACATCACCCGCTGACCGCTATACCAGGACTAAATACTGTCACATCACCCACTGACCGCTATACCAGGACTAAATACTGTCACATCACCCGCTGACCACTATTCCAGGACTAAATACTGTCACATCACCCGCTGACCGCTATACCAGGACTAAATACTGTCACATCACCCGCTGACCACTATTCCAGGACTAAATACTGTCACATCACCCGCTGACCGTTATACCAGGACTAAATACTGTCACATCACCCGCTGACCGCTATACCAGGACTAAATACTGTCACATCACCCACTGACCGCTATACCAGGACTAAATACTGTCACATCACCCACTGACCGCTATACCAGGACTAAATACTGTCACATCACCCACTGGCCGCTATACCAGGACTAAATACTGTCACATCACCCACTGACCGCTATATCAGGACTAATGTTCTCCTGACATCACTAAACACCTCACGTCTATCAGTTTCCTCCATTCCCCATATGAAGAACATAACCAGACCCCTTTTATTTGCAGATTGCCCCTCATAATGTCAGCCAGCAATTAACCTATTCCTGGCCTGTAATAGTACACTGTAGTAAGCAGGTTCTTCCTAGGAGCCTTGTACTCCTCACTTGTGAGTGCTGATGCCTTATACACGGCACGTCTGCAGGCTGGACAATGGTCATGGACAACAGGAAAATTGATGCAGATGACGTATATTTAAAGACAATATGTCCTCAGAGATGTGCGGTATTATATACTGCTAGAAAGCCGACTGAATTCAGTGCAGTGTCTGCTTTGTCTGTATTCGCCATGATGGAGATATTGGCGCAGTTAGTTTCGGCACCGATATCTCTCCACTGTTGGAAAGGTGAGCCTTCTAGCCTAGCGGCATCACTGGGCGGTAGAAAATGCCCCTCTGACAGTACAAGGCTATGGAAGAGTACAGTCAGAAGGGCGTTCCTCACATCCCAGGAATGATGCTGAGGTACAAGACCCGCTCTTCTGACAGTGGAGAGATATTGCTGCCGAAATTAAAAGCACCAATATCTCCAGCACAGGGGCATATACCGGGAAAGCTGGCAGTGCAGATGGTCGTCTTTCTAGTGGTATATAATACCAACCATCTGAGGACATACCCAGTGAGGGGCAAGAAGAGGTTGCTGAGGAGGGCAGGAGGTTATCCAGGGAGGGATAATGAAAGCTCATGGAGGAGGACAAGAGGCAGAGAAAGACAACCAGGAAAGGCTGCAAGTCTAAGCATTGGGGAACAAGAGGATGGCTGCAAAAGAGGACACTTGAGGAGAAACAAGGACAAGGCTGCAGAGGAGGAAACCCAGGTGGGACAAGATGAAGGCTATGGAATAGAACACCTAGGGAAGGACAGATGAAAGGCTGTAGAGGAGACAACCTGCGTATACAGGCTCCTGACATACAAGTCCAGTATTGCTACAAGGTCAATGGTCTCTAAGCTATGGCTCTCCAACTCTGCAAAACTTCAGATCTTCACATTACATCTGCAGGATAAATGGAGGACTTTTTGCCTATGTTGTAATCCAGCCACACACATAACAGTAGAAATTATATCGATTTAGTTGATCGTAGATATTGGCGAAGAATTCTATCCTGCTCTGCGTTCAGTCTTCGGTATTCAGACCCACGGGACATGATAATAATAATAATACATTGTATTTATATAGTGCCAACATATTCCGCAGCGCTGTACAATTTGTAGGGTTCAAATACAGACAGAAAGATACATTACAAGGAAAGTCATTTCACACAATGGGACTGAGGGCCCTGCTCGCAAGAGCTTACAATCTATGAGGTAGAGGGGGTGACACAAGAGGTAGCAGGGGCGGCATTGCTTATACAGGGGTCATACAATTTTGTAATAGAGGTGACTGTCATTACACAAACATAAAGCTGTATGAGCCGTCACTAGTCGTGTCCTGTAACATGCGGGTGGAGCTTGGACATATAAAGTTAGCCTGAAATGGCCTCATATTATGTGGGGAAATGTGGGAGCGGGGACAGAGGAGGGTTAGATTTTGGGGATTCTAATGACGGTACAGAAGGGTTTACATTAGGAATTGTGATCGGCCTGTCTGATAAGATGTGTCTTTAGTTTGCGCTTGAAGCTGTAGAAATTGGTTAATGTGATTGTCCGGGGTGTATGAAACCTAATAAGGGTGCGTTGACTGGTTGCTGTATCTGCTTTCCTTACATATTTTCTGGTAAGACCAGAGAACACGAGTGGATAAGAAATCATTGCAATTGAATGGATGTCAAGGAGAGAAAGAATGTCGAGGATGTCCAATATTAATAAGAGTCTCAGACGTGTCTGCTGCGCACTGAGCGCTGAAATCATTCTTCTACCAGTCCTCTGCTATTTATATAACTAGATCGGCAGTGTTAATATTACTAATAAACGCACGTCTATGGTTTTGGCAATCGAAGGGTTGGAACACAAGGATTACAACTCAATATTTACTAGATATTCAACCCTTTAAGGGCCAAGCCATTTTTGGCCTTAAAGCAGTTGTATGGGCTTAAAAAAACATGGCTGCTTCCAAACCTGTCTAAGAGTTGTGTCTGGTTTTACACCTCAGCTTCATTTGCAAGGTAGGAGCTAAGCTGCAATACCAGACTCAAGCTGTGTGTAAGAGTGGCGCTGTTTCTGGACAAAAGTGCGTGCATAGCACAGAGTAGGTCTTTAAAGATGGCATCTGTATCCAGGACTGCAGGGACACAAAAATAATCCTGTCCTTGTAGGACATGTAATAAAACCCCATACAACAATAAACAAACAAACAAAAAAATAAAAACTTAAAAAAACCTTTAGAGTTAAAAAATATATAATGTAAACAAAAATAAATAAACATGTTCAGTCTCCCCATATGCGTATAAGTGGCCATTGTATAAAAAATACAATGAAATATTGCGTACGGTGAAAAAAAAACCACCGCAATGCACAAATAAACTTATTTTGGTCACTTTGCTTTCCCCAAAATACAAAAAAACACTAAAAAGTGATCAAAGAGTCCTACATCCCAAACATTGAAACCAATAAAAAGTACAACTTGTCCTGCAAATAGTGAGCCCTGACAAATCTCCATCAACAGTACAGTAAAAAAGTTCTAGGCATCAGAATGAGAGCCCTGAAAATCCGTCATATTCAAAAAATGATGTTTTATTTGTAAAAGTGGTAAAACGTATTAAAAAAACCAATATAAATCTGGTATCGCTGTAATCGTCATGGCATGTATAATGCAGAGTCAACACCGTAATAACAAAATGCAAAAAATTATGATAGGATTGTGTTATTTCACAAGGACCCCCAAAAAACGAAAATAAAAGCGAATGAAATAAAATGAAAGTACAACCCATCCCGCAAAGAATAAGCCCTCACATAGCTAGGTGGACAGAAAAATAAAAAAAAAAAGTTATGAATTTCGGAACAAGAAAGGAAAATATGAAAAAAGTTGTTGAGCATGACATAATGGGTTAAAGTATAAAAAAAATTCAACCCCCCTTATAAAAATAAGCAAAAATAAACATGAACACATTAGGCATAACTGGTCACAAAATGACAAAAATATCTACCAAATAATCACCAAAATATATATATTTATCCCATAGGGGGACAAAGAATTTTTGATGTTTCTTGTCCCCCAAAAATATGAAGAAAAAGTAATGAAACATCCAACAGTCTGAAAAATGGTAACAATGGAAACTACATCTCATCCCACAGAATACGAGGAACTTGTCATTTTTACAAAACAATACCTGCAACAAAATAAGGTATTTGCAATTTTTCCCATTGACACTACCTTCTGTTTTTTTCCAGCATCCCAGTACATTACACGGACTAATAAATGGTGTCATTCTAGAATACTACCTGTCCAACAAAAAATGAACCCTCATATAGATTTAACAATGCAGAAATGAAAATGCACTGTGTTCTTAAGGGGTTCAGGTCTTTTTTTTTATGTTTTTTGCCTCCTTACATTTTTGGGTACAGGTTACTCACCACATTGGACCTGGATTAACTTCTTAGTTCTCCTTCCTGATCTCCTTTGATGGCTGGCAGTCTGTGCATTGTAAATTTATCCCCCCTGCCTTCTGGTGCACTGGAGCGAGAAAATTTATAATACTCAGCCTTCCACTGTCAGAAAGGAGACATATCACCCTTTATTGGCATAAGAAACAGTTGGTGAGGAGTGTTTGTACAAGGATTGGGGAGGCAATGGAACAAAAGGGGGCAAAATTATTATGTGTGTGTGTGTGGGGGGGGGCAACAACAGAGCAGGGGAGTGATGGCAAGCTTGTGCATGAACAAGTCTTCATGGTGGTCTTGGCCAGATAGAGAAGGAAACATGCTTAAATGTATGGATGGAACGCAGCTAAAGGTTGTGAGATATTTTGCACCAAAACCTATGAGCCTTCCCATTACACCCCTGACAATTCCGTCCCCCCCCCAAAAAAAAAATATGGCCCTACAATGTGAATGGATTATTGAGCACAATTTTTAATGTTTTGACATATTGTATTGATTACATTGAACACAAATCAAGTCTACAAAACTGGAATTTTTTGACTTATTTCAATCGTTTCTAAACTTTTTGAAACAAATTTCTTTTAGAAGCTAGATGGCGCCACTGGACTTGTTATTAATGTAGCGACACCATTAGACTCCGAGCTTCAACAAGGGCTGATATATCGTGACGGCAGATAACTGTGAAAGGCGATTCGATTTATTCCTGTTTTATAGCATATTTCTCCCTATATAAAAAATATACCTAAATGTTTGAATTTTTTTGCCTATATGGGTAACTGAGATGTCAGAAATGGTCATATCTAATGATAAAATACTATCAGTATTGTCGTATCTATCAGGCCACTTTATTTAGAGAAAAACAAACAAAAACAGCGCCACCCCTATGCACAGGTTGTGTGCGGTATTGCAATTCGAATCTATATTTTCTATGGAGCCGGTCAGTAATAACAGGGACTGTTTTTGGAAGAAAATGTGCATCTCATTTCATCCAGCCCTGGCCTCTTCCATGATAGCATGATAGGATAAATGGGAGATGACAACAAACCGCCATACTATGACATCATCATGATTTGTTGAATAGTGTTGTGCAAAAGTGTCAGGCAGGCATGGAAAAAAATGCTGCACACCAAGAATGCTTCCAGAAATAGACGAGTTAATAGTTTGCACAACATTGTTCATACCGTAGTTTATAGTATAGTAATCACATCCTAATGACGAAAGTTGGCCGTGTCTACGAGATTAAATGCAATTATTATTATTAATTAGTATTATTCCAGGGCGCTGTACATATTAGTTCCGCTCTGGCGACTACTGACTAATATGAGCACAAATATTAGAAGTGACATTGAATATAGAACCAAATCTAATGTGATGTGAGGACCTTCCGTGCCCTGTACAGACCATTGGGTGACCTTCTCTTGTCAATGGAACCAGTACCTTCCCTGCCCAGCACATTGAGACACAAAGCTTGGGTTACATTCAGAAGATTGGGTTATTGTCATTTAGCCGCTGATTGGTACGAAACGTTGCAATAGGACTTCGTGTTGGAAGAAGGAAAGAGAAATTCAGATGTTCAGGGCAACCTAAAAAAATTAGCACAAAATTTTTGTAAGAATTTGCGTAGCTTCACTTAGCAAAGTATCAGGGACATTTTAATACATCAGTGGGCCCAGTGCAAACGTTTCATGTGTGCGCCCCCCCTTTCATCACCATCCACTGTTATACCCATCTGAAACCTGCCAAAATCTGGGATTTTCTATGTTGACATTCAATGGGTGACGATGTGTTATCTGACTAATAATGCTGTTAGTGTGCAATCAATATCGCTAGAGAGGCGGTCGGGTATTTTACTCTATATGGATGGACAAGACATACATGCTAGGAACCTGACGCAACAATAATCACTGTAAGTCTTGGGTAACTAAAATCCCCAGGCACCGAGGCAGAAACAGTCCTGAGTGTACTACACTCTTCTAAATGGAGCGTAACCAGGCCACGAGTTCTTCGCCAGAGCTCCTGATGGTGGAGTTGGACTTGGTAAAATCTGGGACCCAGGACCGCTGCTGCCCAGAGAGTGCCGCACACCCAGCCTAAATAGCCTCCAGCCCACTGCTGACCTCCTAACCCCGGAAGTGCTGGTCCCGTCACTAGGGGGAACCCGGACCCTCCGCAGACTCAAGCAGAGGCTTTAGCCTTCCCCCAGTCAGGACCAGGCACGCCATTCCGGCGCTGGACACAGAGCAGGCCGGGAGCCTCCACATGGCACAGCGAAGTCCCTGGTCCGCCCTAACAATACAACTTTATTGATGACTTTGTGTAGGTGATGTGTAGGTTTTTGGTGCGACTCTTTTTGCGTTGCAACCTTGAGGATGGTAAATATCTGGGTCACAGTGCCAAAAAACTTCTTGGTTATGTTCAGAGGAGTATTACATAGGAATACCCCTCTGATTAAGGTCACTCCCCCCCCCCTCCCGGGGTCACATGCATGTTATGCACAGAGGATGATTTATCATCATCTTCCTCCTGCCGCTGCTCTAAGATGCTACCTGAGGCAGGTGGAGGGAGGACACTTTGGAGCCCCACATATTAGGATCCGTAAGGGCTTCCTCCGGAAGTGTCCCCACAGTTTAATGTTCCCCTCCTACCAAACAAATATAATAAAAAAACACTACTCACCTCTCCTCACTCCGCTGATGTCTCAGTCCCAAGCTTTCAGGGAGCTCTGTAAGTGACATCATTACAGAAGAACGTGTAATTCAATTCCAGAACGTTTTAGACCACTGACCAGGCATATATATATGTAATCGCTTGGTCAGTGGTCTAGAACGTTCTGGAATTGAATCACATGTTACTTCTTTATCAATGGGACTAAGTTGTGGGTCCCTCTCCTGTGATGTGTTTGACGTCAGGCATCTCAGGGTTCAGATATGGTTTCCTATTCCTAGTTTGGGAGAGCTGTTGACCCTTCTTGCAGCAAGAGGAGAGTCACCTTCGTTGGCCAGTTCCTTGCACCAGAATTCTAGAAAATGGGAACCTGGAAACTGTGGTTGAGCTTCGGGTGACCTGTGGGGGACACAGTGTCTAGGTGGTGGCTCCGTGGAGAATCAGTGAGTCGGCCACCGTGTGTGACCCTGTCCTGGAGTAATAGTGGTTGCACTCCAAAGGGACTCCCAACCATTACAAGAGGGTGGCAGATACAACTTTCAGCCCTCTTACAGGCCAATGTAGTGAAAGACGCAACATGTTATAGGACAATTGTTGGGACCTGATATTTCCGTGTTGTACTGAATGAATGGCTCTTGTTTCCTTGTTTTTCCCGCAGACACAAAGACTATTAACAGCTGATTTGTAATTCCGAGCACTTTGTACTCTTTGTCCTCTTTTTCTAATAGAGAACTACAATGTATTACGCACGATCTTGTGTTTGTCCTCTGTTTTTGTAATGGCTTAGTAACACTTCACCACATAATACATTCAAATCCAGCACAGAGACAGAGCCAGGACTAACCTAGTGGGGATACGGCCACCTAATTCAGCGTAAAAAATCTGAGCCAATATAATATTGCCTCATGTGCGATGTTCACTTTATACTACAAGGTAACTCTGCAAATCCAAGCATAATGTAGGCTCATCTATACAGTATGTCTTAGAGCCCATCACATTGCCCCCCCACTTACAGTACACTTACCAATTTTTGAGAAAAGTATAGAGATTGAGAAGTTAAATTTATGAACATATTCCTTGTTAGTGAAACGCTAGTGCATATGTCTAATATCACACCCGAACAACAATACAGATCCACGACCAGACCCCCTAAACTAATACAGACCCCAGACCAGACCCCTAAATTAACTCAGACCCAAGACCAGACCCCTAAACTAATACAGACCCCAGACCAGACCCCTAAACTAATACAGACCCCAGACCAGACCCCTAAACTAATACAGACCCCAGACCAGATCCCTAAACTAATACAGAACCCAGACCAGACCCCTAAACTAATACAGACCCCAGACCAGACCCCTAAACTAATACAGACCCCAGACCAGACACCTAAACTAATACAGACCCCAGACCAGACCACTAAACTAATACAGACCCCAGACCAGACCCCTAAACTAATACAGACCCCAGACCAGACCCCTAAACTAATACAGACCCCAGACCAGACCTCTAAACTAATACAGACCCCAGACCAGACCCCTAAACTAATACAGACCCCAGACCAGACCCCTAAACTAATACAGACCCCAGACCAGACCCCTAAACTAATACAGACCCCAGACCAGACCCCTAAACTAATACAGACCCCAGACCAGACCTCTAAACTAATACAGACCCCAGACCAGACCCCTAAACTAATACAGACCCCAGACCAGACCTCTAAACTAATACAGACCCCAGACCAGACCTCTAAACTAATACAGACCCCAGACCAGACCTCTAAACTAATACAGACCCCAGACCAGACCTCTAAACTAATACAGACCCCAGACCAGACCCCTAAACTAATACAGACCCCAGACCAGACCCCTAAACTAATACAGACCCCAGACCAGACCCCTAAACCAATACAGACCCCAGACCAGACCCCTAAACTAATACAGACCCCTAAACTAATACAGACCCCAGACCAGACCCCTAAACTAATACAGACCCCAGACCAGACCTCTAAACTAATACAGACCCCAGACCAGACCTCTAAACTAATACAGACCCCAGACCAGACCTCTAAACTAATACAGACCCCAGACCAGACCCCTAAACTAATACAGACCCCAGACCAGACCCCTAAACTAATACAGACCCCAGACCAGACCCCTAAACCAATACAGACCCCAGACCAGACCCCTAAACTAATACAGACCCCAGACCAGACCCCTAAACTAATACAGACCCCAGACCAGACACCTAAACTAATACAGACCCCAGACCAGACCCCTAAACTAATACAGACCCCAGACCAGACCCCTAAACTAATACAGAACCCAGACCAGACCCCTAAACTAATACAGACCCCAGACCAGACCTCTAAACTAATACAGACCCCAGACCAGACCTCTAAACTAATACAGACCCCAGACCAGACCCCTAAACTAATACAGACCCCAGACTCATCAGTTACAGACACAGTTGTCACTGTCACAGATTTTTATGCCCTAATTTCCGAACTAATTCTGTATTAGGACCTAAAAAGGTGTTTGTAAAGCCCCCTGCTATTCCAGTTCAGATGTCTTCTCCACTCTCCCCTTCCTACTACCCGCCACTAGTACAGACACATTGGAGGGCAGCGAGAGGGTAGAGGTGGCCAATCTGGTATCATTAACCCTTTAGATGTTATAGTCAGTAGCAACTGTGGCATGTAAATGGTTTTAGAAGGTGGGGCCTCCATCTAGTAGACATCGGTAGCCCTGCAAACCTGATCGTAGGAGCTGCTGCCAGTATATGGTAGCCAGGGGTCCGAATGAAGTCTCCAAGGTCTACCTATAAAACATGCCTAGTATAAACTAGCGGAATTGATGATAAATATAGCTCACCACCCATGCACAAATTGTGAGCTTTTTATGCCTTGTACACCAGGTAGCTAGCTTACAAATCTTAATACATGTGTTTGATTGAGCATTGGCAAGTCAGTAACTACAACTTGTCCCACAAAAAACGAGCCCTTATACAGTTACATTGAGGGAAAAATTAGAAAGTCGTGAATCCTGAAATGCAAAAAAATGCAAAAATTTTAGATGATGTTATATCTATTTTCTTTCTACATTACGCACAATATCTGAGAAGATTTGTTTGTGATTCTTTTTGGATAATTTTCTTTTTTTAATAACACCTCCATCTTCCATTCCCAGAGTTGGCAATGTTAGCCTCATGGCGCCCGACTCAGCTATGTTTGTTGGGCACACATCAAGAGCAAGGATTACTGTATCATGGTCAGCAGACATGCAACGCTATTGTAGTACAGAATGGTGGGAATGTTCCAAAGTCCCAATGCCAAATAATCTGGGGACTGAGATATGCATAACATGAAGTTATGGCAACATGAATCCAATGGTCACAAAACGCGTCGTCAAGGAGATAGACGACATTTCGAAAGCCTAAAAGGACCTGGGAACAAAGTCAATTGTTAAGGTCTGAAGTATCAGTTCTAGCCTGATTTTGTGTGAATAGTTTTATATCCGGAGGATTTATTATTCTGTTTATATTTTGGTTTTCCTGCTTATTCCCCGTAATGACTCCGAGTAGCGCGTATTAAAACAAGCACAATTAAGTAACCCCCTGCCAGCAATAATAAGATAACATCTCTCCAAGGATTTTTCCACTTATATTGTAAGTCGTAGTATGTCAGGGAAAAAAATTCTACCCCCCCCCAGAAAAAAACAAACCACTAAATTAAATTAATGAAAATCTCAAGTCCGGGGTATAATAGGGTTAAAGGGTTATTGCATATTATGTCTACACATCTATTATAAAGTACAAAAAATGAAAATTAAATTATACAACGGATACTTTATAGATTTGTCATCTCAAATTAAAGTCGATTTATTTTATAGTAATATCCAGTTTCTTACACCAATACAATAAATTTGGGGACATGGGCAAGTGCAAGTTTCTTTAGCAGAAAGTTTCCTCCCCAGCTAAGACTGAAATTGGTCTACAGGTGAGGGGGGAAAACGACTTAAAGGAATCGGAATTCAAAGTGTTACTAAAATGTCTATTGAACTTCAAATTTGTAATATACGGTACTGTAAAAAACAAAAAAAACAAAAGCCCCAAATTGCCTAAAATAATCTAAAATATTTAATTAATATAATAATAAATAATATAATATACATATTTATTAGTGAGATAAATAACACATTTGGGAAGATCATCTGGGTCAATATAATTTCAGAGGGCTACAGATGACTAGGTTCACACCTGAGCTCGATGACCATTTGGGGGCTGGGTTGCCATTTTAAAGTGCCCAAGTGGACCTGAAGAATGGAAACCCCAACTCAGTTGTGAACATAGTCAAAGGGATGAGCCTGATGAGTGTGATAAATGTAACTAGCACAAATAAAGTGCAACCATGTACATACAGATACAAATGGATAAGAATAACCCCAACCATACATGTAAAAAACCCCTTATACAAACCCACCAAGATGGAACGCATCCCAACAAGCGTTTCGTTTGTAAAGGCTTCACCTCCTCCCTCTCTTGTTTTCATCACTAGTTATGTCTTATGGGTGCTATCAGACTATGGTAAAGATTGCCGCCATACCACTGTGGCAAAAACGGTAGAGGAGGGAGGAAGTAGAGTGACCCGGGGCCAGCAGTTGGCTCCGATCATTGTCTCAGACTGAGAACCTGCCCCGTACCCCTAGGTATTGCTTATAAACCCCCCAGAAGGAAGTAAGGAATAGAAGACTCCCCGGAGAACCCCTTTAATTCCATTCACACGTTTAACAAGAATACAATTACTACTCTAGCTGTGATCCATTATCGTAACGCAACGCAAAGACAAATGGTTATGTCCCAAAGATCACATTTATCAGAAAAAAAAGCTCACTTTACACTGAACAGTTCAATCTTTCAGGTTTCGCTTATTCGCACGTGTGTCAAGCATGGCATGAAAAATATGTTCAATCCCCCAAAGTCAGTATGGAAAAAATGATCGTACAACAAAGGTCAATCAGAATATGCTTTTGTTTCTTAGAAATTTTTGAATTGATGTAATGGAAATTATTGTCGTATCGAATGTTTGAAATATGTCTGAGCTACAAGAGCTGATGAATCCTCTAATGTAATAGATGCGATTCTTCTCCTGGAACCATTCCACACATTCCAATATGTAGACTCCGAGGTGTTTCCAGAACCGGAACACCAACACTAGAATGACAGGACTGATAGAAAAACTAACTCCCCTACTAACCATTCATTGTTCTACAAGCCAGATGATAGACTCCAGTCCATGGTAACCTGATTCATTTGCATTACCTATATTGCCCTGGTCCATTGACACTCTCACCCTCTGTATACAGTCTGTACAATGACAGATTTAGTCCGATGACTCAAACTGGTGGCAACATTGAAAGGGGAGATTGATTAATACATTTGTCATGAATTAAAGGCAGTGAGTGCCAGACCCAGCATATCACCCCAGCCCTGCAGATAGATAGGTTAGTGTCACCAGATCCAGCATATCACCCCAGCCCTGCAGATAGATAGGTTAGTGTCACCAGAACCAGCATATCACTCCAGCCCTAAAGATAGATAGGTTAGTGTCACCAGAACCAGCATATCACCCCAGCCCTGCAGATAGATAGGTTAGTGTCACCAGAAACAGCATATCCCTCCAGCCCTGCAGATAGATAGGTTAGTGTCACCAGACCCAGCATATCACCCCAGCCCTGCAGACAGATAGGTTACTGTCACCAGAACCTGCATATCACCCCAGCCCTGCAGATAGATAGGTTAGTGTCACCAGACCCAGCATATCACCCCAGCCCTGCAGATAGATAGATTAGTGTCACCAGAACCAGTATGTCACCCCAGCCCTGCAGATAGATAGGTTACTCTCACCAGAGCCAGCATATCACCCCAGCCCTGCAGATAGATAGGTTAGTGTCACCAGACCCAGTATATCACCCCAGCCTTCAGATAGATAGGTTAGTGTTACCAGACCCAGTATATCACCCCAGCCTTGCAGATAGGTTAGTGTCACCAGAACCAGTATATCACCCCAGTCCTGCAGTTAGATAGGTTAGTGTCACCAGAACCAGTATATCACCCCAGTCCTGCAGATAGATAGATTAGTGTCACCAGAACCAGCATATCACCCCAGCCCTGCAGATAGATAGGTTAGTGTCACCAGAACCAACATATCACCCCAGCTCTGCAGATAGATAGATTAGTGTCACCAGAACCAGCATATCACCCCAGTCCTGCAGATAGATAGATTAGTGTCACCAGAACCAACATATCACCCCAGCCCTGCAGATAGATAGGTTAGTGTCACCAGACCCAGCATATCACCCCACCCTACAGATAGATAGGTTAGTGTCACCAGAACCAGCATATCACCCATGTCCTGCAGTTAGATAGGTTAGTGTCACCAGAACAAGCATATCACCCCAACCCTGCAGATAGATAGGTTAGTATCACCAGAACCAGCATATCACCCCAGCCCTGCAGATAGATAGGTTAGTATCACCAGAACCAGCATATCACCCCAGCCCTGCAGATAGATAGGTTAGTATCACCAGAACCAGCATATCACCCCAGTCTTGCAGATAGATAGATTAGTGTCACCAGAACCGGCATATCACCCCAGCCCTGCAGATAAATAGGTTAGTGTCACCAGAACCAGCATATCACCCCAGCCCTGCAGATAGATAGGTTAGTGTCACCAGAACCAGCATATCACTCCAGTCCTGCAGATAGATAGGTTAGTGTCACCAGAACCAGCATATCACCCCAGCCCTGCAGATAGATAGGTTAGTGTCACCAGAACCAGCATATCACCCCAGCCCTGCAGATAGATAGGTTAGTGTCACCAGACCCCAGCATATCCCCCCAGCCCTGCAGATAGATAGGTTAGGGTCACCAGAACCAACATATCACCCCAGCCCTGCAGATAGATAGGTTAGTGTCACCAGAACCAGTATATCACCGCAGCCCTGCAGATAGATAGGTTACTGTCACCAGAACCAGTATAACACCCCAACCCTGCAGATAGATAGGTTAGTGTCACCAGACCTAGTATATCACCCCAGCCCTGCAGATAGATAGGTTAGTGTCACCAGAACCAGCATATCACCCCAGCCCTGCAGATAGATAGGTTAGTGTCACCAGAACCAGTATATCACCGCAGCCCTGCAGATAGATAGGTTACTGTCACCAGAACCAGTATAACACCCCAGCCCTGCAGATAGATAGGTTAGTGTCACCAGACCTAGTATATCACCCCAGCCCTGCAGATAGATAGGCTAGTGTCACCAGAACCAGCATATCACCCCAGCCCTGCAGATAGATAGGCTAGTGTCACCAGAACCAGCATATCACCCCAGCCCTGCAGATAGATAGGTTAGTGTCACCAGAACCAGCATATCACCCCAGCCCTGCAGATAGATAGGTTAGTGTCACCAGACCCCAGCATATCCCCCCAGCCCTGCAGATAGATAGGTTAGGGTCACCAGAACCAACATATCACCCCAGCCCTGCAGATAGATAGGTTAGTGTCACCAGAACCAGTATATCACCGCAGCCCTGCAGATAGATAGGTTACTGTCACCAGAACCAGTATAACACCCCAACCCTGCAGATAGATAGGTTAGTGTCACCAGACCTAGTATATCACCCCAGCCCTGCAGATAGATAGGTTAGTGTCACCAGAACCAGCATATCACCCCAGCCCTGCAGATAGATAGGTTAGTGTCACCAGAACCAGTATATCACCGCAGCCCTGCAGATAGATAGGTTACTGTCACCAGAACCAGTATAACACCCCAGCCCTGCAGATAGATAGGTTAGTGTCACCAGACCTAGTATATCACCCCAGCCCTGCAGATAGATAGGCTAGTGTCACCAGAACCAGCATATCACCCCAGCCCTGCAGATAGATAGGCTAGTGTCACCAGAACCAGCATATCACCCCAGCCCTGCAGATAGATAGGTTAGTGTCACCAGAACCAGCATATCACCCCAGCCCTGCAGATAGATAGGTTAGTGTCACCAGAACCAGCATATCACTCCAGCCCTAAAAATAGATAGGTTAGTGTCACCAGAACCAGCATATCACCCCAGCCCTGCAGATAGATAGGTTAGTGTCACCAGAAACAGCATATCCCCCCAGCCCTGCAGATAGATAGGTTAGTGTCACCGGACCCAGCATATCACCCCAGCCCTGCAGATAGATAGGTTAGTGTCACCAGACCCAGCATATCACCCCAGCCCTGCAGATAGATAGGTTAGTGTCACCAGACCCAGCATATCACCCCAGCCCTGCAGATAGATAGATTAGTGTCACCAGAACCAACATATGACCCCAGCCCTGCAGATAGATTAGTGTCACCAGAACCAGTATGTCACCCCAGCCCTGCAGATAGATAGGTTACTCTCACCAGAGCCAGCATATCACCCCAGCCCTGCAGATAGATAGGTTAGTGTCACCAGACCCAGTATATCACCCCAGCCCTAAAGATAGATAGGTTAGTATCACCAGACCCAGTATATCACCCCAGCCCTGCAGATAGATAGGTTAGTGTTACCAGACCCAGTATATCACCCCAGCCCTGCAGATAGGTTAGTGTGACCAGAACCAGCATATCACCCATGTCCTGCAGTTAGATAGGTTAGTGTCACCAGAACCAGCATATCACCCCAGCCCTGCAGATAGATAGGTTACTGTCACCAGGACCAGTATATCACCCCAGCCCTGCAGATAGATAGGTTAATGTCACCAGAACCAGCATATCACCCAGCCCTGCAGATAGATAGGTTAGTGTCACCAGAACCAGTATATCACCCCAGCCCTGCAGATAGATAGGTTAGTGTCACCAGAACCAGCATATCATCGCAGCCCTGCAGATAGATAGGTTAGTGTCACCAGAACCAGCATATCACCCCAGTCCTGCAGATAGATAGGTTAGTGTCACCAGACCCCAGCATATCACCCCAGCCCTGCAGATAGATAGGTTAGTGTCACCAGACCCCAGCATATCACCCCAGCCCTGCAGATAGATAGGTTAGTGTCACCAGACCCCAGCATATCACCCCAGCCCTGCAGATAGATAGGTTAGTGTCACCAGAACCAGCATATCACCCCAGCCCTGCAGATAGATAGGTTAGAAAGAAAAAAAAAACTTATAAAGAAATGTTAAAATCCCATTTTGTACAATAGATTGAAACTAATTAACATTCTGCATTCTGGATAGCAAATAAAGAAAATATAGAACTTTCATAACTACTTTTGGTATATCAAAAATTTCTCCAAAAGTTCATTCCAAAAGATACCAAATGGACGTCTTTCTGGCATCTATGGGATGAGTGGGTCCACATGCACACATAAGGCTTATATTTCAGTGCTTTCCTGGTGTATATACCAGATTGTATACACAGAATCCGGTCCTTCAAGAAAATTACTGTCTAGAATAATAATCAAAAATCTCCCCGTAAATGTAAAATTGACAGTCCAGCGATCTAAGTGCTCAGTGATACATTCCTTTAATATGTTTCTTTCTTCTTCATGTTCTTTCCTTCTTTCCTAGATTGGATGAGACATCTAATGATGAGATCCGTCACTTGCCATTACTTTTTGAATTACTTATTCTTATCAACCCGTCTAGAAGGAAACATCTCAGTCCCTCCAAAGATGAGATTTATTTGATGGCGGAGGACGGATCTGTCAATACTTTTATGGATTCTCATTCAAGTCAATAATGATTGATAGAAAAATGTATCCGGACCGACATCAAATCCTTCTTCATGATGGATGAGATAGAATAATGGAACAAAAGAAGAAACGGTAAAAAATGACTTGAAATGGAAAGTGTCACCTAGATTTAGTGTCCAATGTTCTTACTGTTTATCACATATTTGTTTTTTGTTTCTAGATGTAGAATTTTTCTTATTGTGTTTTCTGTGTATGGGGCGACCATCTTGTCACTGTTCTTATAACAGAAATTCAGAGGTTTGCTTTACAGCAGCCACATGGAGCGCAGTGATATGGTGTTTGAATGGCTTCTATGGTAAAGTGTTGTGGGCGTGCTCAGCTGCAAAGAGCTCCATGGGACCCGGGCTTGGTAAGTAATATTTTTTTATTTATATGGTTCAACTACTATGTGGGGCCACTGTGGAGCATTTCATTTACTCTGTGGGGCTACTGAGGAACCTTATGTGGCATGTTGGCTGCTGGAGAGAATTATATTCTGTGTGGCCCAATATATTGTGTGTGGAGTCCACTAGAGAGCTTTATATTGTGTGTGGGCCATTAGACTCCGTGTGGAGGCTATTAGGGAGCACTATACTGTGTATGTGGTCACTGGGGAACATTATACTTTGTGTGTGGTCACTGGGGAGCATTATACTCTGTGTGGGGTCACTGGGGAGCATTATATTGCATATTGGCCACTGGAGAGCATGATATTGTGTGTGTAGGCCATTAGACTCTGTGTGGAGGCTACTAGGGAGCACTATACTGAGTGTGTGTGTATCTCTGTGTGTGTGTGGTCACTGGGGAGCATTATACTGTGTGGGGTCACTAGGGAGCATTATACTGTGTGTGTGGTCATTAGGAAGCATTACACTCTGTGTGGGGTCACTAGGAAGCATTATACTGTGTATTGCCTGCTGGAGAGCATTATATTGTGTGTGTGAGCCATTAGACTCTGTGTGGAGGCTACTAGTGAGCATTATACTTTGTGTGTGGTCACTGGGGAGCATTATACTATGTGTGGGGTCATTAAGGAGCATTATACTTTGTGTGGGGTCACTGGGGAGCATTATACTATATATGGGGTCACTAGGGAGCATCATACTTTATGTGTGGTCACTGGGGAGCATTATACTGTGTGTGGGGTCACTAGGGAGCATTTTACTGTGTGTGGGGTCATTAGGGAGCATTATACTCTGTGTGGGGTCACTGGGAAGCATTATACTATATGTGGGGTCACTAGGGAGCATTATACTCTGTGTGGGGTTACTGGGGAGAATTATACTGTGTATTGCCTGCTGGAGAGCATTATATTGTGTGTGTGGGCCATTAGACTCCGTGTGGAGGCTACTAGGGAACATTATACTTTGTGTGTGGTCACTGGGGAGCATTATACTGTGTGGGGTCACAGGGGAGCATCATACTTTGTGTGGGGTCACTAGGGAGCATTATACTGTGTGTGGTGTAATTGCAAGCATTACATTGTGGGTTGACCACTGGGGAGTATTATATTGTGTGTATGGGTCACTTGGGAGAATCATATAGAGCATTATACTATGAATGTTGGCCACTGTGGAGCATTATACTGTGCGAAGGACACTAAGGCAGCATGGTGTTGTGGAAATTACTGTGGATGGTGGGAGATGGTAGAAGATGACTTCTGATATGTCTGGGTGGTTTAGACATAAGTATAGGTTGGTGAAGCTTTGCGGGTGTTTTCACATGGTGAAGTTATGGTGCAGTTAAAATAGCATCAAACGCCTGTTCTGTATTTGGGAAAGCTTTATTGTTGTGCAAGTTAAACAAATGTATCTTACATGTTGCAGCTGTAAATGCACTATGCAACATTTTTTGTATTTTGGTAAAAATTATTTGGTAGGGGGGCTCAAGGAAACATTTTTCCCTGATTCGGAAACGTTTGGGACACCCTGATACAGACAATTTCTGACAACACCGCACTTACCTGGCTTATGTTCTCAACAGATTGAACTTGTAAGACTCTTTCCATCATCATTGGGTTATTGGTTCCCAATGTTTGGAGATGTTTCCCTTCCCATCCTCTGGAGACAGATCTGCTCCGAGCTTTGTGTATTTTTTCCTCAAGAGAACCTCAAACGCTTCTATTCTAGACGTCTCTGCTTCTTATAAATGAACTGCAAAGAATATAAACAAGGCAATAAGATGACGTCCAAATATCTACAGTGATAACAAGCCTCCAGTTCTTGGGGTTATCACTCGCTGCTGTAGTAAAAACAGAAAAGAAGTTAACAAAAAAATTTTTTTTTCTGGAGCTCCAGATCAAAGCAGGAAAATAATCCAAAGTCCAGGAAGTCCAGAATATCCTTGATGTGCTGAGCAGATGTTCTGTAAGGAGCAGCGGCATCGTCTTATTTATGTGAAAGTTACTAGCCAGGATAGGTAAAGGTTAACTTTATTTTTTTATTTTTATGGCATTTTTTTAAAAAAAATTTTAAGATTTTTTTTGCTAGTAGATTTACGTTATTTTTGTTTTTGCATTTCTTTTATTATTGTCGATTATTATTAAGGATTTCTGTTATTACGGGCCAAAAATCCTGAGCAATCTTAAAAATATCACCCATTAACAAATTGGGTCACCAACAGAATGGTCTTGCCGTAAATTTTTGGGCAGCTGTTGGTCAAAGATACCAATATTTAGCATGATCTCCAGCTGTGGGACGACCATTACTAGCCAACTTGTGCAGGATCACTAGGATTTTTGGACAATTTAAGATTGACGGTAGGATAGTTCATACCAACGCCATCATAAATTGGATGGCCACATGAGACTCATATAATCTGATGGCCGGGAAATAACGGGGTAGCTGTCACATGGTGAAAAATGGGATATCTGATTTTGTATTTGTCTCTTTCCAGATTTCCGAATAAGAGCTCCGTTCTCCAGTGGTGGGTCGTCCATATATCATACATTTATACCATGTCTTGTAGATGTCCCGCCTTACATCTCTCAGATGGAAATACCCATAGAGATTGGCCAATGATGTAGAGATGTGATGTGAGCGAAGTATTGTGGAATCACAGCATTAATATTTTGTCAATGTTTTACTGATTAGAACTAATCATTTCATCTCCCAGAGCGGAGACCATAAGTTCATCCCAACTTAGTAAAAAGCACCATGTAGGTGATTGTAATGTGACTGGTGCTTAAAGGGAACGTGTCAGGAGAAACTGACCTATTGTGTAAATCATGTTAAAGAATTTATGGTAATGTTTTTAATCTTCCATGTTATCTATATTTAAAAAATATAAAAAAAAATTATATTTAATTTTAAAAAAAGTATATATATGAAACAGAAAGTGCATATATACTGTATACTAAGAAGAGAAGATATACTAGGAGTCCATAGCAGTTAAGGAAGAGAAGAAAGAAAGAAGGAAGACTTCAGGATCATTTAGTTCTCTGTGCGGAGTGTCTTCGCTTGGTCTGATGTAGATTATACAGCCTGGTCACAGTTGGGAGGAAGGACCTGCGATAGCTCCTTCTCACACTTGGGGTGAAGCAGACGGTCACTTACAGTGCTGCCAAGTGCCATCAAGGACTCATACATGGGGTGGGATTTGTTCTCCCGCATGGAGGTCACCACAGACAGTATCCTTCTGTCACCCACCACCTGTACTGGGTCCAGGGGGCTCCCCAGGACAGAGCTGGCCCTTCTCATCAGCCTGTCAAGTCTATTTCTGTCCCTGGTTGATGTACTGCTTCCCCAGCAGGCCACACCGAAAAAGATGGCTGAAGCAACCACAGAGTTGAAAAAGGCCCTAAGAAGTGGCCCCTGGACTCCAAAGGCCCTCAGCCTCCTGAACAGGTAGAGTCTGCTGTGGCCCTTCCTGTGCAGCGCCTCCAGGTGATCAGCCCAGTCCAGCTTATTATTGAGGATCACGCCCAGATACTAATAGGTCCTGACTATCTCAATGCATGTCCCTTGGATCTCCACTGTGGTCGGAGCACTTCTCCACTTACTAAAGTCCAACACCATCTCCTTGGTCTTCTCAGCATTTATCCTGAGCTGGTTCTGCTGGCACCATTCAACAAAATCCCAGTTTAATTCTCTGTATTCCCTATCGTCACCATCCGGAGAGAGAGCTACAGCGCATGCGCGACATTTCGATCGTAAATCACCAGGCTGGAGGTGGTGAATCGCAAGGAGGAGGAAGTCAAAGAAGAGTGGAGGGCGTGAACAAGCTATGACGGGGGGAGGGGGGTGGTATACGGAATGCCACCGTCCACGCTAGGACTCATTTACATATACGTTTTAATGGTAATTCAGTAAAACGGGGGGAGGGGGGTTCAAAAACGATTAGCAGTACCTGAATAGCCTTTTTAAAGGCTATTCAGGCATATGTTTATCAAAAAACGGAAAATCTAATGATAGAGCCCCTTTAAAAAGACACGGGACCATCACGTCCAACCTAGACCCCTGCAGCATGATCCTGAAGAAGGCAAAAACCCCTATGATGCTGATGCCAATTGCCCCATGTAAGAGCAAAAAATTCCTTTCACAACTCCAAATCTGGCAACCAGAATACAACTCTGGGTCACCTTGTCTTCACTAAAAACCTAAAACCCCCAATGAGTAATATTAGGGTCCAGGCCCTATGTACTAATCTATGTTATCACTCATCTGGGACAAGCTGAGAGTTACTGGAGCTGAACTACTCAGTTGGGTTCTGTGTAATATGATTTATTAAACCAGAAATTGAAATCTATCACTTTTTTTTCCTATATGGTTTTGTTTTTCTGATTTTTTCGTGCCGTGCTGGGGCAGCAGAGACAGGTATGTTTTTGGTTTTTTACCTCCCCCGACCTATTTTAATTTTTTTCCCCCGGATATATTGCAGGATATAATACTTGAACAATAAAAAATAAATAAATCCAATTAAATAAATCCAATAGTGACATAGAAATTTTTTTAAAAATAATAAAAAATTCTTAAAAAAATATGTGTATTTAAAATTTTAGCTTAAAAAATTGAGGATTTTCTGGTGACACATTTCCTCTAAATTTTTCCTTGGCAATCCTTAGAGATTTCAGTCTGTGGTGTAAGGACTCTATGGGGTCATAGGCTTTGAGGAGAACTAACAAAATCTGGTCAAAAATTTAAAATTTTTAGAAAATGTTGGTTACGCTTTAAAAAAAACAAAAACTTAAGGCCTCCTTTGTAACGTGTCGGGTCTTTAAGAAGTGTGAGAAACAGGATGCAGAAGCCTCTACTGATTCCAACGCAGAGAACTTTTTATTGTTTTCTTTGCTTTTTTTTTCGGCTCAAGTAGTTTCTCTGAGAAAACAGAAGCCGAGTAACACGGAGAAGTCATGCCAATTGAAAATGTCAGCGAAAAATGTATTGTTAGGAACGAGAAGACGAAAGGGCAAAGTAGTTGAGATGATGAATATAAAACCTTGGACAATTGATATGAATAGGTCACATATATAAGCCGAGAGGCCGGATGTTCCTCTCGTTTCCTGTACTGAAGGCCTTGTGCGTTCTCACCTTCTTCATAGGAAAATGGATTACGGGGTTATGTAAAAAAACTTTATTTGTTTCCTTCCTGTCTGACACTTTACAACCTCAAAAGAATGACTCAGGGAAAAAAAAAAAAATTGCTTTGTTGTTGTGTATATATCTCAGTATACAATAGCTTAACCCCTTCCCTCCTCTATTTTTCATTTTTGAAGTTTCCGAAACGCCATAATTTTTAATCTGTTCGCAAAGTTATACGGAGAGATGGACTTTGTTTGGGAGTCAAAAAATCTATGATGCGGCCATATTGATTTTTTTTTTCCTGCCGTGGCAGTTACCATATTGGATAAATATTTTTATATTGTTAAAGTTTAGCCAGACATGGGGGTTTGTCTTATGTGTCTGTTAATTTTTTATATGTGATCTAGAAAAAGGGATGATATGAATTTTTCCATGAATATTTTTAATTTTTTTAAATATTTTTGGCTATTATTTTTAGACCTCCCAGGGAGGTTTGTACTCTAGGAAAAGGGGTAATTTGAATTTTTCCATGAATATTTTTTAATTTTTTTTCAATATTTTTGGCTATTATTTTTAGACCTCCTAGGGGGTTTGTATTCTAGGAAAAGGGTGATTTGAACTTTTCCATGAATACTTTTGAATTTTTTTTAGATTTCTGTCTATTATTTTTAGACCTCCTAGTGGGTTTGTATTCTAGGAAAAGGGGTGATTTGAATTTTTCAATGACTATTTATTAATTTTTTAAAAAATATTTTTATCTATAATTTTTAGACCTCCTAGGGGGTTTGTTCTCTAGAAAAAGGAGTGATTTGAATTTTTAAATGAATATTTTTGAATTTTTTTTAACAAAAATATTTTTGGCTATTATTTTTAAACCTCCTAGTGGGTTTGTATTCTAGGAAAAGGGGTGATTTGAATTGAATTTTTCCATGAATATTTTTGATTTTTTTTAAAAAAATATTTTTGGCTTTTATTTTTAGACCTTCCAGGGTGGGTTTATACTCTAGGAAAAGGGGTGATTTGAATTTTACAATGACTATTTATTAATTTTTTAAAATGTTTTTATCTATAATTTTTAGACCTCCTAGGGGGTTCGTTCTCTAGAAAGAGGAGTGATTTGAATTTTTAAATGAATATTTTTGATTTTTTTTTTTAAAAAAAATATTTTTGTCTTTTATTTTTAGACCTCCTAGTGGGTTTGTATTCTAGGAAAAGGGGTGATTTGAATTTTTCCATGAATATTTTTGAATTTTTTTTAGATTTTTGTATATTATTTTTAGACCTCCTAGGGGTTTGTACTCTAGGAAAAGGGGTGATTTGAATTTTTCCATTAATATATATATATTTTTTAAAATATTTTTGTCTATTATTTTTAGACTTCCTAGGGATGTTTGTAGTCTAGAAGTTCTGATTACCCATAGAGTATAGTCTGTACTAAAGACAGGCTTAGATTTCCACCCTATAAGACACTCCAATGAGATTTTAATCAATATGATGGCGCCCATGCCCCACTGCTTTTTCCATGCCTCCGTTGCAATTGGGTTTGTCCCATCAAGATGACCAATTTCCATATACTCCACTGGGATATATACTGTAAATAGCATAGAATAGGTTTCCCTTTTTGGGTCCCCCTCTATAAAGCCAGAATGGGGTGGATATCATTCTGGTGGATCTGTAATACTACATTTCACCTGTAGTGGCCACTGCAGGAAAAGTGTATGGCTGGATGAAGTCATCCCTGGCCATAAAGGCTAATCTATGGGTGGGTCTTAGGGAAGATGAAACAACCCCTTTAAGAGCTTCTGTATCCACTTGGAGAAAGTCAAGAATTCTGTGTAAAGAATTATTTGTAGATTCCATTGTATCCATTCATTCCATTTTCCATCTGAATTCTCAGCTACCCTCATGAGATCCTATTAGATATATGGAGCCTCCTGTCAGGTCTTATCAGTAGCTCGTAAATCCCAAAATTATTTTTTTCTAGGACCAGATGGACTAATCTAAGATCTGTCAGAAACGAATACGGAACGTTCTGCAGAGGACGATGGTGACAATGTCAATCTCCGAGGATGTATCCGAATGGCGTCCAGGTAGGAAAGGGACGGCACCAAATATTCGGAATGTAAAAATCCTCGAATTCATTATTCGAAGAATAGCAAGTGAATCTGTAACAAACTCTACATCCAATTCATTGTACAATATCGAGGCCAGACTTGGGAAATTTTTTCCAACTCCAACCCCACCCAAACTTAGCCCCAGATCTCGGAAACTGTCAGGAACCTACTAGAAGCTTAGAAAAGTAGCAATAGATAAATCCGCTCAGTGCCAATGAGGCGCCATAAAGCTATGGAACAAATAATACGTCTGATTCCTAAGACTGATCCTATACGGCTCGCTGTAGGAATGTACTGGTGGAGGAAAGTTTGTAAAGGACATTACGCAGCTGACAGCTGTCACTGGCATTGTGCGCCTGGCATCCTGTCCGCCAGAGGCTTCTGTACATACTCAGGGAAAGCAGCGGCTGCCAATAATTATATAGACTTTGTATTTCTAAAGGGACCATTGTTCTGGGGGGAAACATTTACATTTGGCTTTCATTGAAGATATTGTCTACTTTGAGTTGAAAAAAACCTGTCCTGCCATTCATGTGTAAGAATAAAGCAGAAGCTATAGGTTCTATAGGATTAGTAGCTGTATGGACTAAGAAGAGGAGACCATTAGAGATGAGCGAACACTGTTCAATCGAATACATATTCGATCGAATATCAGGCTGTTCGGGGTATTCGTTTGGAATCGAATACCACGAGGCAAACGCAGTAAAAATTTGTATCCCCTCCCACCTTCCCTGGCGCTTTTTTTGCACCAATAATAGAGATGAGCGATGTATTCGTTCACAATCGAATACAAGGCCGCATATGCAGTAAAAATTCGTATCCCCTCCCACCTTCCCTGGCGCGTTTTTTGCACCAATAACTGTGCAGGGCAGGTGGGACAGGAAGTAGGACAACGGAGGCAGTGAAAAAAATTGAAAAAACCCATTGGCTTCCGAAAACATGTGACCTCCCAATTCATAAGAATAATGTCAGCCATCTTTGTCTCATTCTCGTTTTGGAGTGATAGGGAGAGTGTGGTGTCAGACTGTCAGTGCGATACAGGGCTTTGGTTAGGCAGGAATTGTCAATAATAACAGCTCAGAGCTCAATAATCGCTAGCTAGAAAATCATGCAGCGTAGCAGCAGGGGACGTGGGTGAGGACGTGGACGTGCATACCCAGCTGGGTGTGTAGTCCACAGTCCAGCTACTGGAGAGGGGATGCTAAAACGAGTAGTGTCCCTTGTCAGTAGCAGCAGGGGACGTGGGCGAGGACGTGGACGTGCATACCCAGCTGTATATCCACCACACAGTCCAGCTACTGGAGAGGGGCTGCCAGTAGTGTCCCTCGTCAGTAGCAGCAGGGGACGTGGGTGAGGACGTGGACGTGCATACCCAGCTGGGTGTCTAGTCCACAGTCGAGGTACTGCAGAGGGGCTGCCAGCAATGTCCTTCGTCATTATGAGCAGGGGACGTGGGCGAGGACGTGGATACCCAGCTGTCTATCCACTCCACAGTCCAGGTACTGGAGAGGGGCCGCCAGCAGCAGCAGGGGACATGGGCGAGGACATGGATAACCAGCTGGGTATCCACTCCATAGCCCAGGTACTGGAGAGAAGCTGCCAGCACCCAATTTACTCTGCCTCCTCATACTCCTCATCCTCCTCCTCCTCCTACAACACCAGCCCCTACTTCTGAATGTGAATTTTTTTTTTATATATAAAAAAAAAAAATATTTCCATTATCTCCCCCCCCCTCCCCCAAGGGCCTGAAAATTAATGTTTTAGGGCTCCCCCAAGGGCCTGAAATCTAATTTTTTAGGGGTCACCCCAAGGGCCAAAAAATGAAACACTGCTGCTGCATGGCTCTAGTCACCAAAAGGGCATAAAACACTGCTTTCTAAAGGCTCTGCTCACTCTAAGGCCGGGTTCACACGGAGTATTCTGGCTCGTCATTTGGTACGTAGACGCCGGGAGGATTTGCGGGCCGTATACGCTCCCATTGTTTTCAATGGGAGCCGGTACCGTACACGCGGCGCTATTTTGCGGCCGCCGCAAAATCACGGCCGCAAAATAGCGCCGCGTATAAAGTACCGGCTACCATTGAAGACAATGGGAGCATATACGGCCCGCAAAAGCTACGTGCCACATTACGTGCCAAAAGACATCGTGTGAACCTGGCCTAAGAATGATCAGAAATCTACATAATTGTATGTTCTCTGTGGAAAACTTCAACAATAATTATGTCTATACACATATAATTCACACTTTATGTAATAGAATGAGGAGAATGTGATGTCACAGTATAACTATATTGCACAGCCATTAAATGATGTCACTGAATGATAATGTATATAATAATGAGACATGTATATAATGTACATAATGAGGAACAATGAAGTCTTATGGAGCAGAACAAGCAACACTTGCTCCAGGATTTATTACATTGTGACCACATTACCCTTGAGGGCCTATCATTTGTTGGGTCCATAGCAGATACAGCGCCGGCCTGTTCATCCCATCCTGTGACCCCACTAATGGCGCCCTTCTCAGTTACTGTCCATGCTTGGTTAGGGTCCAGGTCATCACGTTGAGCAGACGCTTCACCCCCAGTGTTTTTGGGTCCTGAGACTCCTTTTTCATAGACTTTCTCAGCAGCCTAGGATTATTAGTGGTAATAAGGATGGATAGTCTACGATTTCCTGAAGAAACAGCTGCAGAATATTTGTTTAGCTGCACTCATCCATTATTATTAATTATATCGCTCTTATGAATCCTCCTTAATGTTCCGGATTTAGATGTAAACATCGAGTCCTTGGATCCGGTAAAATCCACTGTTGACAGTATGAAGAGTCGAATGCCTTATCTTGGCATTGACAAAAAAACAAAATCTATTTATGGGATTTCTGCCGATCTCATAAGTGGACGACCTTCAGCCAAGAAAAACAAGAACTTGGAATAACAGACAATAAGGAAGAAGCGTATCTCGACAGCAAGGAACGTTCTCCATAGATGCCACCAAAATGACTAGTAGTTCATCAAGAGACACCTTACTGGCTGTCCAGGTCAATGGGAGGAAAAATTAAGGAACCCACCTCAGATACCTCTAAAGATACCAACTATATTCCCATGCACCCCCATCACAGTATATACAATATAGAATACACAACATTCACACAGTTTAGATCGTTCATTTTCTTCTTCATCTGGCCCAGGCGTCTATGATGACTTCTCCTGAGGACTCCAGAATGACGTTACATTCAAATTTGGATTGTTTGGTCCATTACAGGACCATCAACACTAGGGACGATCTGTCTAATGATGGACAACAAAGATCTGTTTTGGCTCGGGTCCCAAGTTTAGATAGAACCGGATGTGAAATTATTCAACAAAGTTCTGGTCTGGCATTGGTTGTGGACTAGTAGAAGACAATATGAATTCCCCAGAATGGTGGCATTCAGATGCAAATCTTCTTTTACGAGACGTAGAGGTCAATAGGACTGTCCAAGTGCTGAATTCTCAGTTCATAGCCTGGATGTAGTTGAGCTTATGACTGTATCTTGAGATCGTGCTGGGACTTCTTGCTGGGAGAGGGGGATAAGGAGCTGCTTCATTGATGGATTAGACCCTGAGCTGCTCTTACGGCTGCTGCAAAGGTGACATGTTGTGGGATCCTGGTTAAGGAAAGCAAACAGTGATTTTGTTAAAAGTAATTCCGGTAGATGTCACATGAATCTGTCCCCAAATTCTCAGCAATATTTCTTTTTTTGGCGCATCCTCGTGAGATTACTTTGCACATTATCAGCCTACACACTGATGCCATTTGCACAGGAAATTGCCCAGGTTTGAGCCATGGGCACAATGTGACTCACGCCTTCCTCTTGGCACTGACAACTATTTTTGATCACATGCAACTTCCTCTGCCTGGAATCATGAACATATACCCGGTATAGACGGATCTATAATTCCAAAAATATTCTTAGGGACCGTCTCCTATAAATAACATTTTACATTATTTTTATACTGTTGGATTTTTTTCTGTTTCCCAACACTGACGATGTTGTGTAATTCTCTAATATCAAACATGAGACGTTTGCAATAATTAATTCACTTAATATACTGTGCAAAAGTTGTAGGCAGGAATGAAAAAAATGCAGCCAAATACGAAGGTTTCCAGAAATAGAAGAGTTAATCGCTTATTATTGTCAATGGACAAAATGAAATGAATGAAGACAAGAGAAATGTAAATGCCATCACTATTCGGTGTGACCTTTGCCCTTTGCCTTCCATCAGTTCTTCTCAGGACTTGCAGACAGTTTTTGGCAGGGAGGTTGTTCTCGCCATCTTTGAGAACTGAGCACCGATCTTCATGTCGTTCCAGGCTTGCTCCAATCCGTCTGTCTCTTCATGTCATCCCAGACAGAGTGGATGATGTTGAGATCTGGGGCCATACCACTTCCAGAACACCTGCCTAAAATTTTTTCACGGTACCGTATGTATTAGGGTTTTTGTCAAGGCTACGCCGCAGAAAGGAGGATGTGTTGACCTCCGACCTCTATCACAAGTGTCCGTTTTTTGCTCTTCAAAGAATCTCTCTGTAGCTTGGGCTAAAGATAGCCATGTCATAACACCCCGAGAGATAAGACGTAGTAGCAAGTGCAGGAGAGGAAGCCGGGCTTCCTGGGGTCATTCTCAGCACTGTTCTGTCATGTTTACTTCCTATGTTGATACTTACGGCAACAAGAAGCTTGGTTTCCCATTCTGATTCCAGGAAGCAATTGTGATAAGACCCCAGGCACCGGCATAACCTGTACTCATTTTTTTTGATATTTCGGAAACTTTGTAAAAACCCAAAAATACATTTTAAAAAATTGCTAAAAAACTCCATACTTTGTAGTTGGCCCATAGATAACCAATCCACATGAGTACAATGGACCTCATTTCTGCCGAATAGGGAAAGTGTCAGGAAAGAGACAAACTGGGCAAACACTGAAGACCCTAAAATCCTGCTCATGTGCTGTTTTAGGACAGGTGGAATATTTAATGAACATATTCATTAACCCCCCCCCCCCCATAAGAGGTAAGAGGAACCTCCTCCCCCTTGTGTTTTTTTCTGTCCTGTGTGCAGGACAGGTGGAAGGAGGTTGCTCTTACCTCCTTACTTTGCTTACCTTTTTTTCCTCCGCTGCCCGGCTCCACTGCTGCGTGTCCCCTCCAGATGGATGGCCGCCGAGTATCCTGCGACTGGCCGCATCCTGGGCATCCTGTACGCCTCCGGGAGCACGCACGGCGGCCCGTTCTTGGCGCATACGCAGTGAGGCCCTGGGTATTTAAACTCTGCAGAATCAGAGCTCCAGTGCTTGCTCTGCATTGAGGACCAAGCTCCACTGCTTCAAAGCTCTGTTGCCTTGTAGCATTCATTTCACGTTGGAATATCAGCTACGTTTTGTGATATCTCCACGGTACTATCTGCACCCTAGCAAGGTTATGGTATTTATTTCTTGATGCTCAATATTCTATTTTATTTTGCAGATGTCTTCTTCTTCCTCCAAAGGGGATGGCTCTCCCAGAGTTCCTCTATGCGCAGGCATCTCACCTGCAAAGATTGTGACATCCCCCTTCCTGACGGTTATGACAGATGCCAGAAGACGCCAGAAGAACCCTCCATGCGTGACATGGTAGCATGGGTGAAGGAATTTGTGACAGACTCCATGCGTGAGATGAAGGATTTCCTCTCCCAGTCCGCTAAAAGGCCCCATAAGTAGTCGCGGCCATTGGTGTATCCTTCAGAGGAAGGATCTAACACTGTTGAAATGTCCTCTGAATAATACCTAAGTCTATATTCCCATTGGAAAAGATGTCCAAGTTGCTCAAGTCCATCCGTCCAGGCGGGCGTGATGTGTTGACGATGGGGAAGCCTCAGGTTCCGCCTATAGAAGGCCCAGGGCCTTCCAAGTGGATCCAGCCCTGACCGAGGCCATGCAGGCCGAATGGAAACGTCCGGATAAAGCCTTTTTTCAATCAAAGAGGTTCAAGTTATTGTTCCCTTTAGAGGGGAATGAGAAAATCAGCTGGATGCCGCCTCCCAAAGTAGATTTTGCTGTGGCGAAGCTTTCCTGGTGAACTGTCGTCCCATCAGAGGATGGGTCTAACTTACCGGACGCTATGGATAGGCGTGTAGAATGCGTCTTAAAACGAATCCACTCTGCTGCGGCCTCTCAAGCTTCTATTGCCATAGCCTCCTTGGAAGTGTCCAATATGCTACGGTTAGACCTAGCAAGAGTACAACAGGATATTGACGCCGGGGTTCCTCGTGACGATCTACTATCATCTTTGTCATCCTTGTGTTTGGCCGCTGATTTTCTAGCTGAAGACTCTACATACCAGGCAAAGGCGGGAGCCAAGGGTATGGCCTTATCAGCAGCTGCTAGAAGGCTTTTGTGGCTAAAGCCATGGAAGGCAGATAACGTCTCCAAGTATAATATTTGTGCCCTTCCATTTGAACCCGGCAGACTGTTTGGCAAACAGTTAGATGACATCATGGAGGGACTTGCTGACAGCAAGTCCTACAGAGGCAGATCTGGTTCGTCTCGTGGCAGAGGGTTTCAGCGCCAACCTTCATCCAGGGGACAGTTTTCAAGAAGATCTGGGTTTCAGTCCAGAGGCTCAGGCCATTGTTTCTCTAAGGAGGAGCCTAAGAAGCCTTCATTTTGACAATCATGGTACCCCTCCTTTGAAGGGCGTTCAAGCGGTCGGAGGTCGACTAAAATTGTGTTTTCCCACCTGGCGCCAAAACATCCAGGACCCTTGGGTCCACCAACTAATTCAACACGGATATCGAATAGATTTTGTCTCTCCTCCCATTGCCATATATTTCGCAACCCGTTCTTTCTCCAATCAAAAACATGCCTGGAAGACATGATTCGGGAATATCTGTACAAAGCGGCTTTGGAACCGGTTCCTTTGGCCGAAAGAAGTACAGGCATGTATTCTCCAGTCTTCCTGGTGCCAAAAGCATCTGGGGGCTGGAGGATGATAATCGACCTCAGGTACTTGAACCATTTCATCCACAAGATGCGTTTCCGCATGGAAACAATAAAATCTGTGATCGACTTTCTTCAGCCAGGCGATGTTCTCACCACCTTAGATCTCAAGGACGCTTACCTCCATATTCCAATTTTTCCTTCCCACAGAAAATATATAAGAATAGCCGTTCTATTAGAAGGTCGACTTTGCCATCTCCAGTTTGCAGCCCTGCCGTTCGGCATTACTTCAGCGCCTTACGTCTTCACAAAGCTGATAGCTCCCATCGCGGCTGCTCTAAGGCTACAAGGGCTATTTATAGTTCCGTACCTGGACGATTGGCTGCTGAAAGCTCGCTCAGAAGAGCTTCTACGAAGTCATCTTCAAACCATTGTCTCCTTCCTCCAAGACCTCGGATGGTTAATCAACTGGGACAAGTCAGACATCGTGCCCTCCACAAGAAAGACCTTTCTATGGTGCATCCTAGATTACGTTCAAATGACAGTGTCTCTTCCTCCGCAGAGGAAGGAGAACTCAGATTGGCTGTCAAACATCTCTATCAGTCACACCAGGTATCAGTCCGGACGACCATGAAAGTTCTTGGTCTTATGTCAGCGTCTGCGGATGCAGTCCCTTGGGCACTTTGGCACATGTGCCCTCTCCAGAGCGAGGTCCTCAAATTATGGAACCGCAGCTCTCTGAGTCTGGATTCGCTGATCCATCTGTCCCTCAATACCCGTCTGTCACACAGGTGGTGGTTCCATCTAGAAGACAGAAGGTCCACGGTCCAGCCGGTCTGGACCCTGTTCACTACGGATGCACCTCTTATCGGTTGGGGAGCCCATCTAGACGAGATGTATGTGAGTGCAACATGGAATTGGTTAGAGAAAACCAAGTCATCCAATTTGCGTGAAATCAGAGCCATCTACCTGGCGCTTCTACATTTTGCCCCTCTGCTTCAGGGCAAGGCAGTGAAAGTGCGCTCAGACAACCTAACTGCAGTCCTCTACCTGAACAAGCAAGGAGGTACCCGGTCTTCCACTCTGCTGAGGGAAACAGATCTTATTTTCTCCTGGGCAGAAAAAAATCTCTCACATCTCATGGCGGTCCACATCAAGGGGTCCTTGAATGTGCTGGCGGATCAGTTAAGTCGAGGCCTGACTGTCTCAGGCGAATGGTCCCTGAACAAGAACATTTTTCATCAGATCACCGAGATGTGGGGAATTTCAGAGGTGGACCTAATGGCCACCAGGTACAATACCAAGGTGGAGAAATTTTGTTCCCTCTATCAGGTGGACGAACCCTTGACTGTAGACACCCTGTCGATTCCATGGAAGTTCAGGCTGGCATACATCTTCCCTCCGCTTTCCATGATGCGAACGGTATTGATGAAAGTCAGACAGGAGCAAGGGTCAGTGATAGCAATCATACCGTTTTGGCCAAAGAAGGCTTGGTTTACCCAACTCATTCAGATGATTCAAGGGATATATTGGAGGCTCATCCCATAGCACCAACTGGTCACTCAAGGCACCAGAGTATGCCAAGGTCTCATGAGGTTCAACTTGACAGCCTGGAAGTTGACTGGTCCATACCTAGACTAGAAGAATTTTCCTCAGCCGTCCGGAATACCATGGCTTATTCCAGAGCTCCTGCTACCAACCAGGCTTATCTCAGGATCTTCAATATCTTCAAATTCTGGTGTGTGGATAAGCAAGTGTCCCATGACAACCCCTCCAGACAGTCTCTGTTGGAGTTCTTGTAAGATGGCTTGGATAGGGGTCTCATGCCTGCCACACTCAAAGTCCATGTGGCTGCCTTGTCCGCCTGTCTAAACAGGCGCTTATCTCAGGATATTTTCATATCTCGGTTCCTCAAGGGAGCGAGTAAGATCCATAAGATACCTAGTTCCACAATGGGATCTTTCTACTGTTTTAATGGGTCTTTGTAGCCCCCCATTTGAGTCTCTACATGAAGTAGACTTGAAATTTGTGTCTTTGAAGGTGGCTTTCCTTCTAGCAATTACATCAGCTAAACGTGTGGTGAACTACAGGCTCTATCAGCCCATGGACCCTACACAGCCTTTTTTTCCGATCGCGTGCAATTAAGATTTTTGCCCGGATTTTTGCCTAAGGTCCCTTCCTATGCCAATCTAAATCAGATTATCGCTTTACCAGTGTTTTTTCCCTCTCCGTCCTCTCCTGAGGAGGAGAAGTGGCGGACCCTGGATGTGGTTAGATGCTTACCTAGAGTGTACCAGAGAGTTTAGGAAAGAGGAGAACCTGTTAGTTTCTTTTTTGGGACGATCCAAAGGGCTTAAAGCCTCGAAACCCACACTAGCCAGGTGGATTAAGGAGGCGATTCAGCTTTCATTAATTTGTCAGTGGCTTACTCCCCCAGATTTTGTTAAAGCCCACTCTACTAGGGCAATGTCTACATCCTGGGCGGAAAAGCACTCGGTTCCTCTGGAACATATATGTTCTGCTGCCACCTGGCAGTCTCAGTCCACCTTTGTCAAACACTATCGCTTAGACCTTCAAAGGTCAGAGGCTACTGCCTTTGGCCAATCCATCTGATCTTCTGTATGCCGAGGGGGCCCTCCCTAGGGGTTATCTCGCTACATCCCCACGTGTTGTGCTGCTCTTTGGACTAAAGGAAAACAGGTTGTCTACATAACCAACGATTACCATCTTGGGCCAGATGGGTCAGAACCTCAAAACTAGAGATGATAATTAATTTGTAATGAGCTGGATTTAGTCCAAATTTTCTCCAAATTTTGGATTCAAGTGAACCAAAATTTTTGTGATTTGACATTTATGAATCACTATTGTATTCTAGGGATATTGTCACTCCTTAGGGAGAGACCACCATATAGGTGTGTATTCTAAGGACTCTTAGTAAGTTACTAGCTCAGTACAATTATACATCTACTGCCAGTACCTACCGATGTATCTACGTATCTGCGGGGAAGAGTCTGTCCCGTGACCCTTGGGCCATTGCTCCTGCATTTCCCAAGCCCGTCCATTAATGATTCAATTTCTGATTTCTTTCTTGAAGTTCTTGGAAATACTGTAACTTTTTTTGTATGGAAATAGAAGACACTTGTGTGAGACGCGCACACCCTGGACACTGTCCAACTCACTTGTCTGTGGATTATTTCATTGATGGGAACAGCATGGGCTACGTAGTGGAGATGGTTTTCACCTAAGATTATGACTGATATCCGTCTACACAGGAAAAGTCTATTTTATTGCGGAAAAGTATTTACTGCTCGGGATGCTGTGCCAGTGTTTTGTGTCATTTTCTATAGACGATGTATTTGTACAAGGCCAGAAAAGTCAAAAACATCCTGTTGGTTCCACAAGCATGAGGATTAAATGGAACCTGAATGGAACTCAAACAGAAATTACATAGAACCTAAACAGAATCTACACAGAACCTAAATGGAATCTAAACAGAATCTAAACGTAACCTAAACATAACCTAAACGGAATCTAAACAGAACCTAAACAGAATCTAAACATAACCTAAACAGAATCTAAACGGAACCTAAACAGAACCTAAAAAGAATCTAAACATAACCTAAACGGAATCTAAACAGAGCCTAAACAGAATCTAAACGGAACATAAACAGAACCTAAACAGAATCTAAACATAACCTAAACAGAATCTAAACGGAACCTAAACAGAACCTAAACAGAATCTAAACATAACCTAAGCAGAATCTAAACATAACCTAAACGGAATCTAAACAGAACCTAAACAGAATCTAAACGGAATCTAAACAGAACCTAAACAGAATCTAAACATAACCTAAACGGAATCTAAACAGAACCTAAACAGAATCTAAACGGAACATAAACAGAACCTAAACAGAACCTAAATAGAATCTAAACAGAATCTAAACATAACCTAAACAGAAGCTAAACGTAACCTAAACATAACCTAAACGTAACCTAACCAGAACTTAAACGGAATCTAAATGGAACCTAAACAGAAGCCAAACAGAACCTAAACGGAATGTAAACAGAACATAAACAGAGCCTAAACAGAAGCTAAACAGAACCTAAATGAAACCTAAATCAAAGCTAACAGAACCTAAAAGGAATCTAAATGGAACCTAAACAGAATCTACACAGAACCTAAACGGAACCTAAACGGAATCTAAATGGAACCTAAACAGAGTAGATGCAGCTTGAAGTCTAAGTGCACTGAAAAACTGATCAGGTGTGAATATATTTGTACAAGGTCAGAAAAGTCAAAAACATCCTGTTGGTTCCACAAGCATGAGGAATAAACAGAACCTAAATGGAACCCAAATAGAACTTAAACAGAAGCTAAACAGAATTTACACAGAACCTAAACAGAACCCAATCAAAATCTATGGGGAACCTAAACAAAATCTAAACAGAAGCTAAATGGAACCTAAACAGAACCCAATCAAAATCTATAGGGAACCTAAACAGAATCTAAACAGAACTTAAACAGAACCTAAACAGATGCAGCTTGAAGTCTAAGTGCACTGAAACACTGATCAGTTGTGAATTCTGTAGGTTATGCCCACAAGGCACCGCAGTGTTGAGATGTGAGGAGTTGTTTGCAGGGTCCTCACACTGTAGAACTGCTTTAGCTTTGACTGTCCCTTTACTGCCTGTAACATTGAGGAACATCAGTGGTCACTGGTCATCGCTATTTCTTTCCTAGTGTTTTTCTTTTATGATGGATGAAAACTTAAAAATATCATGATACTATGGCCCAGACTGTGGATTGTGGTTACCATTAGAGATGAGCGACCTTGAACTTGAAACTTTTGGGGTTCGCAACCCACAAATCACTATTATATTCTGGGGTCTCTTTGGATGCCAGAGTATAATAAGCAGAGGTTCAGGGGAAGTTAGGGAAAATAACACTGATGCTCAGGTTTCCTCACCTCTCCCATGCTCCATTATGGTCAGCATCTGATCTTGGGTGGCATCATGAGATCTAGTAGATGGCCTCCTTAGTCATGTGGGATGCTCTGATGTAAGTGTCATAAATTCGATGCCTCCCCTGTGATGTCCCTCAGGAGGCCGGACGTGGCCAGAAGATGACTGAAGAGGACAGTCTGGAGTTGGGTACCTGGTATAGACCCATTACCATCTTTATGAGGGAGCCTTATACAGTAATAGTTGCACAGCCGTCAGCATTAAGAACATGAAAGATCAAAGAACCTAAACAAACCCTGCATAGAAGATCTGACCGCTGCCCCGCTCCGAGACTGTAAACCACAGCTGTACGTCCAGCACACCTATACGAGGAGAAGGGGCGACCTATATTTACACAGCTGTTTAACCCCTACACGACTGACACATGTAGATGAAAACAGAAAAATATCAAGCAATGACGTTTAATGAGTCTCCATGGAGGCCGACTGACGTTCTTCTGTCTGTCATAAAATTTGGGAAGCGAATCAATAAATCTGCGAAAAAGTAACAAATTGTAAAACATCAAAGAAAAAACTTTATTAAACCTGCAGATCAAGGCTCCATATAGGAGCTATATACTATGTCTTCTTCAGTCTGGCCAACAATTGACATACTTGCTATAACAGCTGTCACCCAGCTGTACACATTGATATATACCTGATATATATCAATGGGTACAATATATATTGATAAATTACCTTTTTAGAGGATGTAGTAAACTTAGGGGACAGTTGTGGGATCTGTAGAGTCCTTGGGGGTGGGGCCATAACTCAAAATTTCTGGGTGCAGCTCATTTAAATAATGAGCCCGCCCCTGAGGTCCATACTGATACCCCATTATATACATTATAAATACAGAAAAATGGCCTTCCTTGTGAGGAGGATAGAAGATTAACTGGTGGCTCTAACACGGATGTTTGCACATTATTGCTTAGTAAAGTTTTTCTCAAATTTTTTCTACTTGGGTCTCCCCAGCCAAATAATTTTTACTAAAAGACAAAAAAATGGTGGATTTGTAGTGCAAGTTTGAATTTGCAGCTGAAATGTAATGACTAAATGTGTTTCCCTTGTAAAATTAGAAAAAACTGCACCACTACTGCATTGTGTATATGCACCCTCAAAGCTACGTCATCCCTTACTTCCCACCCATCCACTACCCTAGGACATATCAACATTCATCTTTTACCATCACCCTCTATCCACTGTTTATTCACCATAACAATGTTCCCTTAGTATGCCACTCACAGTATAATGGCCCCCAGTGGCCCTCACCCACAGTATAATGCTCCCTTAGTGTTCCACACACAGTATAATGCTCCCTGTTGGCCCTCATACACAGTATAATGCTTCCTTAGTGTGCCACTCACAATATAATGCTCCCTTAGTGTCCCACACACAGTATAATGCTCCCCGGTGTCCCTCACCCACAGTATAATGCTCCCTTAGTGTCCCACACACAGTATAATGCTCCCTGGTGCCTATCACTCGCAGTATAATGCTCCCCGGTGCCTATCACCCACAGTATAATGCTCCACGTTGGCCCTCATACACATTATAATGCTCTCTTAGTGTCCCACACACAGTATAATGTTCCCTGGTGGCCCTCACCGACAGTATAATGCTCCCTTAGTGTCCCACACACAGTATAATGTTCTCTGGTGGCCCTCACCCACAGTATAATGCTCCCCGGTGGCCCTCACCCACAGTATAATGCTCCCTTAGTGTCCCACACACAGTATAATGCTCCCCGTTGGCCCTCATACACAGTATAATGCTCCCTTAGTGTCCCACACACAGTATAATGTTCTCTGGTGGCCCTCACCCACAGTATAATGCTCCCCGGTGGCCCTCACCCACAGTATAATGCTTCCCACTGGCTTTTCACACAGTTCACTACCATCCACTACCCTAGGACACATCAACATTCATCTTTTACCATCATCCTCTATCCACCATTTATTCACTGCTGCCATGCTCCCTTAGTGTCTCACCCACAGTATAATGCCCCCTGGTGGCCCTCACCCACATTATAATGCTTCTCACTGACTCTTCACACAGTAAACGCTCCCCACTCACAGTATCGTTCTCCCAAGGGGCCGACGCAGACAGCATAATGCTTACCGTGTCCCTCACACACAGTCCTGAAGACAGAGTTGAATCAAGACAGGTGACCATCTTCCCAGGTTTCCATGCAGGTTTCCATGCCATGGCATCTTGGTTGGGAGTCACTGGTTTAGTAAATAAAGGCAAACTGCGTGGATCACATACAGGGACTCTTGGGTAATGTCAGTCCCTTTACAGAACCTTAGCCAGGACCCCATACTATGGTACCATTTGCCCTGTTCCGATGGTGGTCCTTTCTTCAGTTTATTGCCCCCCTGGAAGGTTTAGAATCTAATTGTATCAATTTTTGTTGAACGCCAGACCATTGGATGATGAATTCAATGTCTTATATCTTCTTTATCTACAACGCAACAGATACACTTGGACAGTCAGAAAATGTGGCAGCCTTTGACAGGTGTGTAGAAGGTCACTTATTCTAATTTAACCTTCTGTTATTTGTATTATTAATTAAAAAAGTTTCCATACTTTTGCCGTCATTGGAGAAAACCATCAGCGCACTGTAAGATTTATAGAGTGCACGCATTGATTTAGTTGTGTTAGACCAGCAGCTGTCTTCCCGGCATGTTCACCCTCACCAACGTCAGCAAGCTCGTCACTGGCTTGAAAGGAATGGTGGAGACAACAGGCTTCAAATATCCCATTCCTAAGGATGAGTATGTACATAGGACCACATCCAGTGCAAACCAAAACTTTCTCTATGCAGATGAATGTGCCATTCATTTCTGGTCAAGCGTTGTCAAGAGGGGGGAACAGAAAGTATTCCAGGGAGGCATGGCCTCTGCAAACTTGTCTCTTAGCAAAATAATCAATTTAGAATTCTTAGAACAACACGATTTGCTGTAATTTACACAAAAACGCTGAGAAATTTGTTTTTGCTGATAAGTTTCTTAAACTATGACATGCTCAGAGCCCGTGTGGTCCGGGGTAGAATGACAAGATCTCAAGTTAGGACGTAAAATGAATTAAGTTGAAAAGCGTTTACCATAAAAATTCCTAAAACGTTTCAATTTTTCTCTTTTAGAAATTCCAAAAACATTTGATCTCGCTAGATTTCCAAAGCATCAGTTCACTGATGGCCATTACAGCATCTACTTCTCCTTCTTCTTTACTTGTAGAGATCTTCCAGGCAGCAGTCATGATCATTTTTGGGTATTTTTAGGGTGAGTTCACCTGCTGTGGATTTACGTTGTAGAATTGTTGCAAAATCTCATTGCATTGGGTGTAGGGAACCAGAGCACACCCGGCAGCAGAATCTACACGCAACACAAAAATTCTGTCATGGGTGGACTTAAAAATCCATATCCTGACTCAAAAATAGCTATGACCTTCTTTCTTTCTGAAGATGCTTTCGATTTCTGCCTGAGTAGACTTTCCGCAGAGTCAGTTTTGTTTGTTCAGTTCCATCACCTTTAGCTTCATAAACTTTTTGAATGAAGATCAGATATTGAGGTGTCCACATGTTACAAGATAAAAAAAAACTTGACTTGGGGCGTCCTTACCCTATCTCATCGTGGAGGGACATATCTAGCACTTTCTAGGTAGGCATTGCCAGTGCACAAGACGAAAATGGATGACATGATAATAATGAATCAATGAGTGCGTTTCAGTTTTTTTTACAATGGCTAAAACTTTCCGAACAAATTTTACTGTTTTTGAATTCTTGGCCAACCTAACAATGGAATCCCTTTTAGATTTGGGTATTATCTCTTAAAGGAACCCTGAAATGCCAGGACTGGAGAACAGCCTATAGATCATACAGTAGCTTTCCTCCTTCCATCATAAATGCTGGAAATTCCAAAAACTCTCAACTCTTCCATTCTAAAAAGTTGAGAAGTCCTCCAACTTGTTGCCAACATCCATGCCTCTGATCTCCCTCTTATCTCCTACAGATACATCCAATCTGTTGACTTGGACTCAAGCTCCATTGACTTTTCGAGTTAAAGGAGGTTAAAAAAAAATGATGGTTAGGGATCTCGACTGATGGAACTCCACCAATGATGAGAACCCTGTGTAAACAGAGCAGAAGTTGACCATGTTCTCCGTTAGTCAACTCAGCTCTATGGGAATGCTGGAGACAGTTGAGTGCTTTGATTGAGCTTTGGCCCATCGAGATAAATGGAGCCGAGGCACACATGCTTGACGTCTTCTTTTTTCACTAAGAGGACCGATTTTTCTCTATGAGTGTAAGGGAATTGCAATAGGAGCAATTGCCCAGTATCTGCTGGAAACCCTGGGAAAGGGGCACAAGAGACAGTAAGCCCTGGTCTGAAACCCCCCACTGTCTCTTCCTGCTTGCCGGTCCTATCCTAGGTAATAGGTGACAATTGGATGACAAAACCCTTCCTAAATACATGACACACAAAACACAGACAAGACAAACAACAAGGGAGGTCAGCAACAGTCGAGCAATGCAGTGTCAAAATCGATAACCAAAAGAATAGTCAATAGGGAAAGCCAGAGGTCAAGAATCAGAATATAAGAACAAACAGCAAGGGAAAAGCCAGCACGCACAAGGCAATAGCAAGCACCAAAGTGAATGTGAGCCAAGATTAAATAGGGAGGATAGGGAGTAGATAGGCGGATAGTCTGTCAATCACAGGGCAAGGCTAAATTTAACCACTTCATGAACAGAGGGAAATGAAGGTGAAGGCAGACGTGTGTGTGGGAAAATCAATTACAGACATTGCACAGTGTGAACACTGCTCAACGAAAAACACTAAGCGAAGAATCAAACTGGATACGCCTCCTGCGCCACAGCGTGAGAGCAGAGGGTGGCGCAGAGACCAGAACAGGCAGAGACTTTACAACCAGCCACAGTTTCAGTTTCTGCCGACCCTGACCCTCTCCTTAACTATTCACCTTTTATAAACTCTACAAATACGGCTGGACAGACATTTTCCTAATGACTTTGTACCCTGTGGCGTGAAACAGAGAAATTTGATTGAGAAATTCCATCTAAAATTTCCTTGCAAAGGGTTAGGGTGAAGTACAAAAAGTTCACTAAGACCCTATTGAGACTCGGAGAGAACCGTATCTTAGTACATTGCAAATAGCACCCCTAGCCTAACTTTCCAACGAATTACCGTGTGGTTTCGAGGAGTACTGCACTCTCTATGGTCTTCTTTGACTTTGATAAAACAGTCAGTGGGCCTTTGACCGTTGCTCCCACTTGGCAACCCTTTTTGAAAAATATTAAAGGGGGGGAAAAATGATTTGACCTTTCTGTCTTCGGAGTCTCTACACTGGATACATTGATGGAGCATTAAAACAAAAATATTTATTTCATTGCAAGTTAAAAGGTGATAGAACATTTTTTCCAAGCTTGACGTGACTTTGATAAATCTTCCATCACGGCCATAGGAAAAGTCTCTGGCTACGTTGAGCCTTGCACCACTAGGAATAACAGTTGTACAAAAATGTTTTAATCCTGTTAATACGAGCTACTGTACGTAAGCCCCCTTCGTGTTATTATGTCCTAAAAAGTTCCAACCCGTGACATATGTTTACTCGTTCCGTCATGTAGAGAAAAAAAAAAAGTCTTGTATTCTTCCCACTGGAAATCAAATATTATCTTTTATGCTATTATTTTTGTTAAAGATTTGTTTTTATGAATGTTTTAACTACGACATATGGTAATAATATAAGACATCAATCACACGCGGAACATTCGAACTGTACGGAGCAGGACATTTTTGTCAGCAAATTTTTATAAATGTTAAAATTACTTTCTAAGTTCCAAAGTAAATGCCCCGGGATTAGACGTAAGAGTTAAATAGTGAAACTTTTTAAATGTGTTTTTATGGTCGGCCGTTTGGGGGTTTAGGAGGCCGTTAATCTTAGGTGAGATTAACAGAGATTGCATTTAGAATTCATTCAATGTATAGGATGGAGAGAACTTTTTTTTTCTATCTGGTTAATGTAAAAAAATATTTAAGACGATACATTTTTTTTTTCTTTTTTACATGGAAAAATATGGGCAGAAAGCTCCAGAATGTTTAAATCTGTTTGGTAAAATATTACAACATATAAATATAGACATTCATAACAAAATTATTTTTCATGATTTTTATCAGCATTTTTATTCCATTTTACTTTTGTGTACAAATTATAGAAATCTACATGGTAAATTTATCTAAAATTATTTTTCTTTTTTTTTTTAAATTTATATAAAAATGATATTATTCTATATATATATATATATATATATATATATATATATATATATATTATATTATTTATATTATAAATTATATTACATAAATTATATATACAGTAAATAATTTTTATTTTTATATTATAAAATGTTTATATTCTAAAATTTAAAAAAAAACATTTTTTATACAGTTATATATCATAAAATTTTATATTACATATAAATTTGATATTATAAAATGTATAATTCATTAAACTGCTTACTGCCCTAATACAGATAGCAAAAATAATTTTAACTGTTTTTTTTTTCAAATTTTTAAATTTCATTTTATGAACAGCGACATGCTAAATTTATCCATGACATAGATAATTAAAATATTTTTTGCTTAATTTTTTCCATTTTACTTAAAGAGGACCTTTCATGGTCCGGGACACAGGCTGTTCTATATACTGAATTCAGTGCACTGTCGGCTTTCCCGATCTTTGCCCCGGGTAAAGAGCTATTGGCTGGTACCGTAGCTCTTCACAGTCAGAAGGGCTACGGTATCGGGACCATAAACTGCTGTGGACCGATCTTAGACTCCGCCTCCTCCGGCAGAACCAGCGTTGATTTGCCGAATGCTGTACATTGTATGGCATTCAGCCAATCAACGCTGGTCAATGCATTCCTATGGGAAAAAGTCAGCTCCCGCTTAACGCAAGCTGACAGGGATCCCGACCAGATAGCGCCCCAAAGAGCTGGGTGAGTGACATTCACCCCTAAATAAAGGTAATCCCTAGCTAACCCTGCCTGTACATCTATCCCTGTCTCACAGTCACATAGTTCACAGTCTCATATGACCCCAATCTGAAATCCACCATTTGTATAAAGTGGAGGTCACCTGATTTAGCCAGCCAATTACTTTTTCCGATTTTTTTTCGATGCCTCCGTTGTCGTAGTTCCTGTCCCACCTCCCCTACATAGTTATTGGTGCAAAAAAAGCACCAGGGAAGGTGGGAGGGGATACAAATTTTTAGTGTGTTTTCCGCGTGGTATTCGATTGGAATCGAATACCTCGAACAGCCTGATATTCGATCGAATACCAATTCGATCGAACGCCGTTCGCTCATCTCTAGTTCTTAATTTTCCATGTTAGTCTCTACAAAAATCCTAAATATCTTGCAATTCCAACACTTGCCACTAAGCCTAAAATAGTGACTTCCTGTCTCCCGGGGATGGACCATGGACCTATACATAATGATCTGGAACAGACCCTATTGGCTTCTATGGGAGAGTTTTCTAGGCATGCTCTGTTACCTCTGCAGATTGTTTTGTCTTATCTACATTTAAATGATGGCTGTGATCATCAGTGTGCTGTAAGTGAGGTGACTGCTGCAAATATCCTACAGAAAAAAGGAAGTCTCTGCATTATTTAGCTTAATGGCCAGAGTCAGAGCTGCAGTTTTTGTGATCATGTGGGTACATCGGTACGTCAAGGTGCCTGGTCTACCTGTAGCCTTTAAAGGCATTAGGATAGGTAATCAATATGAGATTGGAGGGGTCCTACACCCAATCAGAGCTGCAGGTTCTTCACTAAGTACTTAGCACAGCGCCATACACTGTATAGTGGCAGTGCTTCGTATTGCAGCTCATTCCATTCACTTCAATGCCACTCAGCTACCAACAGGTACATCACGGGCCTGTGAAGTGGAAGCAGTGCTCACCCGTGTGTAGTTTCTGATAAAAACAGACCCTTTTCTCATCCCGGACGAACCCCCTTAGTGTGAGGGTTGTTTTCTAGAATTTTCTACCTATGTTGATAGATATCCTATCGTACATCCATCGTGCCACACAGGGTTTTAGTGAGTTATTTTAGGTGCTTTTCTTTAAACAAGGCAATTACGCTGTGTGTACATGACCCCGCAGCCGAACAGAAACATTTCTACGCGTCTTTAGCTGGGTTTATTTAATGAAAGTGCGGCCATTGACATTCTTCATGAAAGCCTTTTATAATGTATGAGGACAGATGGTGATTGGAGGGCGGCCATTGTCTGTTTGTACTTCTTCCCAATCCATAACCAGCAGCCGAAAGTCAAACATTAAATCTTCACATCTATTCAGCTTCAATTCTGGAAAATTCTGCTCCCTGCTCACCAGTAAGATGGACGCTAAGGTTTCGGGCGTAATATCATTGTCAATCAGTGTCATATGTTTTATGGATAGGATCCTAGGAGCCCTGACAGTGTTATATACTATTTATTATAGATAGGTTCCTAGAAGTCCTGACAGTGTCATACACTATGTTTTATAGATAGGTTCCTAGGAGCCCTGACAGTGTTATACACTATGTTTTATAGATAGGTTCCTAGGAGTCCTGACAGTGTTATACACTATGTTTTATATATAGATTCCTAGGAGCCCTGACAGTGTCATACACTATGTTTTATGGATAGGATCCTAGGAGCCCTGACAGTGTTATACACTATGTATTATAGATAGGTTCCTAGAGGTCCTGACAGTATCATACACTATGTTTTATAGATAGGTTCCTAGGAGCCCTGACAGTGTTATACACTATGTTTTATAGATAGGTTCCTAGAAGTCCTGACAGTGTCATACACTATGTTTTATAGATAGGTTCCTAGGAGCCCTGACAGTGTTATACACTATGTATTATAGATATATAGTCCTAGGAGTCCTGACAGTGTCATACACTATATTTTATAGATAGGTTCTTAGGAGCCCTGACAGTGTCATACACTATGTTTTATGGATAGGTTCCTAGGAGCCCTGACAGTGTTATACACTATGTTTTATAGATAGGTTCCTAGGAGCTCTGACAGTGTTATGCACTATGTTTTATAGATAGGTTCCTAGGAGCCCTGACAATGTTATGCACTATGTTTTATAGATAGGTTCCTAGTAGCCCTGACAGTGTTATACACTATGTTTTATAGTTAGGTTCCTAGGAGCCCTGACAGTGTTATACACTATGTTTTATAGATAGGTTCCTAGGAGCCCTGACAGTGTTATACACTATGTATTATAGATAGGTTCCTAGCAATGCCCCTTTACTGGTCTCCATACAGTATAATGCCCCTTTACTGGCTGCAGAAATCTCTCTGCTAGTTTGCTACAATGTGTCAGTGGAGTCCAGGCTGTTGAACTCACAGAGCATTGTCTAGACTAGATCCAATATATGATTTGAGAGCAGAACTAGCAATGTATAGGGTTACTACATCTGAATAGAAACAAGAATCTTTTCAGTCACTAACAGCAAACTTCTTGTACATGGTGAAGAACAAGAACAGAAAGTCTATTAGATGTCGTGGAATTTTCCATCTATCCAGAGATTACACTTTCTTTATATAAAAGCCCTTTAATCCCTTTACTTCTTTTATGCATATTCGGGATGATACAGTAATTACCATCTTATGATGCCAGGACTGTTCCTTTAAGTATCATGGCTCCGCTGTGCTGTCTCCTGGCATAGATACATAACTTTAATACCCACTTGGCACTTATCCCTGATAATAGTTTGGGATTTCCTTTGCTAATCTCTTACATCGCAGCCACATAACATGGGATATACTCAACAGCTGCAGGACCCAGATGCTGGACGCGCAAAGATCATTTTCTTAAATATGTTTTCCGTTTAACATTTGCCTTAATTCCTGGGCTTTATAACCAACAACCTGACATTGACATGGAAATAAAGAAATAATGTTAGGTTTATGGTGCCAAGGTAGGCATTTTATACAGGGGCTACAGGAACAGTCCTTGGAACTGACCAGACTACCAGGACATTATTCTCCTGTCCTGCAGTGTATATAAGGTAGATAGTGTCCCATAGAAAAAACCAACATGGAGCCCTCTCCTGGCGCTACATCTGGGCATCTGACTACAGGAAGTTCCAAAGCTTGTTAACCCCTCATTTTATTCCTATACTGCCTAGATCTGCATGACCAACTATATGAGATGCCTCTATGGTATGATCTTTAATATGGAAGGTTAGCATGGTAGCAAGGATAGAAAGTTCCAGAGGATCCACTGGTGGGCCCAGGCTTTAACACAGTAGAAGACACCTGAATACTAAGAATACTATCTCCTAGGCGTTTTCGGATAGTGGACCCAAAAGTATTTCTGTTGGACCTAAGGAACCTCAGTCCAACACTCCATGAATAAGAGTTTTCCAGGCACACCTGCCTATTTCTTGAAGTATCAGGTTGCTTTGAGTTCCCTGAGCATCTTTACTATGGAGGCCAGCCTCACCTCCAATATGGTCTCTTTTGGTGAGGTTTCCTTCTCAAGGGAAGAGCTGCTGACAAGGCTTTGGCCTCTTCCTTTCTTCCTAGGCAATTGTGTCTCCGACCATCTGTTGGAAGTACCTGTCCAGCATGTTCAGGACCAACTCCATCTTCAGATGAAAGGCCACTTTACATAACCTGGTGGCCAGTTCAATCACCCAGTCTTAAGAGTGCTTCCACATTGGGTAACTACGGGTACAGCTACACTCGGATCAAGGGGGTCTGCTTTGAAGGCAAGGTGATTGATGAGTTATATTGACTGCACCAAGTTAATGTATCAATGAACACCCCTTATTACCCCCAAGAGTAAAGTGACTTCCAGGCTTCCAAGAACATGAACAAGAATTTGGCCAAGAGTGGACCATGTTGCCCATGAGTAAAGAATGAAGGGCTTGGAATCCCCAGACATGGATTGGAAAGCACTGGCGGTGAATGCAAGAAATGACCTGACCTGACAATCCACAGGATGAGTTTCCGCGCACTGCTGGCGAACAAGTGACTGTGGTCCTGCAAAGTGAAATGGAAGTGGGAGACTGCATATGGTGGTATGTAAGGCTAAACTCATGTGAACGTGATTGAAATGGGACCAGAGAAAGGGATTGGAGCTGCCTGGTTGGTGCACTGGAAGAATCTATGGCCATGCATCTTTCAGAACTGGTGCATCTGGGACTGGTAACCGATCAGGCATCTACACCAGTAAGGGTCTGAGATGATAAAGAATGGTGGGTTTCTTCTCAGGAGTTGGCATCCTCTTGGGGTCTCTTGGACGTTTCTCTTGATGAAGAAATGGAAGCTTCTCCTGCTTTGTAGCACTTCCAGTGCAACAACTTTTTCAGATGACCAGCCAGGTACTAATGGGGTGCTGAGGTCATCGGGACCTCCCAGACTGTTTGGTAGCAAATGTGATGGTCTTATGGCCTCTAAGTGTGGGAATACAGGACGATCTGGCCTGAACTTTGGTGGGCAGGGTTCATTAGACTGAACACTGACATTTGGAGAGCCCTAGAAGAAGAGCCTGAGGGCAGACAGCTCATGAACAGTGCCAGCTACAGTCATCCCATACGAGTGCCATAGTTTTCCAACAAGTGTCAGCCACATTGTTCCGATAAGTTAGGTGCCCATAGTGTCTCTTTGAAAAAATAATATTCCAAAGTGTATGAGAAACGGTGTTGGGTCAGGTTATGTGGACATAAAGGATACCATTTGTTTACAATTTGTTTTGTGACACAAAATTTGTCCTAGGTCACAAAATTAATTTAGTGATCATAGAATTTTGTCGGATCGGGATTGTGATCACAAAAATATTTTGCTTGCAGATAATTCATTTTGTGAACAAATCAATTTGTTATTCACAAGGCGTATGAATACTTTTACAAGGCACTGTATAGGAGGTCAGGTGAGGTCTGAGTGTGATAAAGACCCCTGCCAGTTTCTTTGCCTTAACCCCACCTCGATCCTGATACAACCCGCCATTTGCACCAGGTTTTATACCCTTCTTTTGCCCCTTTTGCCCCAGCATGCTCTGTAATGATTTCGTTGGTGCCAGCATAGTGTGGGACGCTGCAATACGTCGAATACTAAAGATCAGGACTAGAGGAGACAGAATTCCCCTCTAACTGAGACTTCCATTACGCAGGAGGTAAAGCTAATATTTTGGATCAAATATTGACACAGTCCCTAAAATGCAAACACGCTGTAAGCACATTTATTAAGCCGAATAATAGATGATAGCCGCATTCATTGGGGGCAAATCTCAGGCCTCAGACTGCGAGGAGACATAAGGACTACATTCCTGTAATATCTTATGGTGGGAAGTCAGACACAGTGGGATTCACTGAGTATTATTTACAAAGAGCGGCTCGTGTTACTAGCATTATAGTTAGATAGGCAGAAGAATGTAACACGCAAATTCTCCGGTGAGCGCTCCAGAGATAATAGTCCTTTTAAAGGGACGCTTACCCGAGAAATGAATGGCGGTCTGTTGGTCTGGAGCAGGTAGATCCTAAAACCTAAAGAATGTGCAAAATAATAAGAACGTCGTGTGATACAATCAAACCCAGTAAAGCTTCAGATCCAACATATGAATGTGGTTGGTCTTTTTTGACACAACTACATTACACCACCACTAGTGTGGTTATTACAAACTGGTGTAGTGTCAAGATACTGGAGATTAGCAGGGTGCGCTAGATATGGGGGTAACAGAGAGGACATGTTTTATGGCTCGGTGAAGTTGGGGGCAGACTGAGGACATCTGTAGACCCCAAACTATATAGCATTGGGAAGAACCAACGTTGTCATCAGGTTCAGAAGATATGGAGCCCCAGTGGGATAGACAGTTGAAGTGACCAGACCAATTGGTAGGGAATCGGTTCCAAATTTTAAGAGTGTTGGAGGCGCTTGGCTGGCAGAATACCTAAGAGCAAGTATGTACAATATTGGATTCCCCTACCACCAAGGTCTGGTGAGAGCAGGTCAAGGGGGCTCGGAGGAGCGACCCTCCAAGGAGTTGACTTCTGTTGCTGATTTTTCAGTGGCCAGACTGAGGAAAGAGTCAGACCACAAGGAGCCGTATCCTTTTGAAGAGGATGAAAGACAGTAGTAGAACCATGGATCTGGAAGATTTGGACCCCCCAAATGGAAACCTAAATGCATAGAAAAGTGGTTACCTGGGAAAACACATGGACGCCATACACTATAATGGGGAAATGTGGTTTCCATTTGGTTTCCGCACGAAACATGCAGAGAGAAAAGTGCTGCGTGCAGGGTGTGAACTGGGCCTCAGGTCAAGTCTTCTGCCCTTCTCAGTTTGTGATAAATGGTGATGACCGACACATTGATGAATAATAGACACTGAGCTTTCATGGGTTAATATGATTTTCCTTTCCTTGTGAAATATACAAAATTGAGAGTCTTCAGTAGTTGATACCTTTTTTAATGGCTAACTAAAATGATGACAGATTGCAAGCTTTCGGGATTTTTTAGGTCCCTTCGTCAGGCATAGCATAAACACAATTTCTGAAGGATGCCTGACGAAGGGACCTAAGAAGTCCCGAAAGCTTGCAATCTATCAACACTTTAGTTAGCCATTAAACAAGGTATCAGCTACTAAAGACTAGAGATGAGCGAACAGTGAAATGTTCAAAGTTCGATATTCAATTCGAATAGCCCCTCAAAACTCGACTGCTCGAATGAATATCGAACCCCATTATAGTCTATGGGGAAAAAATACTCGTTTAGGGGGAAATCAATATTCGACTCAGGAGGGTCACCAAGTCCACTATGACACCTCAGCAAATGATGACAACACCTCGGTAATGCAACTGAGACAGAAGGGAAAGCATGTCTGGGGGAATCTAACAAGCCCAAGTACCTGTATTACCCCACTAGTAATGCGGGAGCTGACTTTTCCCCATAGGAAAGCATTGGCCAGTGTTGATTGGCCCATATGCCGTACAGTGTACAGCATTCGGCCAATCAACACTGGTTCTGCCGGAGGAGGTGGAGTCTAAGATCGGTCCACAGCAGTCTCCATTGTGGTCCGATCTCAGATGTAGCTGCTACATTTGAGATATAGCAGAGCTCTGTCAACTCTGCTACTTCTGGACTGCTGTGGACTGATCTTAGACTCCGCCTCTTCCAGCAGAACCAGCGTTGATTGGCTGAATGCTGTACACTGAACGGCATTCGGCCAATCAACGCTGGCCAATGCTTTCCTATGGGGAAAAGTCAGCTCCCACTCAACTCTGCTATTCCGGAGATGTAAAAGTGCTGTGCAGTCAACTCTGCTACATCTGAGATCGGACCTCAATGGAGACTGCTATGGACCAATCTTAGACTCCACCTCCTCCGGCTGAACCAGCGTTGATTGGCCAAATGCTGTACTCTGTATGGCATTCCGCCAATCTATGCTGGCCAATGTTTTCCTATGGGGAAAAGTCAGGTCCCGCATAACACAAGCTGACAGGGATCCCGACAAGCATATAATGGGCTGCCACGAGATAGAGCCCCCAAGAGCTGGGTGAGTGACATTCCCCCCTAAATAAAGGTAACCCCTAGCTAACCCTGCCTGTACATCTATCCCTGTCTCACAGTCACTTAGTTCACAGTCTCATATGACCTGGATCTGAAATCCACCATTTGTCTAAAGTGGAGGTCACCTGATTTCGGCAGCCAATTACTTTTTCCGATTTTTTTTTCGATGCCTCAGTTGTCGTAGTTCCTGTCCCACCTCCCCTGCACAGTTATTGGTGCAAAAAAAGCGCCAGGGAAGGTGGGAGGGGATACAAATTTTTAGGGAGTTTGCCACCTGGTGTTCGACTGGAATTGAACATCTCGAACAGCCTGATATCTGATCGAACATGTACTCTGTCCAACGCTGTTCGCTCATCTCTACTAAAGACTCTAATTTTTTATATTTCATATCCACTGGCAAACACAATACAGAGATATCTTTCCGTTCCTGTCCTTCTCACATCCCACAGATTGGTGCTGAAAAATGTGATCATTTGCAGATCGTAGAGAAAACGGCAACTTTCTCGACTTGCAGAACCTCTCGGGGC